>NC_136519.1:27393876-27681376 GCF_053919585.1 Euprymna scolopes | reverse complement strand
GTTTTAATCGCAAAATCGACTCCATCATTTCTACGGATACGCCCACCCCTCGGTTTACCAATCCAGAAGAGAGTGTAGCCTGATGATACCTCTGTCATTTGATCTTCTCCTGAGAGACGGGTCTCTGATAGAGCAGCAATATCTATATCGAGTCTCCGTAGCTTTGCAATGACAAGCGCTGTCCTGCGCTCTGTACGGTTGGATGACGCTTTATCAAGAAGGTGTGTATATTCCAACAGCATAAATTGAATTTTATTCCTTTTTGTTTTCTTCCTTCTTACATGAACCACCGTTAGCTGCAGGAAACTAACCAGTGATAGTATGACAGACAATTTTTAGTGCACCTTTTCTAGCACTTTCCCAAGACACTGGGTGAGCAGTGCTCTTCCTGAATGGGGCTGCTCAGTCACAGGAACCCCCACCGGAGTCGTTTGACGACAACAATCTTGAAATTAATCAGTTGCTGATGAATAAACAGAATTTACAAATCTTTACTTCGTGAAGATCATTCTGATCATACAACTAATTTGCGACAATACAAAGAGGTCAAAGCCACATTGCAACGTGAGCTAAGAAAAATGAAAAACAATGGTGGATGAATATAACGGAGCAGATTCAAAATGCGTTTGACACAAAGAATTCGAAGGAATTTTATGGACTCCTACATCAAGTATTTGATCCTCATACCTCTTCAATATCTTCCCTGATGTCGAAAGATGGTTCTGTTGTCATTAAGGATCCATAAAATATCTTGAAAAGATGGAAAGAGCACTTTATTGATGTTTCACAATCCCTCAGCAGATGATGCAATTGATAGCCTACCACAATGTGATATCACATTCAGAATGGATCGTTTGCCTAGTTTGGTTGAGGTGCAGTTGGCTATCACACAAGCCAGCAGTAGCAAGGCACCTGGTTTGGATGGTGTTGCGGTGGAACTTCTTAAGATTGGAGATGTGAATATTGCTAATGCTACCCTTGGTTTTGTTGAGGAAATCTGGGCAGGTGCTCCTGTTCCACAGGATTGGATCGATATTGTCTTAGTGACCCTGTTTAAAGGAAAGGGACAGAAGAATGTTTGTGACCGCTACTGTGGGATCACGCTTTTGGAAACTGCTGGGAAAGTTCTCGCACGACTTCTATTAAACAGGTTACTGGAGGATGTTTGTCCTAATGCTATTCCAGAGTCACAAAGTAGCTTTAGGTCTGGCAGAGGAACTATGGACATGGATTTTTCAGCCCGGCAAGTCCAGGAGAAATGCATTGAACAACAGATACCGTTGTATCAAGTGTTTGTGGATCTAACCAAAGCATTTAACACCGTTAACAGGGATGCTCTCTGGTTAATCTTAGAGAAAGTAGGGTGTCCTCCAACCTTTGTTTAGAATATTCAAGGAACTGCACTGGGACATGAAAGCTCGAGTCTCATTTAACGGAAAATTGTCTGATGAAATCCCAGTTGACAATGGTGTCAAACAAGGCGATATTCCTGCCCTTTTCTCTATATATTTTGCTGCTCTACTTGCTCATGCGTTTCGGGATTGTGATAAGGGCGTCATGTTTAAGTTTTGAACCACAGGTCGCATTTTTAATCTTAGAAGATTTAATGCCAGAACCAAGCTGCATCGTGTCTTGATCAAGGAGTTACTGTATGCAGACGATGCTGTTTTTTTTTGTCACACACTGAGACTGATATGCAGCATATAATGGATAACTTTGCTGACTCCTGCTCTTCCTTTGGTCTAATGACTAGTCTGTCTAAAATAAAGGTGATGTTGACTCTTTCACTGGGCCAGTCATATGTGGAGTCGAACATCATGGTCTGTGGTGCTTGACTGAGAGTAGTTGATTCATTTGTGTACCTTGGTAGTTCTCTGTCGAAGGATGGCTGTCTCGACACTGAAATCTGTAGACAAATTCAGAAGGCATCTGTAGCTTTTGGAAGGTTGGAGAAGAGAGTGTGGTCTGATCGTGGCATCACAGACAGAACTAAGATCTGCGTTTACAAGACCTGTGTGCTAATCACACTGTTGCATTCATCGGAGACATGGACATTGCATCAAAGGCACAGAAAATGGCTTGAACGATTTCACCCAAAAATGCTTTGGACGTATCTTAAACATCAAGTGACAAGCACAAGTACCCGATACTGAAGTCATTGTGAGAGCATGTTGTGTTGAGATCCTTGCAATCAGATCTCACATGGGTGGACCACCTGG
Organism: Euprymna scolopes; assembly: GCF_053919585.1. Classification (NCBI taxonomy): domain Eukaryota; kingdom Metazoa; phylum Mollusca; class Cephalopoda; order Sepiida; family Sepiolidae; genus Euprymna; species Euprymna scolopes. The sequence continues at coordinate 27,679,157 of NC_136519.1, read as the reverse complement.
TTCGAATGAAAGATTGTAGGCTGCCAAAACAATTTTTTTATGGGGAGCGGGAAAATGACAAGCACCCTCAACACAAGCGTAAGAAGAGGTTCAGGGTCTCTACAAAGAATAGTTTAAAAGTCTTACAAATCGACATCGACACATGGGAAGAACTTCCTCTGCAAAGGCCGAAGTGGCGAAAGCTTGTACGTGAAAGTTGTAATGTTCTAGAGAAAAGAAAGAAGGCCCACAGCAATCTGAAGTGAGAGCTTCGCAAAGGTTTAATTGATAGTCTTAACCATGACACACACAGCTGGAAATGCGACACTTGTGAATGAGTGCTTTTGTCAAAAGCTAGCTATGTCAACCACCTTAAGTCGCACAAAACTCCTGTTCAGGTCAACTTTACACCTATTAGTCCGAACCAAACGATCTGTTTAAAATGCAACAATGTTTGCAAGTCTACTGCTGGTTTGAGAAGACTGGTGATTGTTTATAGGAATACCATTCAATCTCTAGAGGAAGTAAACTCGATGGAAATTGCTCAATTTCTATGTCACATCTGCTTAAAGATGTGCAAATCTGATGCGGGAGTTCAGAGTCATCTGAGATGGCATGAACGACAAAATTTGGAGAACTCAATGTGACGACGATCATCTTGAAAGATGCAGCAATCATCATGTATGTGTGTATGTATGTATGTATGTATGTATGTATGTATGCCTAAAACTTTCTACAAAAGTGACGGATTTTCACGAGATCTGTATCATTTTGAAGCATGACGTCTCGGGCGGCAAATATCGAAAAATTTGCCAAAAACATTAATTTCTTCACCCTCAACTGGGCACTTTTTTAAAGGTAGGGGTCACTTTTTTTCGCCGATATTTTCAAAAGTCATTGCCTCTTTTGGATTGTCTAGCCTTAATTTAAACCTACGCCACTTCCAGTTTGGCGATGGGGGCAACAACTAACGCGTCACTTTTTTTTTCACTTTCTTTTCCTCCTTCGCGGCACAGGTTCGAGCCTGCCTGCTTACTACCACTTTTTCTTTTTTTTACGCACGCAATTTTCCCTTTTTTGCTCAACCAACCACCTTACACACACACACACACACACACACACACACACACACACACACACACACACACACATTCTTTTCCGCCTTCGCGTCCTGGGTTTGAACTTGCCAGCCTACCTACTATCACTTTTCTTTCTGCTCAACACACACCTCCAAACACCCGGGCAACGCAGGGCAACGCAGGGCAACCAGGCTAGTCTATAATATAAATCTTTATTGTCTATTTGTGTGTATGTATGTATGCCAAAATTTTCGACTAACGCGACGAATCCTGACGAAATCATTATCGTTTTGAAGCTCAACATCTCGGACGACAAATATCGAAAAATTGGCCCAAAACATAAATTCCTTTACCCTCAACTGGGTAGTTTTCTACAAAAAGGAAGGGTCGGCTTTTGCAGCGCCATTTTCGCTTCTAGGTGCTGTATGTGCTCTCCGCTTATCTCGGCATTGTTTCCAGTCGTCCTGGACTTCCCCTTGCCGCTGGATTGGTTGGTTGTTTTTGTTTTACGGCATATCAACCCTTTTTGGGTTATTTAATGCCGAATCCAAAGATTTTGAAGAAAAATTTTTTTAATAGAATATATTTGTTGTTTTCACGTAACAGGTACTACCACTCCGGGTCAGAGTGGACCTGGGAGCAATGGCAATTAAAGGGTGGCTCCACACTCCCCAAAGCCACAAGCTGGAGCCTCACCACTGGATATAGTTTAAGGTCATATCCAGGACCCCCATTGAGGGACTTTTACCCTCTGCAAGGGGGCAGTCGGCGTATTCTAATGCCCCACCGACAGGGCCACCTTGCCGCTGGACTCAAACAGTGCCGATTCAGGAGAGGTGTGGTTGGAAATTGCGCAACCCTTGCCTCACAATTTCACGCACAGCTGCCCCTATAGAGGGTATCCTTTGTCTTTCGAGACTGAACGGAGGAATCAAAAAAAAATCACACCATAATTCGTCTTTATTTTCTCAAGTAGCTTTTTATATTCTAAGATCTTAGGATAAAAACCTCTAACACAAATTTGTTAAATGTCTTAATTATTTGCTTTGTACGATAAATATATCAATTATATTAGTCGAAAAAAAATGGCAGACGGAGTGTGTGTGTGGATACTGTATTTTATGCAATAATATATAATCTACAATCATTTGAAACGGACGGGGTACCAAATAAAGCCTTTTTATGAATACTACATCTTAAACAAAACCTCTACTATTATATAGGATATTCAGACACGTGGAAAGTTTTAAATCGGTTTTCATCCGAAAAAAAAAACGGGCTAATAATAGGTCAAAATTAAAAAATTGATAGTGAGAGTCTTCTGGTTTTAATCAGTTTGCTAACTGTTTCATGAATACGCATGCGTGAATGGTAAACATGACAAATTTATAATGTTAAAAAATAAGTACGTTTGAAAACATTTTTTTAAAGTGTAAAGCCGGCCTAATGGTTATCGTACTTAACTCACTGTTTTTACGCTTTGGTTTCGATCGCAGTTCGATTCTTTTCTTTTGTTCTTTTTTTGTTGTTGTTTGCAAGAAGTGAATTGTTAAGAAACAAAAATAATACTCGCGATCACGTGTCTCAGTTTCTGAATGAATTCAAATATATTCATGCGTATTTTACGACCGCGCAACGCCGGGCAGCCTGCTAGTATAAAATAAAAAATAAAAAATACATATCGTTACTCAACTCCCCCCAAAATACCTTGTTAGAGATGGTCCTACATAGTAGCTCCTTACGTCCATGTGGCAATACGCCTTATTTGAGGTATAAAAGAGTCAAAAAAAAAAAAAAAAGAAAAAAAAGAAAAGAAATCATTTCAAACTTAAAAAAACACCAATGTCGCATGAAACAGACGTAAGCGTGACGGAAAGAAAATGTCAAACATAACCGGCGAAACGTTCTTTCAAAAGTGACAGATTTATATCGTCTATGAGAATTTGAAAATTGCACGAGACATCATCACTAATCGCGCAGATTGTATGGACGCGCGTGAAATAAAACTCGTTAAGAAATTCTGATTATTTTATGAACAGGACACAAGTTGCCTCAGGTAAGTTGATGACATTCTTTTTTGATTCTCCGTTCGTATGTCGAACTCTATAATTACCTTTTCTTTTCAGTTAGACGCAGTAATACGCGAAAGAAATGCATTCAAATATTTGAAAGATTTTATAAGCTGAACTTAAAGATTGTATATACGTATTTATAGAACGTATCATGCGCAGATATTGACAAATATGGATAGATTTTTATTTTATACAATCCACACACACACACACACACACACACACACACACACACACACACACACACACACACACACACACACACACACACACACACACATGTGCATACATACATGTAAATAAATATTTACTTTACTTCAGTCGAAGTTCTCAGAAATCAAGGGGCCCACAACCAAGGGCTAACACTTGAACTCTATACGAGATAAATAGATATTCGAATGTTCCATTTCAGTTCTTTATTTCTCAAGCACTGAGTTAGTAAAGAAATTGAGAACATAATTTTCCTCTCCCCAATTAACCATTTTTATACGTTGTAGTATATCTTTCATGTTGGTCTCTTGGTTTTACTGGATTCCAGGACAAGAATTTATCTAGTCTGGTGGAGTATCCAGCTTCGTGCTATTACTTGAGGTAATATCACTTGGAGAAGGTGCACCATTCCTCGGAAAAGCTGTGGGGTAGCCGTAGTGAGGAGATCTTATTTGGGCTGCGAATACTATGTGATTTTGAATATTTGGTCAGGGTTTATTTCTATGGAAAAAGTATCCTCATGCCAGGTTGTTCTGACAAACCCCTGTACAGAGAGACCTTAGATACTCGAGGACAGTGTCTAGTAGGCATTCAATAACATATGTATTATAGTAAATGATTAATTTTATTTATTTATATTTTTTTGTTAGGGTTTATGGGTTAATATTTACAATTTCTCCCCACGGGACAGAGTTAGACACCAGGGTCGATTTTTAACGTGAAGAAAAGGAACAAAATTAAAAATTGTCTCAGTCGTGAAGGATTAATCCTCCACTTATAGAGAACAAGAAATTGAAGTGCATAATCTGAAGAACAGATACTACACTAAAGGCCAAGAAGGACGATAGATTGTTAGGGTTTATGGGTTGCACATTTGTATTGATAATATTTTTTAATACCTTTACATTTATTCTATAACTAGCAGGCCTCCCGGCATTGCCTGGTCATAAAATATGCTTAAATATGATATTTTGATTAATGCAGATTTCGTATTTAATATTATATTATATTGAACCCAATATATAGCAATGATTTAATAAGTTGAAAAAAAAGACTCGTGCGCCACCACAAAGAATCGAAACCCAAACGTTTAGCTTACGATTTACTTTTTCCTTTGACGTTAATGACTGTATTGTGAAGCCAAAAGCATGAACCAATAGCTATTACGTTACGCATGCATGATCGTAATACCGCCGTTCGACCTTCATCTGAAAAATTTCATTTTTTTAAATGTTCATACTTTTGCATCAATATAAAGTTTCGTGTGTGTTCGATTACCCTATATATTAAGTTTCATGTCTGTAGACCAAAAATAACGGAGGAGTTTGGTAGTCAAAATTTGTTTAACAAATATATATATATATATATATATATATATATATATATATATATATATATATATATATATATATATATACGCATATATACATATTTATATAAAGAGGTTGTGTTTACCTTTTGACGCACATATTACGCAAGTATAAATCATGTAGAATAGTTTCATGAATATAATTACACGTAATAGTTAACTAAAGATGATCATCCCATAAGAAAATCAAAACAACTAATAGGGAAATAATTAAAATGAATGCTTAAAAGAATATGTAAATTAGCTACCCATATATAAAAATGTTGTTTTTTCTTTTTAAATAAATAGAAAAAAAGGGGTTTTAATATATCAATACACACACACACACCACTTTATAGGAGTGTAGTCATTTGGTTTTTAATAGAATACTAGCGAGGGGTACCCGGCGTTGCCCGGGTGTTTGGAGGTGTGTGTGTGGGGGGGGGGGGGGGTAAAAAAAAGTAAGTATGAGGATCGAACCCGAACCGTTGAGGCAAAGTTATGAAAAAAAACAAAAAAAAACGTGCGACTTAACCATTGCCCCACCGCGACATGCTTACGGAAACACGTTTGAATTTATTTAATATCACTTGGATTTAGCAGGTGCTCGTTTTAATGAGTTAATGAGGTCAAGTTTGACTGCAGGATTTCATTTACTGCTGAACGCTCCCCCCCCAAGATGTTATAGGAAAAAGACTAACCCACATGTGGCAAGTGACAAATATTGAATATTTATCTTCCCGAAATCGAGCAAATTAAATAGACAGGCGAGCTTCGTTGTTAACTGTGAGATATTACGATTTCTATGTGATATAAAAAGTTTTAAAAAGTTGTGAACCGACCGACCGCTTCTCTGAAAGAATCCTTTTGTTGACATACAGAAAAAGCGAACATACATACATACATACATACATACATACATACATACATACATACATACATACATACATACATTTTCGCTTTTATATTTATAGATTTTTATGTGTAGTAGGTTTGGATTCTGTATTATTTCGCTTAATATTTTTAAGTTTCCTAATTTTTTCATCAATAACATGGTTGAGATATCCAATGCCACTTTAAAATTCATCTTAATTAATACCTTACTGTTGGAGACGCCCCTCCATGGGATTAATGGACGTCACTTCCAGTATCGAGTACCGGTGCCCGGAGTCAGAGGTTGTGCACGCGACCAAGGAGGTCGGGTGCACACGCCCCACCGTTGAGGAATGGTATATGCTTGTAATATATATGAATACTTTGCTTGTAATATATATGAATATATGTTTCGTTTCCTAAAAATCCTGTGTTTCTTTCGTTTATTACCATTTAATCCCATAACACTTACGCAAGCTATGTTGGCCTGTAAAAGAGAAGTCCAGTTTTATGATCGCCATGGCAACATATTTGTACAAAACGATGGTGTTGCCATGGTTTATGTTTCATTTTAACGTTCAGCAACATCTGCTTGTGTTATTTAGAAAATAAGAAAGAAAAAAAACACACCAATCTATTTATGCTATTTTGTCGATATTTTAATACTAACTAAAAATGAAAACGATATTAACACCCTACAATCAGCCTTTTAAGAAAACTCTGTGCTTAATTTTACTCGTGAGTTACTCAAAAACAATATAATTCATTATCAAGATGTTTTAATAGATTCCAACAATGACGAATTCTCTACATAGACTTATAAAATAAAAAACAATAATCAAAATCCCTCTCCGTTGAAATTTTGATATATACATTATATTTTCACCTAAAACAATAGACAGTAGCACTTTGATGTAGGGGGCTATTATCAGGGATATAAGTTTCAAGGATACTATGTAGGGAGTTGAGCAGTAAGATGTCTGTTCACATTACACGTGAACTTCTGCATGGCAGTACAGTTGGGGAAGCAGGAACCCGAAAAAGAGTTCAAGAGTCTAGCAGTTCTGTGGAAGAAACTATTAAAGTAGAAGGCTTTCTTACATCTAGGGATATTTACTGTGTTGGGGTGCGACTTTGCTGCTTGTCAGGTTTGTCGGGGGTATTTACGTTGAGGGGTACAAGGGCTTGTTGTTCGTTGGCGCATCCACCATTATAACACTTATAAAACAGGCAGAGGCATGCAACATTTCGTCGGTGCGACAGAGGTTTAAGCTTGGGTGACAGTTCAGGACCTATCAGGTTGGCGGCTCTCTTTTAAACCCTGTCCAAGAGCGAGAGACTAGTAGCAGATGCACCAGCCCAAATGTGACAACAGTACCCCATACATGGGCGATGGTGGCCTTATAGAAGTACAAGATACTTTCAGGCGTTAGTAGCTTTCTAGCACGGTAGAGAGAGCCTACCTTCTTCACATCAGCCCTAGCAATGCTCTCAATATATCTGTTCCAACTCATGTTTCCTGTGAACGTTATGCCTAAGAGTTTGAAAGAAGTACTTTCAGGTAATATATCTTTAGCCATGGCTATTGGTGGTTGAGAAGGTTTCTTGCAATTATTGAAGGAAACAAGCTTAGTCTTAGCAGCATTGAATATGACCACCAATTTTTAGCCTCATTCCACTGCAGATTGGAGGTCTTCCTTTAGTGTTTTTGCCATTGCCTTAGATATGTGGTCACTCGCCCCCCCCCTTGCCTGTTATAGAGTGTGATGTCATCAAAAAACATACCCATCTCAGAGACAATTTTATCAGGGAGTTCATTTATGAACATATATATATATATATATATATATATATATATATATATGTGTGTGTGTGTGCGTGTGTGTGTGCGTGTGTATCTTTGCCTAGATTCGAAACCAAAACAACTAGTGCTACAGATTAATTTGTTACCATCTGAGCCACCAACAGATGGATATAAAACACTAAAAATAAAACAAGATTAACATTGAAGTGTATATTTGCGCATGTAAGTCGACTTACGCCTGCAAAGTTTTATCAATTTTGACCCCTTAGCAGCAAATTTTACCGGCTAAAAACTAAACTGAATTTATTCAACGCGTCCGATTTCATCTATATATCTAGCTTCAAGTTGTAGACTAAAAATTGAGAGAACAGATTGATAGAGACCGTTCCTCATATACATAGAAAGACATATTTTCACTTATCTCTAGTATTATATAAAAGTCACTTTGTGTGTGTGTGAGTGTGTGTGTGTGAGAGAGTGTGTGTGTGTGTGAGTGTGCGTGTGTGTGTGAGTGTGCGTGTGTGTGAGTGTGCGTGTGTGTGTGAGTGTGTGTGAGTGTGCGTGTGTGGGTGTGTGTGCGTGTGTGAGTGTGTGTGCGTGTGTGAGTGTGTGTGAGTGTGTGTGTGTGAGTGTGCGCGCGTGTGTGTGTGAGTGTGCGTATGTGTGAGTGTACGTGTGTGTGTGCGTGTGTCTGTGAGTGTGTGTGAGTGTGCGTGAGTGTGCGTGTGTGTGTGAGAGTGTGTGTGAGTGTGCGTGTGTGAGTGTGTGTGTGTGTGCGTGTGTGTGTGTGAGTTCCTTCCTCATAGGTTCCGAAGCGGCTGAGCCTATTCGCTGCAAATTTCACACAAAGGTAATTTATATGTCTGGCAGTGTTCTTAGATATGTTTTGTACAGAAATTAATCTGATAAATATCGAAAATCGAAAAAAGTCGATCTTAAAAATAAAAATAATCTTTCTTCTCTTAAAAAAAAAAAAAATATGAGAATATTTTACGTTACACCGGCGTAGCCTTGGCCGGTGTAAGGTAAAATATTCCCCTATAAAAATTCGACTTCTTTTTATCTATGAGAGAAGAAAAAATATTTTTAAGATCGTCAAGCCCAAATATCAGCTTCCGTAGTATTGTAAACAAACGCAGACGGAATTTGATAAACGAGATTATCATTATCATTATATATATATATATATATATATATATATATATATATATATATATATATATATATATATATATATATAGGAAATTTATTACTGTGAGTCCAGAATGAATTTACAAATTGTTTCAGCTAGAGGAAAATCCTCAAAGAGAGGAAAAAATCCAACTAGCATCGTCAGAATTCATAGATGGACTAAGTTATAAAGTCAAATAACAATTTCACCACTGGTAAATATATATATATATATATATATATATATATATATATATATATATATATATATATATATATATATATTTGTAAATTAGTTCAACGAACAAATTATTAGTAATATAATATTGATTTTGTAATAGTACATACGCAATCTGCGTGAATTAAAATATCACGATTAAGCGTATTGTATGACCGGTTAACGCCGTTTATCCAGATAGTATATATATATATATATATATATATATATATATATATATATATATATATATATATATATATATATATATGTGTGTGTGTGTGTGTGTGTGTGTGTGTGTGTGTGTGTGTGTGTGTGAACAGGTATGGTATGATAAATTATGGGGTTTATCTATTTTATTTTTACTTTCATCATATTTTGCTTTGCTTTTGATACCCCCAAATTCGAAGCTATCTCTTTACAACGCTTCCTTTTCATAACCTATCATACTTTCATAAATCACAGTCCATTTTCTGTAGGCTGTTTTTGAACCCAGTCAACGACGGGTACTTTTGCTAGTATATATATATAGTCATCCACATACAGTACTCTTTCGCTGTTTCACATCTCATCAGTGCGGCTAGACAGGCAACTGCCTCAAAAGTTTCGCGTAACAGAAGTCTATATTTTAAATTTGATAATATTGCCCATCTTACAATTTATTCCTTTAATTCAGTTGACATTTACTGAGTATGCGCAAAATGAATGCCGATGCTCAAATTGTATAAACATTTTGACCCCTCCCTTTACTTAAAAATTCACCAAAACTTAGGAAATTAACCAATTTTAATGAAATTTTCAGTATTTATCAAATAATGATCACGGAATATATTGAAGTCATTTTCTTTTAATTAAAAAAAAAATTTAAATTAAACAAAAAAATACCTTTAATAAAGTTATGGTTTTCTGTAGTAAAAAAAAGAATTAATTCATTTTTGCTTTTTTTATGAAATTAAAGCATCGTAAAATCATATCAATTCAAAATAAATATTTTGTTTTTACAGGAACATTACAAAAAAAAGCCCCTAAAGTCCGTATTAATGAATTCCATATAACTCGAAGAAAAATGAATTTCTCGAACTACCGATATTATCATTGAATTAAACATTGTTCATTTAATATTTTTACACAAAAAATTATAATAGCAATACATATTTCTGCTTTTTTTTTTTTTTTTTAAATTACAGGTTTCGCATGATTTTTATATGTAAGATTGTAATATTTTCCTTGCTTGCATGAATGTAAAACTTTCGGAGTAGCATAATTTTTATAAAACCGTGAACAATAATTAAAAAAGATAATTTAAAAACAGGAACAAAGAAAAATAATTAAATCAAAAAATGGTAAAAGTGATACAAACGTTCAGGATAGGAATGTACGGATGCACGTTGGGGGGGGGGGAAACTAGCACCCTGTCGCCTCCCTTTTAATTACATGATGTAATTTTCACAGTCTTTCGACTGGCTGAAATTTTGGGCCTCCGTATATTCCGAGTTTACAAAATTTCCATTTGTAGCGATTTTGTGAAGAGTAAAATCGTTCGTTTTTTGTGCTAATTAAGCTATTTTTTGTACAAACAAGGTGGGTTTTTAAAAAAAATTAGTTCAATATATTAGGACTTTTTTTTTTACTATCTTTGAAATAGACACAGAAAACTAATATTTATCTTTTAAAGGATTTTTACAATGAATTTATGTAACTTCAAAATTTGGCTGAATTGGTTAGCTCGCTATGAACACATTTTTTATAACATTTTTTTTGATTTCACGTGTACAAATATTTTTTTTTTTTTTAATTTTTCAAATACAATGAAAAAGTAGTCGGAAACCTATAAAAAAATTATGACAAATTGGCTTTCAAAACTATGTCGTCCTATTTTTATGCGTCCATTTTTGCCCGTGCCTAACATTTAGCATTCTTGGCAGTATCTGTTTCGTAGCACAAAATCAATCACTTAATTATTATATCAATCAGTGAATCTATTTTGCCCTTAACTCATTAACCAAATTCCAAAATTACACCGAAAATTCCTAAATCGACTTTGTTTATTTTATTTATTTTTTAGTTAAATTCCTGACACTACACATTCCGAGCTGCAAATCCATATTTTCCTAAATTTGTTTTATTTTTCTAATAATAATAATCGACAAGATTTCCGGTGTTGTCCGGTTAATATCTAACACACACACACACACACACACACACACACACACACACACACACACACGCGCACACACACTAATATGTATATATATATATATATATATATATATATATATATATATATATTCATGCCGTAGATGAAATCATGGTTAGTGTTCTCCATTGTTAGTCCGATTCCCCTGAAGGCATCACAAGGTTTGGCGGTGGTCGTAACAGCAAAGACGTCAGGTTTTTCCCCCGGTTTTTTCCTCCATTGCGGTATGGGTTTGAGCCTGCCTTCCTACTACCACATTTTTTTCTGCTCAACATGCACATCCAAACACCCGGGCAATGCCTGGGTGAAATGCTAGTATATATATATATATTAGACATTAAGAGGATATTATAGATAGATATATAAATACCCGTTCACATACTTTTTTTCATGATAAAACTAGAACCCAGAATTAGATGGAATCAAGCAATTGCATCGACAACGGACAACGCCAGACCCAAAGTGGATTTCGATGTACTGCATCTCATCAGTGACGTGGTCCGACATAGGCGCGAAATCAGGGAGCCGCACACATGAAGTGCACAATACTGACGACCTAACCGTATGGGTCACGGCGATATCTATTGGCTATGCCTCCATTTAATTTTTATAATTTTTTTTTATCTAGTTCTACATTCTACTATGCGTTGTCTGTTGTCGATGTAATTGCTCGATTCCATCTAATTCTGGGTTCTAGCTTTATCATGAAAAAGTGTATGTGAACGGGTATTTTATATATATATATATATATATATATATATATATATATATATATATATATATATATATATATATAATCTCCTCTTAATGTCTAATATATGTAGAAAAAGCGGTTCATCGTTCGTAGAGACGTGATGTCCCTCAACAATTAGGTTGTTCCGAAATTGTGTCTGGGGAGTTGGCTAATTTCAGTTAATGTTTGTAGATGTGATATCTACCGCCTGCATACCAGCAGTAACTATCTTAGTTGTATATGACGCGTTACTTGTTACATAGTAGAATGTAGAACTAGATAAAAAAAATATATAAAAATTAAAATCGAGGCATAACCAATAGATTGTGCCGTGGTTCATACGGTTAGGTCGTCAGTATTGCACACTTCATGCGTGCGACGACCTGGGTTCGCGCCTTTGTCGGAGCACGTCGCGGATGAGATGCAGTACATCGAAATCCACTTTGGGTCTGGCGTTGTCCGTTGTCGATGCAATTGCTTGATTCCATCTAATTTTGGGTTCTAGTTTTATCATGAAAAAAAATGTATGTGAACGGATATATATGATGAGCTGTGAAACAGCGAAACAGTACTGTATGTGGATGACTATAATGCTCCTCATCTTGAGTTGAGCATAATAAGAAGTGATACACGAATTACCATTAGCGTATAAGCGATGCTCTTTGTGCAAACAAATCGAGCAGAGGTAGTTCGGACGATGTCAAAACATCGTTAAACTCATGACTAACGCAGCAGCCGCCAATAGCGTAGTGGTTAGGAGCCTTGACTGTCGTACAGACGGTTGGGTTTCAATCCTGGCTTGAGGTAGTTGCCTGTCTAGCCGCTATGATGAGCTGTGAAACAGTACTGTATGTGGATGACTATATATACACACTTTATTTGTTTTTACATAAGCAGTAATATGTTGCTACACAGTAATGAGCATGTTTCGGTCAGCTAGTTACCAATAACTAGAGACCTATTCAGGCTATACAGCTTATACGAAAGCAAATTATATATACGTTCTTATAGGTTGGTGAGAAAGTTCTTATGGACTTTATAATTTGGATTTCAAATGATGTATTTTCAAATAAGTTTTCGTTATAATACCTTTACTTTATTGATCATTTTTTTTAGGTCTATCTGATCGTTTAAAACAATTATGTCATCTTTTCAGAACGTTGAATACAAGATTGAAAAAAGCTAATTAGCACAAATTTCAATTCAAGTTTGGCCGAAAAGCTGCTGAAGCAGTTTGCAATATAAACGAAGCGTTTGGCTCAGAACTACTACTGAACGCACAGAACAATAGTGGTTTAAGAAATTGTGTGGCGGTGACAAGTCTTGAAGATGATGAGTGTAGTGGTCGGTCATCAGATGTTGACAACGATCAATTAAAAGTCTTAGACAAAGGCAATCCATGCACAACTGTTCGAGAATTTGCTTCAGAATTACACGTAACGTATACGACGATTTCCAACCACTTGAGAGAGATTCGTAGACAAAAGGCTTGATAAATGGGTGTCTCGTGAATTGAATAACCAAAATAAACGCCGTTATGAAATGTAATATTCCCTTTCACGCAATAAAATCGACGTTTCTCGACCAGGTTGTAACTTGCGATAAAAAGTGGGTTCTTTATGACAACCGGCGATGCTCAGCTCAGTGGTTAGACGCTGACGAAAGTCTACAACACTTCTCGAAGTGCACAAAACGTAGGTCATGCTGGCAGTTAGGTGGCCTGTAACTGGTTTCATTCATTAAAGTTTTCTGAATGCAAGCAAAACAATTACAGCGGAGAAGTACTGTCAACAATGAAATGCATCAGAAACTTCGATAACAACACCCAGTATTAGTCAACAGAAAATACTCAATTCTCCTCCACAACAATACCTGACCACACGTTGCTAAATCAACCCGTAAAGAATTGAGCTATGAAACACTGCCTCATCCGCCCTACTCTCCCGCCACCTCACCTACCACTTTTCCAAGCCTCTCGACAACTTTCTGCGTGAGAAATGCTTAAAAAACCTAAGCGATATCAAAAATGCCTTCAGGGATTTCATCGGCATCAGAACGCAAGATTTTGAGGTTACTGGCATAAATACATTTGTTTTTGCGTTGGCAAAAGTGTGTTTATTCTGATGGTGCTTATTTCGATCAATAAATTTTTGTTTGAGCCGAGATAGATCCATCTGAATTAAAAAGTAAAAATCCAGAAGAACTTTCTTGTCAATCTTATATTATATATATATATATATATATATATATATATATATATATATATATATATATATATATATATATATATATATATATATATATATTGTAACGGTTTTTCGGACAAGCCCAGGGGGTTGCCGTATATTGGGATCCCGGATCGAAATTCAGTGTGTCGGTAGTGCGGGGTAAGAAATTTCAAGGGGAAACTCTCCTCACAAACGCACGTTGTAAGATAAAAGAAGATATGCAGTGTGCCGGTTGTAATGATATCACAACCAAATGGCACTTGCCGAGGTTCGAACCAGCATTATCGTCATGAAACACCTTTATGACATTCACGGTTAATAATTAGAATAAGGCAATAAGAACGACAATGACACAATCGGGTATGCACGTACTAGAAATACATTAATTTATTTACATGAGTGAATACAAAAAAAAAGATACAGCAACAATAATGCAAATGGGGTGCAGACAATATTACGGATTAAGATGAAGAGGGAACGAGCGATAATAAGGTTTATTCATGGAGACGTATTGTCTCTTTCCTCCTTTTTTAACGAAAATCGAATCACAGTTATTGTTCGGAATCAGACAGTAATATGTTTTCTTCTTTCTTTCTGCATGGCAAAAGGTCAATTTATTATAGCAAGAATAACATTTGAGCGTAAGGACATGGGATTGGATTGAGCGGATTGGGGAGAATGAAAATTGGAGGATACTTAGCTCGGTTAGTGATTATCCATTCCCGTCGAGCGTGCATTGTTAACATAAATGTCCTTTCTTTCCTTCGTCACCGTTTTTTCCAACATTATGCCTGACGCGTGACTTTTGGTATATAGTCCTCCATTGGAGGAATATTCATCTCCAAAAATAATATTCGGCGAAGGTAAATCCAAGCTTTGAGTTGATTTCCCTTTTCGGTCCCTTGGCGATCTGGTTTGAGTGGACTGTATTTTATTCACCTCTGCGACTTTCGACGCTGATGTTCAACTCCATTTTTCTCAGGAGCGATGATTTCACGAAGTGTCCTCGTTGCTTGCAGCAGCCCAACTGAATTTCCCGCTCAAGTCTTCTGTCCACGTGTTTCCTTCTGAGATGGGTGTGAGTTGGGGTTTCTGTCTGGCTTACATCCGTTCACATTCGCAATCTCCTCGCAAGGCGATGGGTTGGGGCGGGGGATCTTGTCTTGGTGACTTCCTTTGCGTGGGTGGAATGAAAAGAAGTTGAGGTGGGTTGTCTATTTCGACTTGGTTTTCAATCGTCGCTGCTCAACGGGAGTGGTTTGGGGAATGGGGTGTCTGCTTGACTAATACATACATTCTTATGACATAAAGAGAAGGGGGGTGTATAATCTTTTCTTATAACAATATATATATATATATATATATATATATATATATTCTCCACATATATATAAATGCAATTCCGTGTGTTTGTGTGTAAGTTCATTCCTTATAAACTCCGAAACGACTGATTAGATTTTCTTTAAAATTTACAGAACTTTAGTGTATAAATCTGGAGTGATCCTAGGTAAATTTTGTCTCAGAATAACCCCTGATAATCACCGATTATCGCTAATCGAAACCGTTATTTTAATTTATCTATCATCTGTAAAGTCATTTTTTCTATGTCGTCACTTAGCAACAGTGATAGAACAACGGACCGTGAAAATTCTACTGTAGGTAAGTTTATAGCATGCTTTTTTTGTTGTTTATTTATTTATTTATTTTTGCATGACATGGTCTGTAGATTCAAACTCCGCAGTAAATTTCTTAATTTTTTTTCATTAACTGCAATGAATTTGATAAGACTTGAAGATTTACGTGTTTTTTAGCAGTGCAAAAGTAAATTGTTTCTGTTTTTTAACGTCCATTGAACGAGCAACTGATCCTGAAGATTGCAAAACAATCTACACACATATTAAGTGAAAATGTAATTCAGTGGTTTCTTATGTCGGTTTAACAAAACATAGGCCCCAACAACCAAGCACAAGTAGTATGCCCGGTAACATAAGATAAGCAATTTTTCGACACAGTTGACTAATTGTAGAACTATACAGCGACAACCACGAATTCTTACAACGAATAGACAGTCGATGTTGATACTTGTGGTTTCTTCGGCATATCGTTCAAGAAATCATGGCCTCCAAAACCTCGCCAAAGTTGTTGGTTTTGAACTGAAAGAATAGTAGCTAAGGGGTCAAATAAGAGAAATTGGATTGTTGCTGGCACATTGTATCCACTGTGTGTGTGTGGGGGGGGCTACGTTGATCAGTAAGGTGTCAATATAACCGAAATTTACTAAAACAATTTAAGGATTACAAAAAAAAAGAAAAAGAAAATATTGGAATTATCCAAGATACAAACCAAAATAAGCATAAAAAGGCATCAAAGCAACACCCGACTAACACCGAGTAATACTGCTAGTATATATATATATATATATATATATATATATATATATATATATACGAGCAAACAGTTAATAAAACATGTTAAAAAAACACTTTCAAATGAGTTAAAAACATATTTAATCTGAAAAGGAAACACTAGATAAGTGGATACTCCTTAATTCGCGGAGTTTCGAAGAAATACTTTCCTTCTCATCAGAGGGTAGGAATTAGCAAAATGCGGGATCGGATTTTGCATGCAAAAGTATTTGATGAAACAACAAGTAAGTCAAAGATCTTACTTGAAAACAAAAAAAGTGAAGCAGAGGGAATATGGTGAAGAAAAAGGTGATTACACATGAATGGATAGTCTGATGGAAGATAAATACTCCAGTGAGGGTAAAATCGAGATATATAACTTCAAGAAAGCTAATTGAATTTTATATATATATATATATATATATATATATATATATATATATATATATATATATATATATATATATATATATATATATATATATATAGTGATTTAGCTCTTATGCGTAGATCATCGTATAACATCATCGTGATTTAGCTCTTATGCGTAGATCATCGTATAACGATTTGATCACTGTCTGTCTGACGTAATGAACATTTAAATTAAAATGTTTAAAATTCAACGCTATTTCACACGGTTAATGGTAGCCGAATGGATACGGCCTCCGCTAATCGAGCCAGAGATGTCTCGTGTCGCGGGGTTCGAATCGTTCGACTGGTAGTAATCGTGACACCCTGCACTGAAGAATCCCGAAAGGATGAAACACTAGTGTCTGTAGGTATTTAATTATTATAGTAAAAAAAATAATTATATATATATATATAGAGAGAGAGAGAGAGAGAGAGAGAGAGAGAGAGAGAGAGAGAGAGAGATAGATAGAGAGAGAGATTTTCTCTTAACGTTTATAATGTTCTACCTATAACTCTACTCTCTTAAACTAATGCTTACTTTTCCGTCATTATAAAAACGACCGTCTTAACAATATTTTTATACACTCGTCTGTAATTTTGTTACACAAAAACAACAAAAGCAAACACGTAGTTACCGTGTTTGGATAAAATAAAAAAATTAATAATAACCGGTCTACACGCGCAAAAAATACACGAAATAAAAAAGTACATTTTTTGTTTTCCGAGACCCTTTAATCCGTACATTTGCATGCACGGCGTTCGTAAGTGCTGACAGATATGCTCACGTGACCTGATTTAGACAGACAGGCAGACAGATAGACGCACAGACCGACATCCTGTGTCGAAATAGCAAGTTTGTTAGACTTGAATCCAGTTCGTTATTATCTTGATGCGTGAAATTTCACAAACGACAATCATTCTTACTTGAAGAGCGTTTAGTGGATAAAGTTCTTTTTCCCTTTCCTTTTTTAATGGCCTATCAATAAGGCCGTATCAAGTCCCTGGCTCGGAGGCAAAACCGATTGAAGTTAACGAACCATCGGCAACAGTAGCGCACAAGAGAGATTTGATTTTTAATCGAAAAAGAAAGAAGAAGAAAAAACGGCTGTTCTGAAGATACGTCCATACAATCTACATTTTTATCGACGAAAATTCATTTTCAAACTACACCAAGAATGAAAGAAGATTGTATTTTTAACCCAAACGTTATATATGAAAGAAAATCATATTTTAAACTGACATGTTTCATATGAAAGAAAATTATATTTTTAACCAAAGCGTTACAGGTGAAAGAAAATTATATTTTTAACCAAAGCGTTACATGTGAAAGAAAATTATATTTTTAACCAAAGCGTTACATGTGAAAGAAAATTATGTTTTTAACCAAAGCGTTACAGGTGAAAGAAAATTATATTTTTAACCGAAATGTTACAGATGAAAGAAAATTATATTTTTAACCGAAACGGTACAGATGAAAGAAAATTATATTTTAAACTGAAACATTTCATAAGAAAGAAAATTATATTTTTAACCAAAGCGTTACAGGTGAAAGAAAATTATATTTTAAACTGAAACGTTACAGACGAGAGAAAAATATATTTAGAACAGAAACGTTACAGGTGAAAGAAAATTATATTTTTTAACTGAAACGTGAAAATTATAATTTTTATTGAAACGTTACAGATACAAGGAGATTCTATTTCAAATGTCAACGTTACAGATCTAATAAAATTCATTGCAAACTGAAATGTTACAGATATAAAAAATATTATCTTTAACTAAAGTGTTACAAATCAAAGAAAATTCTTTGTCAAATTGAAATTTTAGTGTTGAATTAAATTTTATTTTAAACTGAAGCGTTACATATAAATAATAATTCTATTTTAATCGGAAGCATTACAGATCAAATGAAATTCTATTTCGTACTAGCTTGTTCAATGTCAAAGAATATTATAATTTAAATTAAAGCGTTACAGATTAAGGAAATTCTATTTCTAACTGGCTTGTTGCATATCATAGGAAATTATAATTTAAGCTGAAGCGTTACATACCAAAAAAAATTATATTTAAAACCAAATTTTTTTTTTTTTTTACCTATGGCGGACATTTATTTCAATGGGAAGTTACAAAAGATGAAAAGAGAACTTGGACCATTGGATTTCTTGATACTGAAAATTTAGGTTTAGCAACTGAAATCAGTGTTCCAGCTTGTTTAGAGGCCGGGATATTACAAAACGTACATTTTACAGCTGCCATTTTGTAAATTCCAATATGGCCGCCATATACACATCTGGGCAAAGGAAAACGTTGATCTTTTGATTCCTTAGACAATAACCTTTCCAAAAATGTATAATTTTGCAAATCTTTTAAAAAATTCCCCACAAAATTACATAATGAAACTGACTACAAGTTTAACAAGCCAAACAAAAACGTAATTTACAAACTTGGACGTGAAGAACGGACTCTCTTGTCGTTATGGCCGGACGCAGCAAAGATAATATACGTTCACTCAGTATTCAGTAATTGTCGCACCGCTACAAACGAAAGCATGACGGACAGATGGACTGATCTTATAGACATTTATGGACGCAACTAAAACAATATGAGATGAAAGAAGATTTCAAAGGTCGCCATTGATTGGTGGAGAAGAGAGGCGGGGGTGACAGTGTGAATGCTCTTTTCGAAGACGCTTCGAATGCGCGGCTGAGCGTTCAGTGAAAAAGTAAAGAAAATAAATTGGAACAATTGAGGCGAAAACGTGGTAAATTGCGCAGGCGCATTCGCGTTCACACACACAAACACACACACATACACACACATTTATTTACGCACACGCTCGCTCACACACACATGCATATATATATGTATATAGTCCTAATTTCATAAAAACAATACTACAATAAGATAAAATAAAAATACAGTTTAAATTCCTAGTGATACTAGGTTATACATATCGCAAACTCAGCACTTGCATCAGCTGACTTACCGGTGCAAAAATCATAATTACTAAAGTATAATAATAATAATAATAATAATAATAATAATAATAATAATAATAATAATAATAATAATAATAATAAAAACAACAACAACTCTTCACTTAAATTGTTAAATAGAAAACAGATATCGCTAGCTGTTTACAATGTAGATGTTTCAGAGATTAAAAAAACAAAAACATGACAGCTATTAAAACCATGGCTCTCCAGTGGAAAATATCACTTCCTTGATAAGAAAATGTAGATATGATCAAGTTACTATCTTATTAATATATTATTTTATATTAACCGTACTTCGGGGTAATTGCGCCAAGTTCGGAGTAATTGCGCCAACTAGCTAAAAATGCTCTTTTGGCAACCACGTATATAAAGAGAATTTTTTTTTTTAATTGGCGCAATTACGCCAATGTACGGTCTCTCTCTCTCTCTCTCTCTCTCTCTCTCTCTATATATATATATATATATATATATATATATATACATATACACACACATATATATATATATATATATATATATATATATATATATATATATATATATATATATATATATATATAGAGAGAGAGAGAGAGAGAGAGAGAGAGAGAGAGAGAGAGAGAGAGACTTTTATAAAACTTTCCGATACTTCTTTAACAAAGTTCTAATATATAGGGTTAAAGAAGTATTGAAAACTTCTATAATCTACTTCTAATATATATATATATATATATATATATATATATATATATATATATATATATATATATATACAACCACATACAAGTAAGTAAATGAATAAATAAAATAATAACAATAATAATAATAATAATAACAAAATTATTCCAATAATAATAATAATAATAATAATAATAATAATAATAATAATAATAATAATAAAAATAATAATAATAATAATAATAATAATAATAAAAATGCTACTACTACTACTACTACTACTACTAATAATAATAATAATAATAATATTAATAATAATAATAATAATAATAATAAAAATAATAATAAAAAGAAGAAGAAGAATGATAAAAATAATAATAATAATAATAATAATAATAAAATAATAATAATAATAATAATAAAAATAATGATTATAATGATAATAAAAATAATAATAATAATGATAAAAATAATAATAATAATAATGATAATAAAAATACTACTACTAATAATAATAATGATAATAATAAAAATATTAATATTAATAATAATAATAATGATAATAATAATAATAATAAAAATAATAATAATAATAAAAATGATAATAATAATAATTATAATGACATAAATAATAATAATAACAATAAAATAATAATAATAATAAAAAATAGTAATAATAAATAAAATAATAATAATAATGATAAAAATAATAATAATAATAATAATAAAAATAATAATAATAGTAATAATTATAAAAATAATAAAAATAATAATAATAATAATAATAATATTAATAGAATAATAATAATAATGATAAAAATAATAATAACAATACTACAAATAATAATAATAATGATAATAATGATAATAATAATAATAATAATAATAATTATAATAATGATAATAATAATAAAAATAATAATAATAATAATAAAAATAATAATAATAATAATAATGATAATAATAAAAATAATAATAATGATAATAATAATGATAATAATAATAATAATAAAATAATAATAATTAAAATAATAATAATAATAATAATAATGATAATAATGATAATAATATTAATAATAATAATAATAATAATAATAATAATAATAATAATAATAATAATAATAATAAGAAGAAGAAGAAGAAGAAGAAGAAGAAGAAGAATTGTAGGAATACTACGAGTTGCCTCCAAAAACTTGAAAAAAAATACTAAGGGAAATCAGAATCGATCGGCAGACTAGATTATGCAACGAACAGTAATGCTTAAAACATCTGAAATCATGAAGTAAATCCTCGAGTGCAGAAACTATTCTACAGGAGCGATAAATTCTAAAGACGCAACCAAGAGAACTGGTACGTCAAAAGTGAAAATTGCATATTCCAATTTTCCTCCTCCATCGATTCCCCTTCCCCTTCCACTTCCCTTCCCCTCTCAATCGACCCTCCCTCGAAAAAAAAAACTGAACAGGTATAGATGAATAAAAAATTATTATAATTGCTGCGTTACAGATGAAAGAAAATTGTATTTCAAACTGAAGCGTAAAGGCTAAAAATTAAAACATGAACTAATAGCTATTACGTTACGCATGCATATACGTAATGCTGTCGTTCGACCTTCATCAGGCAAATTACATTTCTTTAATTTTTACACTTTTGCACCGATTTTCCCAGTCTATAACCCAAATGTAAACTTTTGCGAAGGTTCGGATACCCTATATATTAAGTTTCATGTCTGTAGACCAAAAAACTGACAGAAGATTTTAGGAGGCAAAATTTTTAAACAAATATATATATATATATATATATATATATATATATATATATATATATATATATATATACTAGCAAAAGTACCCGTCGTTGACTGGGTTCAAAAGCAGCCTACAGAAAATGGACTCTGATTTATTAAAGTATGATAGGTTATGAAAAGGAAGGGTTGTACAGAGATAGCTTCGAATTTAGGGGTATCAAAACCAAAGCAAAATATGATGAAAGTAAAAATAAAATAGATAAACCCCATAATTTATTATACCATATCTGTTCACACTGAAACACTTATCACAATATTCTGTGGATCTATATTAAAAAAACCTTGTTAAACTTTGTGACATATTTCTATTCTATGGAGGTCAGGCGCGAACGAACACCTAATAATTTTATTATGCCATATTTCTTCAAACTGAAACATAATTATCAAAGTATACATACGCAGATAGATATGAAAAGTCTTTATTAAAGTTTGTGCCTATTTCCATTCTATGGAGGCCAGGCGCGAACGTAGACCCCACAATTTTATTATACCATCCCTATTTAAGTTAAAACATACTTATCAAAGTATTCTTATGTACATCTATATCAAAAACACTTGTAAACGTTTATTTTTAATTTTTTATTTCCATACTTTGTGGACCAGGCGCGAACGCAAACCCCACAATTTTAATGAACCACCGTTCTGCCAGATCAAACATACCCATTCCTGTGTCTCGATAGATCTTCTATCATTATATGTAATCAGTTTTTTATAAATAGTCAACCATATAGGAGCCTATTCGTGACCACACACACACACACACACACACACACACACACACACACACACACACACATTAATTCTATATTATAGAACATATATATATATATATATATATATATATATATATATAAAGAGGTTTGTATTTATTGTAAACTTTTATACACAAATATTACGCAAGTATAAATCATGTAGAATATATGCATGAATATAATTACACGTAATAGTTTAGTAAAGATGATCATCCCATGAGAAAACCGAAAAAAAAAACTAATAGGGAATTAATTAAAATGAATGTTTAAAAGAATATGAAAATTAGCTAAATCTTTTGCTAGTGAATGCAATTCGACGAACCATATATAACGAAGTTGTATTTTGTTTTTAAATATGAATACCAATACACAAAAAATATCAATACACAAATGCATTAATCTTTTAAGTTATAAATTTATTATATTTTTTCAAGAAGAATGGTCTAAAATTAGTATCGAGGATTGTCAAGAACTGATTCGTTCTTGTAGTAGAAGATGTGCAGCTGTCATTGAGAGCAAGGGCTCATTTTTTTCCATGCGGGTAACCACTTATCAAGGCCCAGAGGCCACTCGAGGATAAGGGTTAATTGGTATACATTAGTCATTGTGATTTTAGTGTAGTGAACATTAGGGGGAATTTTGTAACTTGGATTACTTAGGGGGACGTTTCAATAAAACTTGTTCACGTTGGGCTTGAAGACAATCAGATTGTAGTTAGCTGGAAAGCAAGCAAACGGAACAGAGTTCCACAGGCGAGAAGTTCTAAGAAAGAAACCCTGTTCATGGAGTCTACGTTTAGGTGTAGGTATAGATAAAGAGTGTGGGGAATTGTTGATAGTGGTTCTGACTAGACGAGTGTTTTTCGTCAAAGTCTGGACAGGGTACCATAGATTGAAGTTCAGATGAACACTTGCCATGAAAATAACAATAAAGCAGGGACAGGCTCGCTACGTCTTGTCTGTGGGAAAGAGGTTGCAGGGAAGAGAAAAGGGCATCCTCCAGTAAGCTACGAAGTCTATTTTGAACTCTGTCAAGACAGGATAAGCTGTTTCTAGCATCTCCTGCCCAGATGTGGCAACAGTACTCCATCATTGGCCGAACCTGGCTTTTATAAAGGTAGAGAATTGCATCAGGAGTGAGATATCAACTGGAGCGGTAGAAGAATCCCACCGTTTTTCTAGCGACTTTGGCAATGGATTTGATATACGTGTTCTATTTAAGATCGGGAGTAAAGGTCAAGCCTAGGAGCTTGTCAAATACTAAATTTTTATTGTACATGTATTTTTATTGTTTTTGGGCTGCTTACATTGTTTTTCTCAATTTTGTCCCTTACTTTTGGATGCTCCTAGTTTGAAAATAAATAAATAATTGCTATAATTCTTTTTCTGTCCTTTACAAATGATTCAAATTTTAGTATGTTGTTATGGATGATAACGACTATCAGTTTTCAAAATTTCAGCTTTTCACAGTTGTTATTTCGAACAAATATTAGGTTTTTAAATTTTGTCCCTTAGTTTTGAACATTACTGTATATATATATATATATATATATATGTGTGTGTGTGTGTGTGTGTGTGTGTGTGTAATGTATACATATATGTATATATGTATATATATTTCTATATATGCGTATATATATATGTGTGTGTATGTGTATGCGTGTGTGTGCGTGCGTGTGTGTGCGTGTGTGTGTGTGTACAAATATGTATATATAACTTAGCAATGTAGGTAAACAAAATCCGAAAACTCTTACGGTTTATAAGAGTGCTCAATACTACATAGAGTTGTGTAATTGTTACCAAGATTTTATTCAGACATTATTTGGCTGCCTTAAAAGAAAAGTTCAAAATGACATTCGGAATATGAGTTTAAGCTACAAAAAGGCACTGTGTTCCTTTTTTAAATAATCTAGAAACTTCTTTTTTTTTGCCCACCTTCACCCCCAAACAAGGCATATTCCCACTTGGACGTAACATGCTACTAATTAGGACCATGCCTAAGAAAGATTAAGATGTTGGTTTACATTACATATGAACTTCTGCATATCAATACAGTTAGAGAAGCAGGTAGCAGGAAGGAAATTCCAAAGTCTAGTTGTTCTAAGGAAGAAGCTATTAGATCAGAAAACGTTCTGGCATTTAGAGACCTCAACAGTAAAGGGGTGTGATTTTGCTGCCAAGCGGGTTTGTCGGGCATATGTACGTCGAGGGGACACAAGTGCAATGAGCTTATCAGATAACATTTTATTAAATACTTGTAAAACAAGCACATGCAACACTGCAGCGATGGGACAGGGGTTGGATCCTAGTTGACAAAGTTGGACCTATTAAATTACAGACCCTTTTCTGGACCTTATCCAAGAGGAATAGACTAGTGGTAGATGCACCAGACCAGATGTGGCGACAATACTCCATGCATGAGCGAATGGTGGCTTTGTAGAGGTACAGGATACTCTCAGGTGTGAGCAGTTTTCTTGCACGATAGAGGGAGCCTACTTTCCTTACATCAACCTTTGCAACGTCCTCAATATATTTGTTCCAGTTCATATTTCCTGCGAATGTTAAGCCGAGGAGTTTGAACGAAGAATACTCAGGTAGGGTGTGATTCGTCATAAATATCGGTAGTTGGAGAGGCTTCTTGTAATTGTTAAAGGAGAGCAGCTTAGTCTTACTAGCATTAAAAGTTACCATCTATTTGCAGCCTCATTCCACTATAGTCTGGAGGTCATTTTCTAAGGATTCATCCATTGTCTTAGATTTGTGTACATCTGTTCTTCTCTCAGGCATGTTATAGAGGGTTTTATCATGAGCAAATATACCCATCTCGGGCACAATATTATCAGGGAGGTCATTATAGAATATCAGGAATAATATTTGTCCAAGGATCGACCCCTGAGGCACTCCTGCATTAATGTTATGCTGCTTGGATGAACGTCCATTAATGACAACTTGGATGGTCCTATTGTCGAAGAAGGATCTAATTATATTTAGTATACACCCAGTTATCCCGTATTTATTCAAAATTTTAAAATAAGTAATGTTTCTATACTCTTGTTTGATTTGCACTTTCAGAATTGCATTTGACGTTGTAACAAAGTAAAAAAATAATAATGAAAAGTTAATTGGATATCAATTCAAATACTGAAATCAATACAGGAGAAACATCGGTATAATGAGAAATTTGAAAACCAGATAACACGACGCAATTTTTTTTTTTTAGGTAAATGAATTATTTATTTACTAACGAGTGAGGGTGAGGGTCGCCCGGCTTCGCCCGGTCCTAAAATACGCTGAAATATGATATTTTAATTTGTCCAGGGTTTGTATATATTATTATAGAGACATGATTTCAAAACTTAAAAAAAAAAAAAAAAAGTATTTGGGTGCTATCAGCTCGAATCGAAACCGAAAGCAAAACTGTAGCATTTAAAGCTGGTGATGTTACCACTGTACCAACGTGACACGTACATGAACTGATTAAAAATAAAGTAAGATGAATTTACAACATGTATAACGATTTTTTTTTTCAATTTTATCCCATTTTTGATTCTTTATAACAACTATTTTAACCGGCTAAAGACCCATAACAGAACGGCCCGTAAAAAATCCAATCATCTGAGGCTCCTAGCTCCGCTCTGCGACTTTTAGTCTCGGAAGAGATAGAGTTTGAAAAAAATCGAGATAGACAGACAGTGAGATTTATATATTAGATTTATTTTTTCTATAAAACAAATTATCGGTTCCACGAGCCTTCTTCATGGTAACCAAAGAGCGCCGATTTCTTCCGATCCTGGTGAAGAAACTGATTACGAATATCCACGGTGGTAAATATTCTGGTACGCCTGTTCAAATATTGAGATCAATTTTCATACAGTAGAAGTGGGTCCGATGCATAATTTAAAAATCCTTTCAGAAACCCGATAAAACGAGGCAGGAATTTTTATTTTCAAATAAATGAATTATTTATTTTTTGTTGTTAATTAACATTTTCAGCATCACAAGCCTTCATCAATATCGATTCGTTTTTGAAAAGAACATATTTAATGCATTTACTAATATTTATATTTGAATCCATCTTTTCATTATTTTTCTAATATTAAATATGACACAATTATGTCTTAAATTCTCTTAAAAAAGAATCAATATTAATGAAGTCTTTATTTGGTTATTATATCTTGCAATTTTATAACTGCTAACATATCGATTTTCTTAATGAACACAAAGATCGATTTATATAATATAATATATATATAATAAATATATATTTACATATAAATATATATATATATATATATATATATATATATATATATATATATATATATATAATTATTTTTTTACTATAAAAATTATTAAATACCTACAGACACTAGTGTTTCATCCTTTCGGGAATCTTCAGTGCCGGGTGTCACGATTAATACTAGTTAAACGATTCGAACCCCGCATCACGAGACATCTCTGGCTCGGTTTAGCGAAGACCTAATCCATTCGGCTACCATAAACCGCGTGAAATAACGTCGAATTTAAACATTTTAATTTTAAATGTTCATTTACGTCAGTCAGAGAGTGATCTAATCGTTATACGATGCATAATATATATATATATATATATATATATATATATATATATATATATAGTGATCTAATCGTTGATACGATGCATAATATATATATATATATATAGGGTGACCCCAAAAAAACGAGTCCCAACTCTAATTAGACCCCGTTTCTTAGTATTTTGTCCGAATGAAATGAAACTTTGGTCATAACTAGTTTATTATATTCAAAACATCAGATCAAAACACTAGGGTCTTTGGCCTTTTTTTGTCTGTTGACTGTAAGATGCTCAGAAAAACAATTGAATGTCCTCTGGTTTTTCTGGGGTCAACTTGTATATGAATATATATATCTGAGTATATAAGCCTGAAGAATCCTAAAGTAGATGAAACACGGAATATTCAGTGTAGTTTAATCGTCATATATATTTTATAACTTACTGTCTGCGTATATATATATATATATATATATATATATATATATATATATATATATATATATATGTTTTTATTTGTTTTTGTAAGCGATACATTCTTGAATGAATTCAAGTATTTATACGAAAGTGCATTTTTACCCAAATGCTTGTTGGGAATAATTTTCCCATTGACCAATCTTGTACCCCCTTTAATGGGGAGCGGCATGGCATATATATTATTTTTAAAATATAATTACCCACTGACACGTGTTTCGTCGTCAACGACTCATCAGAGTGGCTATATATATATATATATATATATATATATATATATATATATATATATATATATATATATATACATTGTTATTATTCTATTTATCTACATCAAATATTATGATTTCGGTATTTATTTACTTCGAGAGTGTTCGATGCGTAAGTAAAGCCAGAAAGCAATACCCATATATATATATATATATATATATATATATATATATATATATGGGAAAAACTACATGAAAATTTTAAGGCTTTTTTGAAGTTTATAAACTAATCTATGGTTAAAATTTTATGACAATTTGTAAAAAAGAACCTATATTTTCAAACAAATAAAATATATGCAAATATGCGTATATTTGCATATAGAGTGTCCTGACAGGTCAGCTCCAGGCTTATTGCTTTGGGATGAATTTTGGCTAGTTTTTTTTTCTTTGCTTGATTGTCTGCCTGTGGCGTTGTCAGGCCACTATATATATATATATATATATATATATATATATATATATATATATATATATATATATATATATATATGTATATATATATATATGTATATATATATGTATATACATATATATGTATATATATATGTATATATATATATATGTATATATATATATATATATATATATATATATATATATATATATATGCGTATGAGTGAGTCTATTTGTAAGTAAATCCGTGTGTATACATAAACGCAATATATGAACTGATTGCTATTCCAAAAAAGAATAATTAAGTGAAAAAAATAAATGAATAAAAAATGAATGAATAAATCAAAACGAAACAGATAAAACTAAACTATTAAACTCGAAATGCAATGTGATAAGAAGCAATGAACGAACGGACTATTCAACCGACGGAAAATTAAAAGAGTGATAGATGGATTGATCGATAAACAGTATTCCTATCAGCAGACATTATCGATCGCGTTCTGATTGATCCACAGGAAGATCCACGTTTCGGAAACATAAGAAAAAAACAAACAAAAAAAAAAACAACGGAATAAAAGAAACGTATTTATATTAGCGTAAATGATGGATCGATAATTATAGAAATTATGTAAGGATCCGGAATGGTGATTAATCGACTGATATAAATTGCTTCTGAAAACGCGAATAGACAGCCAATCCGTGCATACGTATATATATATATATATATATATATATATATATATATATATATATATATATATATATATATATATATATATATGTGTGTGTGTGTGTGTGTGTGTATATATGTATATATATATAATTATATCCTATAATAATTATTAAATACCTCCAGACACTAGTGTTTCATCCTTTCGGGAATCATCAGTGCAGGGTGTCACGTTTAACACCAGTCGATAGATTTGAACCCGGCGACATTAGCCATCCTTGGCTTCATTACCAAGGACCTAATCCATCCGACTACCGTTAACCGCAAGAAATCCTGTTGAATTTTTTACACATTCATTTTTTTAAATGCTTTTTAACGTCTGTCAGAGTGATCTAATCATTATATGATGATCTACGCATAAGAGCGAAATTGACCGACTTTATTTCAAGTGTAAAATGCTTAACAATAAGAAACGAGTTTCTGAAAAGAGGCCAATATAATTATTTATTATAACAAATATTAAATACCTACAGACACTAGTGTTTTATCCTGTCGGGAATCATTAGTGCAGGATGTCACGATTAACACCAGTCGATAGATTCGAACCTGACAATAGAAGCTATTCCTGGCTATATATGTAGTAATCAACATACAGTACTACTTCGTTGTATCACAACTCATTAGTGCGGCTAGATTAGCACTTTTCTCTAGCTGTGGATTGAAATTACAACCATCGCGTTGACAGTTAGCAGTTCTACCGATCGACCTACGCTTATTAGCCAAATAAGTAATTATAACCATTGGACCATGGATCGGTGCCCGTAAACATCTCATCAAATGTATTTTAAATAATAAAAAAAAAAAACTAATATGAATATTAATATCAATATATTAATCCAAACCAAAACAAAAATGCTCAAAACCAACTCAGTAGGGTTGTAATAAAGAAAAGAATAAAGATTGTAGATTAAAAAAATTATAAGGAAATTTATTGTTCAACAAATACCCCAACAAAAAATTTCAAGTAATCTTTATTCTGCAGAATTTAGAAGAAATGGAAACCTGGCTCATTTCTCTTTTTCTGACGAGAAACGTTGGCTTTGAAATGCCATGTATCAAATGTTTTTATTATATTCTAATTACTACATGTGAAATTAACGATAGAGCAGTGATAGCCTCGCAACGTCTCTTCTCTGAGAAAGTGATTGTAATAAAGAGAAAAGGGGGCTGTGTGTTCGTAAATTCTATAACAAAAATGAAATAGAAATGGCGTCGAAAGAGATCGTCGAATGCAAGATGTAGGCGGTTGAACGGCGAGGTGGGGAGCACAATGTATTTTTGCAAGCAATTATGCTCTTTTCAAGGTTGTCTCATGAAAAGGTTTAACTTGTGACATTTTTGCGGCGTTTTCGTGTTTGGCCTTTTTATTATACAAAAAGAAAAAAAAATGTTAAAAGACGCGACTCGAGAATTTGAGAAATTCGCAATGGCGTCTGAACAAGTCGCAAGTCGTTAATGATGACAGTGTCTGTCTGTGCGGCACTTACGCAATCGTTTAAATATCAGTGATGAGAGACAAAGATGATGAAGAATAAGGAGGAAGAAGAAAAACGAAATTACACACAAAAAAGAGGAAAACCATAATAATAATAATAATAATAATAATAATAATAATAATAATAATAATAATAATAATAAGAAGAAGAAGAAGAAGAAGAAGAAACCAGAAAACGAGATTGGGATGTAGGACGATAGGGAGGCGTTAGATGTGGAAAGAAAGAGAAGAAGAACAACAACAATAATGAGATGATGATGACGATATGATGGTATACGGCATAATCACGTTGACACACCAGTTTCTGCTGGGTCACCGAAGTTAAGCAACGTTGAACTTGATCAGTACTAAATGGGTGACCATTTGGGACTTCTAGGTGTTGTATGTGCTCTCCGCTTATCTCGGCATTGTTTCCAGTCGTCCTGGTTTTCTCCTTGCCACTGGACCCAAACAGTGCCGATCAAGGAGAGGTGTGGTAAGAGATTGCGCAACCCTTGCCTCACAATTACACGCGCAACTGCCCCTTATAGAGGCATCATTTGGCTTTCAAGACTGAACTGAAGCATGGATGGATGGATGATGACGAAGGAGAAAAAGGACCGAAGAAGACAAAAGGCAGAAGGAGAAGATAACGAAGAAAAAAAAGCAACGAAAAGAGAATCACAATAAATAAAGATAGGACGGAAAAAAGAAAGAAAATCAAAAATCTAGAAACTAAACAGTAGATGCATGTATGTGTGCGTGAAAATATTTAACCGATAAACTCTTAAATTACTAATAACAAACACTAAAATTAACAGGAAATAGTAATCATGCAGCAAGGGTGGTTTATAACGAGTAAAATCTTTGTTTGGATGAATGAATAACGCGTACAGAAATACGTTGGCAAGTTGAAATGCAAAATTTAATTACAACTTGCTGGCATATTTTTACTCTCTGCGCATGCGCAAATTCATTCATAGCTTGAAGAGGTTTAATTTTACATGTTTCTTACCTGTCTGTCGATAGCTCAAACGGTAAGGAACGTGACGGGAGCACTAAATGTTTTTGTTTCGATTCTAGCTGATGGCACCCAAGTTATAGTTTTATTTTTTTTTAAATCAGTACTATGCACGTAATGTGCAATAGAGAATGGACTCTGTAATAATAAATACGAAATCTGCATGAATTAAAATATATTTAAGTTCCTATTTACAATGCCTCCCACGGGATAGAGTTAGACACCAGGGTCGTTTTTAACGTGGTGAAAAGGAACCAAAATTAAAAATTGTCTCAGTCGTGAAGGACTTCTATTCCACTGACAGAAAACAAGAAATTGAAGTGCAGCATCTGAAGAACAGATACTACACTGTGATCTTGGCCCTAGTTAAGGAATAAAACTAAATAGAATTAAAAAAAAAAAAACTGAATATTTATGCATAATTTGGACCGTGCTATTTAGTAGATACGATTGTCAAGTTGAATTCCACTTTCACGGTATCTGTTAGGTAAAAGTACAAAATAATTAAACAACGAAAAAAAAAAAAAAAAACGAAAACAAAAAAAACTCCCCATCATGTTAAGAATGGGTTTCTAAATAATAGAGTTATTATTTCGGCACAGTTCGTATTCTGCATAAATACTGAAATTGCCAGAATCGAAAGGAATTGGTTTAAGAAGAGCAAAAAAAAAAAGAACAATAACGCATAGAAGAAAAAGTAGTAGTAGTAGTAGTAGTAGTAGTAGTAGTAGTAGTAATAGAAGAAGAAGAAGAAGAAGAAGAAGAAGAAGAAGAAGAAGAAGAAAAGGAGACAAAAAGAAATGTAAAAAAAATAAGAAAGAAAAGATTTTAAGGACGCTAATAACGCGAGTCAATCGAGCCATGAATGAAATGCACACCTGACTTCCACTCCCGCTGCTTCGACAGGAATTGACACACAAAAACAACAGAAAAAGAATCCCATTGGATGAACAGTCTCCGTTCCTCCTCAGTTTCCGCCATTTTTCTTTTCTCTTTTTATATATATACATATATATCTCGCTGAGTCATTAAAGACTCATTGATCGGAAAATTCCGAATCTTGTGGCGGGTCATGAATAAAGAGAGAAAGAGAGAGAGAGAGAGAGAGAGAGAGAGGGGAGAGGGGGGAGAGGGGGGAGAGGGGGAGTTACAGCTTGTTTGGTTTTAAAAGTTTTATTTAACAGAACAAAGAATACTAAAATGTGTTTGTACGAGAGAGAGAAAAAGAGAGAGAGAGAGAGAGAGAGAGATGGAGATGGAGAGAGAGAGAGAGAGAGAGAGAGTGTGCATGTGTGTGTGTGTATGCATGTGTGTGTGAGAAAGAGAGAGAGAGGGAGAGAGAGAGGGAGTAGGGGAGCTACAAAAGAGATGTACTAGTTGTTTTTAGACGGGAGAATCTGTGTCGGGGAATGGGGAGAGAACGGAGCGCGGTAAATGCAAATTAAAGGACACTAACAAAGAATATATAAGATTCGACTTTTTTTTTTTTTTTTTCTTCTCTCTTTCGTTTCACGGCTTCGGCGTTCGCCTGGTCCGCAACATTAAGTGTTTTCTCACGTGTGTCTAAAAGGTGTCCAATCCGAAAGAAAAAAACATACTTCAGCTTGAAGAGACATGTCGCCTAACGACGCATCGCATTTTGTCATTTAGAAAGAACTTGAAAAACACACTCCAATTTAGACGTAGAGGTCTCTTCAATTACAACGGCACATGTTTATATGCTAATACATACAAACTAGTGTTGGGACGAGGGATTAGAATCGGAATCAGAAAAATCCAAACTTTTGGCGGTATCGGTATTTTGACTACAGATTTTAGTTTTGCTGGTAAAATAAATAAATATTTATTATTTTATCATCACTGCCAGCAGTGGAAAATTTTGCTTTAAACAAAAGCAATTTATTTGATAAAGATAACTGAAAGAATTGTTTTTGGCATCGGAAAATAGGCGCAAATTATTCTGATTCCGATACATCGGAGGTTCCGATTTTTTTGATTCCCGATTTCGATTCGTCCCAACACACACACACACACACACACACACACACACACACACACACACACACACACACACACACACACACACACACACACACACACACACATTTATCTTATTTCTGGCTCATGAATTGCCCATAGGATATGGTATTTTCCACATCTGGAAAAAAAACATTACTTTTCGCATCAAAATATAAAAAGATAAGTGAGTTGGATAAGGAAACCATTTTGATGCCGCGATAGGATCCTATGACAGCGCACACCCTCTTATTTTGTGAAGGTAAAATCACACAAAATCACACAAAATCACACAAAATCAAATCCTGAACTTAACATCATCAACAGTGTCCATCATCGTTTGTATTTTTCAAATACACTGATAAACACTTTTTTTCGAGCCGACTAAACGTTATAGTAAATAAAACGGGTTTGTATTACTAAACACAGTAACGAAAAAGTTGTTGAAAAATAAATATAACAAATAAATGTTATCAAAGGCAAGATAAGTTACTTTTCTACCTAACTGGATAAGATTTTAGTGTTTTTATTTAGTGTAAAATGTTTAATCGGTTCGAAAACATGTAGTGTTTATCTGTATATTTGAAAAATACAAATGGCGGCAGTTGAACCCATTAAGTTTGGGAAAATGAGTTAAAACTAAAAACCTATACAAAATACTGTCAGGAACTTACTCAATATATGTTACCGTGACATAGGCAGACATGTATTCGGTGGTTTTTAACAGTATTTTGTATAGTTTTTTTAGTTTTAACTCATTTTCCCAAACCTAATGTGTTTAACACAGTCTGCCGCCATTTGTAATTTTCAAATATAGCAGTAAACGCTATGTTTTTTGAGCCGAATAAACATTTTATATTAAAAAAAAACAAAAACAAATATCCATTTTGGTAATAAAGTAACATATCTTGCCTTTGATAATATTTGTTATACATTTATTTTTTGACAACTTTTTCGAATCTATATGTACAGTAGTACAAACCCAATAAAAACACTAAAAATTATCCAATTAGGTAGAAAAGTAACTTATCTTGCCTTTTAAAATATTTACTTGTTATATATTTGTTTTTGGTGACAACTTTTTCAAGTCTTTGTGCAAGTACAAACCCAAAGGTATATTTTTCTGTCTAATTTTATTTTTAGTACCGCGCTTAAATTTAAATTTCACAATATCTTTTTTGGGGGAGGGTATTTTTTTTACATTAGGTCCACCTCCACAATTTTCCACTATGCTGAATAAGAAAATCTCATTTAAAATTTGCAGAGGCAATTAGTTTTCGAGATATAAAGACCTGTACTATGCACTATAATTCACTAACGGCCATGAATAAACACTCTCAACCTCCTCATATTAAGAACGGCTTTCGGAATAAACAACACCCATGCCTAACCACATGTTTTAACCTTTTACCTGTCTTTCGTCTTTTAAAAACGGCTTTTGGAATAAATACCACCATTCTCCCCATGTTAAGAACGACTTTCAGAATAAACACCCCCAACCTACCCATGTTAAAAATTGTGGAAGTGGACCTAATGTGAAATTTTACTTTTTGCTTTTTAATAAATTGTTAGTTGAAAGCACAGAATAGTGACAAAACACCATCCCCTCCCCTTGGTAAGAATAGCAAAAAAAAAAAAAAAAAAAAATAATGGTTTTCTTGGTAGAAACCTTTCTGTATTTCACCTAACAATTTCTGGTGCTAATAAACCTATTGATCCGCGCTATTTTTTAAATCGTATTTCCAAGTTTAATTAAAGTTTTACATGTTTTTTTTACTCAATTGTAAGGTTAAAGTACAGAATAGATACAAAACACCCTCCCCTCTCCATATTAAGAATGGCTTTTTAAATAATAACGTTATTATTTCAGCATGGATCACTCTCTACATGAGTACCTAATATTTATTTCAGCCATTTTTACCATAGAGAGAGAGGATGGTGTTTTGTAACTACTCTGTGTTTTTTTAACTAACAATTTATTATTAAAAAAAGAAATTGTGAAATTATAAAAAAATAAAAAGATATTGTGAAAGTTGAATTTAACTTGAAAAAAAAAACAAAACAAAAAAACAATGTGAACGGCGCGTTCAACATTGTAGCCGGGTCTTATTTGGCAATAAGGTCACGTTAGTCGATTTATGGGTGCTAATGCACTTACTGATCCACGCTATTTTTTAAAATCGTATTTCCAAGTTTAATTAAAGTTTTATGTTTTTTTTTGTATTTTTTTAGATTAGATCCACCTCCACAATTTTCTTTTAAATGACGACTTCTCAAGGTTACCGACTATGCTGAATACAGAAATCACATTGAAATTTTGCAGAAATAAGTAGTTATCGATAGTTGTTTTATGCATTGTATTCTTTGGCGGCCATCTTTGTTACGCACGTAGATTTGTTTATGACACGTGCAAGCGTGTAAAAAAGATGGCTGCCAGAGATTACAATGCATTATACAAATTTTTAATATCTCAATAACTACTTATTTCTGCAAAATTTCAATGCGATTTCCGTATTCAGCATACTCGAAAACCTACAAAAGTCGTGATTTAAAAGAAAATTGTGGAGGTAGACCTAATCTAAAAATTTACCCTTCTTTTAATTCAATTGTAAGGTTAAAGTACAGAATAGGGTAATCTCCAAAAATACCGTTAGGGCTTACAACATGGCCGCCAGAAGAGTCAACAAAAAACTGCGAATAAAATATATAAAACTCGTAATTTCTGTTTTTAAAGTGGGTTGTCAATTTTCTTTATGAAATATACTTCCAAAATAAACTATTACAGTCGTTTAAAGCATAATAGAAGTATTATTTTTTATTTTTTAAAAACAATGTTTACAAAATGTCTACGAACGTTCGTAGACATTTTGTAAACATTGTTTTTAAAAAATAAAAAATAATACTTCTATTATGCTTTAAACGACTGTAATAGTTTATTTTGGAAGTATATTTCATAAAGAAAATTGACAACCCACTTTAAAAACAGAAATTACGAGTTTTATATATTTTATTCGCAGTTTTTTGTTGACTCTTCTGGCGGCCATGTTGTAAGCCCTAACGGTATTTTTGGAGATTACCCAGAATAGATACAAAACACCTTCTTCTCCCCATGTTAAGAATGGCTTTTTAAATAATAACGTTATTATTTCAGTACGGATCAATAAGTGCACGAGTATCCAATTTCTTTAAAATCATTCATATTTTCTTATATAAAAACAACTTCTGTAAAAAAAAAGAAAAAACGTGCACTTTCAGTCTTTGTTAAAAAAGGTTTTCTTAAAAAAAAAAAATAATACGGTAAAAAAAGTAAATAACAAAACGTTAATCGGTATTCATGCAGAGAGTGATCCGTGCTGAAATAACAACGTTATTATTTAAAAAGCCATTCTTAACATGGGGAGGGGAGGGGGTTTGTTCCTAATCTGTACTTTAACCGTACAATTGAATAAAAAAAAACATATCATAAAACTTTAATTAAACGTGGAAATACGATTTAAAAAATAGCGCGGATCACTCTCTGCATTAGCACCGAAAGTACAGAATAGTTAGAAAAAAATCCTCCCTCGCCATGTTAAGAATGGCTTTCTAAATAATGTTAATGCTTCAGTACTGTTCCTTATCTGCTTAAGTTTAATTTTTGTTTATCAAATTGTTAGGTGAAAGTCCTGAATAGTTACAAAACATCCTCTTCTCGCCATGTTAAGAATGGCTTTTCAAATAATAACCTTATTATTTCAGCACGGATCAATAAGTGCACGAGTATACACATTTCTTTAATAAAGAAAAAGTATTCATATTTTCTTATATAAAAACAACTTCTGTAAAAACAAAACAAAAAAAACGTGTACTTTCAATTTTTGTTAAAAAGGTTTTCTTAAAAAAACACAAAAAAAATACAGTAAAAAAGCAAAGAACAAAACATTAATCGGTATTCATGCAGAGAGTGATCCGTGCTGAAATAATAACCTTATTATTTAAAAAGCCATTCTTAACATGGGGAGGGGGTTTTGTACCTATTCTGTACTTTAACCTTACAATTGAATAAAAAACATATAAAACTTTAATTAAACGTGGAAATACGATTTAAAAAATAGCGCGGATCACTCTCTGCATTAGCACCGAAAGTACAGAATAGTTAAAAAAATCCTGCCTCCCCATGTTAAGAATGGCTTTCTAAATAATGTTAATGCTTCAGTACTGTTCCTTGTCTGCTTAACTTTTGTTTATTAAATGGTTAGGTGAAAGTCCAGAATAGTTACAAAACACCCCTATTTCCATGTTAAGAATGGCTTTCTAAATAATAACGTCATTATTGCATGAGTACCATGTTTATTGTTTTGTTTTTAAATTGTTAGGTGAAAGGACATAATAGTTACAAAATACCATCCCCATGTTAAGAATGTCTTTCTAAATAACATTATTTCAGCACGGTATTTTCTACGCATACGTACTATCTATTTTTGTTTATTAAACTGTTAGGTGAAAGTATAGAGTAGATGCAAAACTCCCTCCCCATGTTAAGAATAGCTTTCTAAATAACGGTAGTATTATTTTTTGTTTATTAAATTGTTAGGTGAAAGTATAAAATAGTTACAGAACACCCTCCCTTTCCCATGTTAAGAATGGCTTTCTTAAGAGCATTATTTCAGCACGGTACCTTCTCTGCATAAGTACCATCTTTTGTTTATTAAATTGTTAGGTGAAAGTATAGAATAGTTACAAAACGCCCTCCCCATGTTAAGAATGGCTTTCTAAATAACGTTATTATTTTAGCACGGTACTTTCTCTGCATAAGTACCGTGTTTTGTTTATTAAATTGTTAGGTGAAGTACGGTACTCATGCAGAGAGTGATACGTGCTGAAATAATAACGTTATTATTTAAAAAGCCATTCTTAACATGGGGAGGGGAGGGTGTTTTGTACCTAATCTGTATTTTAACCTTACAATTGACTAAAAAAAAAACATAATAAAACTTTTATTAAACCTGGAAATACGATTTAAAAAATAGCGCGGACCACTCTCTGCATTAGCACCAATTATTATTTAAGCAAGTTACCAATCCGTAAAATTTATTCGAAAAAAAAAAAAAAACTGTACTTTTACCAAACAATAGTGTTAATAATAATAAAAAAAGTTAATATTTTCTTATATCGAAAAAAAAAAAATAATAAAATAAAAAAAAACGACTTCGACTCAAAAAGCAAGCGACAAACTTTTTTTTTTGCCTGATATAATAAAGAAAAATGTTTAAATTAAAACATTTGGAAGATAAACAAATGAATTATGTTTTTTTTTACTTATCGAGTAAACAGAAAATGAAATCTTCTAATTCGTTTCGTCCATTCATGGGTGTGAAATGAATCGAACCGGAAGTTCAGTTCTATCAACAAAACAGATTCACAGGATTACGAAAATATATTTATTTTATTCAATATTTTAATAATTGGCGATGTCAATTTATTTTAATAACATAAAAACATTCCTCGACTCTAAAGATGGGTTGTCTGAAAATTTCAAATAAATTGCTAATGTAGAAATATAGTTGTATAAACTTTGAACGAACCAAGAATTACATTTATATATATATATATATATATATATATATATATATATATATATATATATATATATATATATATATATGCGTAGATCGTCATATAATGACAAGATCACTCTGACTGACGTTAAAAGCATTTAAAAAGAATAAATGTTTATTTTCAACTGTATCTCTCGCGGTTGTCGGTAGCTGAATGATTCGGGTCCTTTCCAGGGTTCGAATCTCTTGACTGCCGTTAATCGTGACACCTTGCACTAATGATCCCCGAAAGGATGAAACACTAATGTCTGTAGTTATTTATATATTATTATAATATATATATATATATATATATATATATATATATATATATATATATATATATATATATATATATATATATATTCTTCCAAGATTAATCATGTGGCGTTTTTGAAAAATGTTTATCTGAATATAAATAAATGTATATAAATTAGATTTCAGATAAATATTAACAATTTGTATGGTTACTAACACTAATGTTTCATGTTTATTTAATCTTCAGTGCAGAAAATAATAATTACTGCTGGCCGGGAGACTCGAACCCATTCAACAAAGCCACCCTTGACTTAACAGGCTAGTATCTTTCTTCCAGGCCACTGGCACCTGGCAGGTAAATGGAAGGGAATTAAGTACCTTTTTCCGTGGATGTCACAGTTGGCAGTCAGACAGAATATTCATTGACCGGAAGTAAGAATAATGCATTTTCTGTTAAAGTTGGCGGCTTTTTCTTAATTCTCTAATAGGACTAAACTTTAATTTTCTTAAAAGGGGCTTTGGACTATATAATGCGAGACCACTCAATATTTATCAGCTGTCAATCTGTTCACACAAAAACTGACTTGTAATGGAGCTCACCAATTCGTATAAACCTTACTTTTGTAAAGTCTAAAGTGGCCCACATTCATAGCATAGAATTTCGTACGCAATAAGACAGTACTATTTTAGATAAAAGATCATTTTTCTCCTGTTTTTACTCTTACCTAAACATTTCGACTACCTACCCTTGTATCAGAGCGTAGACGGAAAGGCTCTATCAGAAAGAATGAATAACAAAGTCTACCGATGCAAAATTAACTTTACCCTATGGACGTTTAATGCGCATTCACTGCACAGGCCGTAGTCGTCTACTCATTGTGAGCTTCTGTTATTACTGCGTCAAAAAGTATTACTCTCCAAATAAAACTGCAATGTCAGTTACAAACAAATAACGATGTATTATTTGGGGATTTGCCAGAATCTCTGTTTTCTCCTACTGAACGACAGACCTCTAATCAGATTTGGTTTCGTTGTTTTGTTTTACGGCAATTTAACTCTTTTCGCATTTTTTAATGGCAAATCCAGTAATTTTGAAAAAAGAAAAAAGGTTTTATGCTTTTAGTTCTTTACATCTTTAAATATTTATTTATGGTGTTTGGTTTGGTTGTTTTGTTTTACTGCATATCAACCCTTTTGGGTTATGTAAAACTGAATCCAGTAATTTTGGAACCCCCCCAACAAAAAACAAAAAAAAAAAAAAAATGCATTTGAGAAATTTCATTACTACACACGCCGAAAGGTCCAGCATATAAAACCAACAGTAGGTTCTTTGGTATGACAGGGGTGCATTCAAAATTAATGTTTCTGTTTAAAGCACGATTTCACAATGATACTTGACTTTTTCATTTTAAACTTTAACTAAAGCCATTATCACCGCACAAGCAGTAAAGCCAGGCTTATAAAATCAACACTAAGTTCTTTGATATGATAGGGACGCATTCAAAATAAATATTTCTGCTTACAGCACAATTGAAGCCTGATACTTGACTTTTGCATTTTTAACTTTAATTCAAACTATTATATTTTTAAATATTTTCTTTTATAAAATCAGCAGTAGTTTCTCTACCGTGAAGTGTAGACTACTGGTCAAGATCAAAGTGTAGTATCTGTTCTTCAGATGCTGCACTTCCATTTCTTGTTCTCTTTCGGTGGAGGATCAGTCCTTCACGACTGAGACAATTTTTTATTGTTGTACCTTTTCTCCACGTTAAAAAACGACCCTGGTGTCTAACTCTGTCCCGTGGGGAGGCATAGTAAATAGGTACAATGAATAGTGAACTAAATCACAGCCGGGAGGCGTGTAAAGCGTCCTCGCGGTGCACCATCATGGATCCCCAACTAGAGCAAGCAATGAATCGATTTGATTAAAAAATGAGCGATTTCACTGATTTCGATGACAATAAAAATATGGGAGTGTGAAATTAATTTCGGGCAACGTCGAGTCTCCCTGCTAGTATGTTAATAAGAGTGTGCATGCGCCTGTAAACTTGTGCAGAAAATCACACTGGGTTGATCATCAAACTCTCCTCTAACTCCGCCATGCTCAGCTACTCCTCCGATCTACAAGTACTGAAATACAAAGTGCGTGTTTTGCGTTTGCAATCGTTTCTGTTTTTATTGGATCACAAAAACGGCCGGCCGAAACATTGCGATGTCGTGAGGCGAATGCTTAGTAACGTCTCCGCGGCACATGAGTAATCCTAATTTGTTATAGATTAAACAAATATTGGCCTCGAACGATCCACTCTCTTTCAATTATTATTATTATTATTATTATTATTATTATTATTATTATTATTATTATTATTTTATTTTTTATTTTTTTGAGGATGGTGTATCTTAAATTCGAAAATAGTACAGATTTTCCGATTAAATATTTTCGTCAGTTGTTGAATTAAAAAGAAAAAAAAAAACGAAAAAGAAAACATTTTAAGTCTATAATTTATTTCAAGCTTAAATTTTTGCTCTCGGCCTTTTGGCTGAGATAAAAGTGTAGTATCTGTTCCGGCGGATGCTGCACTTTGAGACCATTTCCCTTGTGGCAATTGGTTATTGGTCACTGTAGGGGGCAGCCCTATATACCATCCCCCTCTTCCCCTCCCCCTCCCCCTTTGCTCCACATAAAAACCGACCTTGTGACATATTTTGCTTACGCGGAGAAGCAAATAAATACCCCCGCCTTTACGTCTCTTTCGACGTTCTTGGCCTTCGGGCCGGGATCAAAGTGTAGTATCTGTTCCGGCAGATACTGCAAGCTATGACTAGCAAAGACCAGATGTGGGGGCAACCCCACATGCCTGACCATTAACCAGCTCCCATTTCCCACCTCTCGGGAGCTGGTCCCCTTTTTCCCTTCCCCCTCCCTTCACTCCTCACATAAAAAATTGGCCTTGTGCCTAATTTGCTCGGTGGGGGAGCAAATAAATACCATCTGTTCCGGCAGATACTGCAGGCAAAGACCATATGTGTGGGCAACCTCACATATAAGACCTTGGTCAATGTAGAGGCAACCCTTCATACCAATTGTCACTATCCAACTCCCCTACTCCCCATTTCCCCTTCACTCCTCACATTAAAAATCGGCCTTGTGCCTAATTTGCTCGGTGGGGGAGCAAATAAATACCATCTGTTCTTCAGATGCTGCATTTCAATTTCGTGTTCTCTCTTAGTGGAGGATAAATCCTTCACGACGGAGACAATTTTAATTTTTTCCCCCCTTTCTCCACGTAAAAAAAAAAAAAAAACGACCCTGGCGTCTGACTCTGTCCCGTAAGGAAGCATTGTAAATAGGAACCCCTTTCGTCTCTAACTATATAATGTTATGTATAAAGTTAAGTATGCCTGTATGTTTATATATTTATTTGCGTATGATTTCTTCATTAACTAATTAACCGATCATCATGGATTCCACAGCTGCTACACAGAAGCATAAATAATAATCATCATCATCATCATATGCATCCGAAGAATCTATTGTTGGCATTGGTTTCGCCGATATTTTTCTGGTCAGAGTTATTTCTAGAAAGATATAAGGGATTACGAGAGGGATTAAGTGAAGGTTGCCAACATCCTAAGTGATTTTTTGTGGAATGTCTACTGGATTCGAACTTGGGTCACCCAGGTTGTCAGTTCGCGCCGTGAACCACTAGACCACCGTAAAGGTTAGAGTGAATAATGTGAGCTATATTGAGTTTAATTAAATTTTATACAAAACACTTTCTGAGAATTTATGTGCCTCCGATTTTTGTAAAATTTTAATAACACATTGGAGGCAACAATTAATAACGATTAACCTTTTTTTTTACACAGTGATCACCACTT
Source organism: Euprymna scolopes (assembly GCF_053919585.1). Classification (NCBI taxonomy): domain Eukaryota; kingdom Metazoa; phylum Mollusca; class Cephalopoda; order Sepiida; family Sepiolidae; genus Euprymna; species Euprymna scolopes. The sequence continues at coordinate 27,635,575 of NC_136519.1, read as the reverse complement.
ATCAAGGCCCGGAAGCCACTCAGGGATAAGGGTTATTGCAAGTACATTACGTTAGTGTGGAGATTTGATGAAGTGTTTACTTAATGGGGCGGTTAATTAGGAATTTGTTAACATTGGACTTGAAGACATCCAAGTTGTAGTCCAGTGGGAAGCAGACAGACGGAATAGAGTTCCACAGGCGTGCAGTTCTAAGAAAGAAGCTTTGTTCATGGAATCCGCGTTTTGATTTAGGCACAGATATAGAGTGGGGGAAATTTTTCACAGTGGATTCAGCTAGGTGTTTTTCGTGAAAGATTGGCGAGGGGGGGATCACAGATTGGAGTTCAGACGAGCACCTGCTATGGAAATAACGATAAAACAACCTACTTTCAGTTTATGAAGAGTAAGGTTTCCTAAACTTTAAGATACCATGGTGTCCCTGAGTTGGGCAAAGGTTTTTCACAGAACACTAACAAAACAATTTTTAAAACAAATATGAAAAACATTAATCTCAAATTTTAACTTATACTTATATATGTTCCTGTTTGTATATATTTACTGTATTTTATATATATATGTGTTCCTGTTTGTGATTTTATTATAGCTTCGTGTTTCCAATCATTTTTTTGTTTTTGATTTTTGATTGATCAAAAAATTGTTGCATTTTTTATTAATTTATTTTTATTTACTTTTTTATTAAATTATCGTGAAACTCTTTACGTCTGTAGTTATGTATCATATCTCTTTGCTGCAGAAAACATCAATAATTAAAGCCATTTAATTTATCCATATAAAGCATTTGGTCCTCTTTAAGAAAGAGTTTTCAAAGCCCCCCCCCCCCTCATCCCCCCAGCCTCACCTACGGAGCCTCAGGGCTCTGTGGAACCCGCTTTGGGAAACTCTGTTGTAGATTATTGGAATTGTGTTTTTTAGGGGGAGAACTTCTCATTCAAAAATTAAAATCTAATATATGAAAAGTTATATGTCTGTCTGTCTGTCTGTCTTCATATTTGCAAACTTTATCTCCCCCGAAACTAAAAGTCGCAGAGCGGCGCTAGGGGCCTTAAATGATTGGATCTTTTACGGGTCGTTCTTTTATGGGTCTTTAGCCGGTTAAAATAGTTTTAAGGAGTCAAAAAGGGGTAAAAATTGAAAAACATAGTATTTCATATATTAAGTTTATCCATATTCATTAAACAGCAAAATAAGATGCCTTGAATTTCAATTTTCTCTTATGACCTCTTTTAGGGATTAATTATTGAACACGAAGCACGGAATAAATAGCAAAACCTCTTTTAAAACAAAAACAATAAATGCATTTTATTTGGGTAGCAGAAGGTTGAAGACTGCACTGTGTCCGTGTTGAAAAAAAAAAAAAAAAAAAAAAAAGGAGTAGCAAGTTTTTTGGGTGCGTCCGTCAGTTTGCATAGTCCCAGTTTGGCCAGCAGTTATAGTCCATAAAAATCGTCAATGCTGAAATGTCTAGTGGACAGGGACGAGAAAGAAAAAGAAAATTGTCTGGCTTCGCTACTGGTCGGATTCTTTCAGCCCGTTTACAGAGGTTTCCAAAAAGGTTAAAAAAAAAAAGTTTCTTAGGGGACAGACAAATCAATGCGCCCTACCAGCTGATTGGTCAGTGTGTGACCGAATCTCTCAGCGGAGTGGGGGAGGCACAGATTCAAAAGAGAAAATAGATCTTTATTTGTGACTGCTACATCACCCCCTGCTTAGGCGGAAAGCCGACAGAGAGAAGAAAAAAAAAGTAGGAGTTGTGAAAAGCAGAAATACCGATTAAAATGTCAAATCAGTTTATAGACAATTTTTTTTCTTTTTACGAAAAAAAAAAATGTTTTTATTTTTCTGTGAGAAGTTGTGCTCATTAATGATTAAAAATGACATTTTCTGAATCGGATGGTGCACACATGCAAATTCAGGATCCAGGCAAAGCCTGGTGTTAAATCTGATTTCTGACGTAATTCAATTAAAATAAAAGAATCAATCGATATTCTGATCGAAAGAGTTGGGGTCATGGGAAATGACCTAAAAACGGAAACAACAGGACGACACACATTTTAACCTGGGATTAAATATCAACAAAATATTATATTATGACGCGGATAATGTCGGATATCCCGAGGAGAGAGGTGACTGACTGGCATTTGAACTTGTGAAAATGTTGTGGAGATCCAGCTGTGTCTGAATCAATGTATTAAGATCCAGCTGTGTCTCGTGCTGTGTATTAAAAGCAAGGTGTCTGGTGCTGTATATTGAGACATAACTGTGTCTAATTCCGTGTATTGAGAGAAAGCTGTGTCTGGTTAAGTGTATTGAGAGCAATCTATGTCTAGTGCCGTGTATAGAGAGTTAGTTTTGTATGATACAATGTATGAAGATCCAGCTGTGTCTGGTGCCGTGTATTGAGATCCAGCTGTGTCTGCTGCAATGTATTCAGATTCAGCTATGTCTGATGCCGTGTATTGAGATCCAGCTTTGTTTAGTGCCGTATATGGAGATCCAGCTGTGTCCTGTTGCAGTGTATTGAGATCCAGTTTTATCTGGCGCCGTGTATTGATTTCTAGCTATCTGGTGCTGTGTATTCAGATCCAGCTGTGTCTGCTGCCGTGTATTGAGATCAAGTTGTGTCTAAGACAGTGTATTGAGATCAAGTTGTGTCTAAGACAGTGTATTGAGATCAAGTTGTGTCTAAGACAGTGTATTGAGATCCAGCTGCGCCCGGTGCCGTGTTTTGAGATCAAGCTATGTCTGGTGCCGTGTACGGAGATCCAGCTGTAACTGGTATCGTGTATTGGTATCCAGCTATGTCTGGTGCCGTGTATTAGGATCACTTAGTGTCTGGTGACGTCTATTGAGAGCTAGATGTGTCTGCTGTCGCATGTTGAAAGCCGACCGACGTTGAACAGCTTGAAAGAACAACATTGTTACGGCCTTACAGTTATATATGCCAAACAATCAGAACAACATGGAACTGACTCTTCCACTCTCTGATCAACACTGTTATAACGAAACATTTTGAACTCCTAATCCCACATTCTTATCCCATCTTTTAGTCATAGGTCTGATATCTTCACTGCCTATAATACCTACAATACTCTCCAGGTGGAAGCCAAATTTGTGTTCACTACTGTGGTTTACTACTCTGAGCTTTTGCCAAACTCCCTTCTCTGTTTCTAAATTTTGGGAATAAGAAATGATAATTCGTATTATTTCGATTATTAGGACCACTCTTCCTAAGTTGAGTGTTATTTTCACAAGGTTTCGGTCGATGTAGCCTTCGACCTTTTTCATGTACACGGCACAGAATTTCGAACAAAACCTATTATTTCATTAACATAGGAGGGGGGGGCATGACTGGACAGATGTCCTAATTAGTCCACAATTATTTCGGATACAATAGCGAATACAATACTTGGTAAAATTCAGTTGTAAATTTTGGCCTTTTTGGCCAAGATCAAAGTGTAGTATCTGTTCTTCAGATGCGGCACTTCCATTTCTCGTTCTCTTTCAGTGAAGGAGAAATCCTTCACGACTGAGACAATTTTTATTTTTGTACTTTTTCTCCACGTTAAAAAACGACCCTGGTGTCTAACTCTGTCCCGTGGGGAGGCATTGTAAATAGGGGCTCTTTCAGTGAAGGAGAAATCCTTCACGACTGAGACAATTTTTATTTTTGTACCTTTTCTCCACGTTAAAAACGACCCTGGTGTCTAACTCTGTCCCGTGGGGAGGGATTGTAAATAGGTACACTCTTTTAAAGTTTGAGCGTTGGTTTCCATCTCAGCTCGAGAATTTTTTTTACTTACAAGAAATGAATTGTTGGTTGGTTGGTTGTTTTTGTTTTACGGCATATCAACCCTTTTCGGGTTATTTAATGCCGAATCCAAAGATTTTGAAGACAAATTTTTTCAATAGAATATATTTGTTGTTTTCACGTCGGTTTCTATTTAACCCATACTTGGGACCCTAACAGGTACTACCACTCCGGGTCAGAGTGGACCTGGGAGCAATGGTAATTTAAGGATGGCTCCACACTCCCCAAATCCCACAAGCTGGGGCCTCACCACTGGATATAGTTTAAGGTCATATCCAGGACCCCCATTGAGGGACTTTTACCCTCTGCGGGGGGGGGGGGGGCAGTCGGCGTACTCAAATGCCCCACCGACAGGGCCTGAAATAAATTGTTTAGAAAAAAATAAAACTGCTCGTATGCACAGGTTTCAGTTTCTTTTCTGTTTTTTTTATTTTATTTTTTAAAAAGAAATTTAACGTTACGTTAAATACATACGATATTTATGTTTATAATAAATAAATAAGTCTACATTAATTAAAATATAATAATTATACGTATTTTATGACCGGCCTGCTCTCTCTCTCTCTCTCTCTCTCTCTCTATATATATATATATATATATATATATATATATATGTGTGTGTGTGTGTGTGTGTGTGTGTGTAATTATTTACTATAATAATTATTAAATACCTCCAGACACTAGTGTTTCATCCTTTCGGGAATCATCAGTGCAGGGTATCACGATTAACACCGGTCGATAGATTCGAACCCGGCAACAGAAGCCATCTCCAGCTTCATTAGCAAGGACCTAATTCAGTCAGCTACCATTAACCGCGATAAATGCTGTTGAATTATAAACACTTATTTATTTTTAATGTTATTAACATCTGTCAGAGTGATCTAATCATTATATGATGATCTGCGCATAAGAGCTAAATTGATCGACTTTAAGTCAACTGAAAGTGCTTAACAATAAGAAACGAGTTTTTTTTTTAAGGGGCTGACATGATTATTAACTATAATAATTATTAAATACCTACAGACACTCGTGTTTCATCCTTTTGGGAATCATCAGTGTAGGGTATGCGACGCTCACTGTTTGTTTATAAACAAGCGGTTAGAGCACTGTAAAAGTGGTGGACAAATGTTTTGCGAGATAATTTGCGGGCGCCGCTCCCGTGGGCCGATCGGTCGAACTGCTGACTGTCAACCCGATGGTTCTAGGTTCAATCCTCGGCTTGGAAGGGGTGCTAGTCTAGCAGCACTGATGAGTTGTGATACAACGAAATAGGACTGTATGTCGATGACTACAAATATATATATATATATATATTGAATATATGATAAGGTCGCAGTTTTAGTCATTTAGAACTGCTTTAAAGCTTCACCGTTCACTCATTTTTCGACCAAATTTCAAACAATTATTACAGTTTATAGATCACCTTCTCAGCTCTATTGTGAAAAAAAAAAATACAATTTTCATTCAGTAAAACAAAAGTTATGATGAATTTTCTGGTGTTCAAAATCGTAAAAATATGTAAGGAGGTGAGCGACGCTTTTTATGACTGGTTTCCATAGCAACCCCGTCGCTTTAGCGACTGCTGTTGCTACCAATTCACTGCTGTCGCAAAAAGAGGTGTAACAAGTGAAACAGAGAGAATGAGAGCATGAAAGGGAGATAATTGGGGGATTTTATTGAAAGCAGAAAAGTGCCGTACATTGTTATTACATATGTGTTTATGGGGGAGAACAAATGAATTCATTGGATGCCTGGAAAAATCATGGATTACAATAGAAAAATGAGAACATCAAAAGTAATATAATTAAGCTTAAACATAGATAAGTAAAGGAATAGTTGTCGATGACTATATATATATATATATATATATATATATATATATATATATATATATATATATATATATGTGTGTGTATTTATGTATAAATAATTAAATTCGTTCAATGAGTATCGCTAGCAAAAATAAAAAATAAAAACATCTACATAAAAAACGCGATACATTCAGTAGTCGAGCGAGCTGGTCCTGTGACAGAGGTTTAGGCTTCTTATAATGGGGTCCTGATTTCGAATCTCGCTAGATTCAGCCACTCTGATGAGTCGTAGACGACGAAACACTTGTCAGTGGATAATTATATTTTGAAATTAATATATATATCTATATACCGCTCCCCACTTAGGGGGTACCAAATTGGTCAAAGGGAAAATTGTTCCCAACTCGCATTTAGGTAAAAATGCACTTTCGTATAAATAATTGAATTCGTCCAATGAGTATCGCTAACAAAAACAAATATATATATATATATATATATATATATATATATATATATATATATATATAAAGATGAAAGATCAAAATACATCTCATTAGATGTAATGTTTTTAGTTACTGGTTTCTCACAATAAATTGTTCTTAACCACGAGGGACGCCTTAAAAGTAATGTCTATTATATATTCAATACAATTATTGATAAATGGTAACTTCCTTGCAATAAAAATTCATGAGACAATCTAATAATAATCAGATTCAAAAATCAAATGTACACAGACCTGACAGAAATGAATAGATCCTAAGATAAATATTTTCCCTAAAATGAATATATGCTTATTCATATTTACAGAATATTGAATAAGAATAGTGCTGGAATTACTTAGAATAGCTCATTAAAATTCCATCTAACAACATTAAATCACGTCATGAATCAAAGGAGTATCAGGCCTGTACGGATTTAAGCAGGGACGAATCGTGGATCAACATGAAGATGGTCTTAGTAAGCACAGAATAGCAGGAAATCTTTCAATACCCCTTGCTTCTGTTAAAAGAGAGATCGTACAATTCACAAGAGGGGACAAAGAGTGCAAAACCCCTCATCAAGGTCGCTCACAATTCCTCTAAATGAACTCCGTGAAGTGCAAAGCCTCTGACGTTGCAACACAGGCTGGTGTCAAACCCAGAACAGCTATATATATATATATATATATATATATATATATATATATATATATATATATATATATATATATATATATATATATATATATATAATCCAGAACAGCTATATATAACATGTATATAAATATATATATATATATATATATATATATATATATATATATAAATATATATATATATATATATAAATATATATATATATATATATAAATAAATATATAAATATATATATATATAACACACACACACACGTATATATATATATATATATATATATATATATATATATATATATATATATATATATATATATATATATATTCATACAGTTGACCTCTGGGATACGGCATTTAATCCGTCCCGGGGTTGGGATCGTATGGTGAAATCGCCGTATGGCGCTGTCTAAGAAAAATTTATACAGTACATGTTAAAAATAATACACATGTATATAATCAAATAACATTATAAATAATATCGTAAGGCGGGGCAAATTTCGTAACCTGAAAAAAAAACGTATCCTAGGGCCACCGTATCTCGGGTTCTACTATATATATATATATATATATATATATATATATATATATATATTAATTAATAATTACTACGTGCATAAAAGTGAGTATATCTCTTCTCTTCTTCTTCTTCTTCTCTTCTTCTATTCTTCTATCTATCTATCTATATAAATAAAATGAACTCATTTTTCCCGCGGATTTTGACCTTAATAGGATTAAAAATCAAGATATTTCATGCAAATATAATATGCACAAACGGCAGAACAATATCTGAGGTGTGTTATAGGCTTATTATTTCTCAAATTCCTTGATAATCTTAGATTTCTATACTTTTTCTGCTGAGAAGTCACGGCCAAAATCGGTTAAGATCAATGGAAGTGGTAAAATATTTTCTCTCTAATAAATTCCTCCTCCCCCTGCCACCACTTAACACCGTTTGGGGATCGTTCACAAGGAACAGTTGAGAAGAGAACACCGGTTTGGCTTCGTAGTTCTTTCATGTGAAGTTATTTAAAATCACTAAACTAAACTGCAGTGCTCTGTGGCGTAGTGGTTAGCGTGCTGGACAATTCACATTATATTTTCACGTTCGCGCCGACCTACCGTAGTCGTTTTTTTGTTTTTTTTCTAAGCAACTGGAATGGACTTTTCTTGGTGGCCGAACTGTTAACGTTGCAGATGTTTTTTTTTTTTTCGCACTTTATTTTCCTACTTTTACTCATGACTCCGGGTTTGATCCTTCCTACTTACCTACCATAACATTTTTTAAAACTTCCCCCCACCCCGTCCCGGAAACAAACACTCGGGCAACGCCGGGTACCCCCGCTAGTATATATATATATATATATATATATATATATATATATATATATATATATATATATATACATATTATAGTTGACTTACTTTTATGCACGTAGTGATTATTGATTAATAATTAATATTTAAATAATAAACAAGTAAAAAAAAAAACCGTCCTAAGATTTGGGCGAAGAAAAATGTAAACAAAGGGCAAATAACTCTTTTCTTATAACAAGAGAAATTAAGAAATTAATCGCTAATAAAAAAATAAATAAAAATTCAAACAATCTTATATATATGTGTGTGTGTGTGTGTGTATGTGTGTATTTATGTGTGTGTGTGCGTGTGCGTGTGTGTTTTGTGGGCGCTCACGCGATATCTGTCTGTATAAAATCGGATATGTAACCCTTACTATTATCCTCTTTGATCTTTTCAAAATCAACTTGTGAAATCATCTCAAATTTCTGCAAAGAAAAAGAAAAAAAAAAGATGGCGTCTGATGTTCAAATGTGTCGAACGTCACAATTAAGAGAGATTGTGACGTAATCAGGGAATTCACGCAAAACTAAGCAGCTCTCGTCTCGTCTGTTTTTATTACATTAGCCAAATTGATCGCTTCGGTTTTGTTTGTTTTGTTTTTTTTAAAGAAGAAAGTTTTTATTTTTTTTCTTCCTCTTTTAAAAATGTTATTTTTCTTTGGAAGAAGCCACTAAGGATTCACGATCGAAAATTAATTGGCTCTCTCAATTACTTCTAAACTTTGATCTTCAAAACTACCTGGAATTAAACGGAAATATAAAAAAATGAATCTAGTTACTACTACTACTACTACTACTGCAGCAGCAGCAGCAGCAGAAAATAACTAACTAGCCGTAACTATCTATACTTCGGGCCAAGATTAAAGTGTAGCATCCGTCCCGATGCTATACTTCAACATTTTGTTCTCGGTTAGTGGAGGAGAAATCCTTCATGACTGAGAAAATTTTTATTTTTGTTGCTTTTCTCCACATTAAAAAAAAAAAAAAACGATCCTGCCCTAGTGGGTAGGTAAAGTAAATAGGAATTATTCGTAATGTTATATAATAGTGTGCCAATCAGTAGAACTCGTGGAAATTCCATGGAATAAGAAATATATTTAATCAACAAATATGTTTTGATATTAATATTTTTCTGGATAGGGTAAAAAAAAAAAAAATAGTTTTTGGGGACAGTAAAAAAAATAAAACAATGACACCCAGCAAACATGAGTTTATTAATATTTCTATGAAAATAGTGTCCATTGTTTTTATATAAGCAATGTAATGTTTTATGTAGGCAATTTAATACATTGAACAAAACGAGTAGACCTTTTTGTATGAGTAAGAAAATACTCTGTTTAATAGACCATGACAATTGAAACCAAAAAACCTTTCATCTTATAATTTTAATACGATACTAGCTGGAACTGCGGAAATTCCAGGGGGAATTCATTCATATGTAATATATTGATGGCGGCATTCTGTAGATGTTGAGTTTAAATGGACACGTTCTGATATCATTGTAGCTTTTTTTGTGTTGTGAAAATTGCAAAATTATTTATCTAAGCTAGCACGACTGCCCGGCAAAGCCTGTTCGTAACGCACGCTTAAATATGATATTTTAATTCTGGCAGATTTCATATATATTATAATAGAGTTAATGTTCTATCGATTTTTATATATGATAAAGTTGCGATTTCAAAAATAAACAAAATATATCAATGTGACCTGGGTGCATTAGCTTGAATCGAAACCAAAATAAAAAACTTATGAAATTAGTCCTCACGCGAAAGAGCAGGACAGAAAATGTTTTAAATAATAATAATAATAATAATAATAATAATAATAATAATAATAATAATAATAATAATAATAGAATAACAATAACACAGACTTTCACTGGCGAGGACTACTATTGAGCGTAACTAGTTATACAGTCCTTTTGAAATTTTCATCTCTGTTTTTCTCGTTATCTACTGAATATTTTTAATGAAACCTATATGGAATATGTTCTTTATTAAATTGTAAAGATTTTCTATGCTGAAAGAAGTTTACAAAAATTTAATCTAAAAAAGTTATTTTAAAGTTTTTGTTTAAAAAATTCAGATTTTTTAAATTATTCAGATATGTATGACAAAGAGGGAGTTGCAAAAAAGAGTTGTGGTGTGAGAAGAAATACAAACTAAAACAGAGAGAATATTCAGACCTGTAATAATGCAAAGAGGGGGTTGCAAAAATGAGGTGTGGTGTGAGGAGAAATACAAACTGAAATAGAGAGTAGGAGAGTTTTTATAAATACATGCAAAGCCACATTCATTTTTTTAAAATCCAAATTAATAAATTAAATAAAATATAATCTTAAAAAGATACGATACAAGTTAGAAAAGCATTTCATCCAAGGCATGACAATTGTTAAACAAAATGTTTTTACTATAGGCTTTAAAAATAAAGGTACAAGATTGCATTTGAAATTTATTCATCTTCAAAGTGCACTTTTATACAAAGTAAGGTATTAAATTTTTATACCTTTGTAAAATTTATAGAAGTGCACTTTGAAGATAAATAAATTTACAATTGAATCTTGTACCTTTATTTTTAAAGCCTATAGTAAAAACATTTTGTTTAACAATTGTCATGCCTTGGATGAAATGCTTTTCTAACTTGTAAATATATATATATATATATATATATATATATATATATATATATATATATATATATATAACTTGAGTTCCTTCAGCCATAATCGAAACCGAAACAACAACTTAGGAAGAATTCTTGAGAAAATTATTTTAAAAATAAATAAATTACTGGAGTGCCATCAGCTATAATCGAAACCGAAACCAAAACTTATGAAGAATTCTTGGTAAAATTATTTATGTCGAGAAATGGAAGTACATAACAATTAAACAACCCGGATGTAAGCGTGACACAGAAAATAACACACACGCTATCGTATTAATATCTAGATTGCAAAAAAATGCTGCGGTGTAACGATGTTTTTTTAGGGACGCAGGGGATGAGAATGTCAGTCTTAGATCATGTCTTATGCAGTACACCCAGTTCTTTAGTTTAAGTTCTACATTAATGTAACTTAAGTCTCGTTTTTTTTTTGTCACCTGTCTATTGTGTTAGCTTCCGCAATCTTGAAGTATCCTTTTTATGTTAGATGTTCCCACCAATGCGGTAAATACACTGTGCGAGAAATCCTAGTGAGTAGACGATACTAATTATGCTGTTCATAGCATCATATAGTGTTAAAGGTACGCATCGTCATATAGCATCATATAGTGTTAAAGGTACGCATCATCATATAGTACAAGGTGCATTCAATAAGTTTCCAGACTTTTTCGTATGGGAACTTTCACTGATAGTACACATATGAAACTCTAGTCCTCTTCGAAGAAATCTCCTTCGGCTGCAATGCATTGTGGCACCATTCTAACAGCTTCCGGAAGACCCCAGGGAAGACCTCTTGTGTAAGTGTGTTAATGATCCTCGTCACAGCCTCTCATATCTCCATAATTGTCTTATAACGACAACCTCTAAGGTTTTGCTTGAGCTTAGGGAATAACCAAAAGTCACATCAAGCAAGAACTAGACTATAGGGAGGTTGGGGAATTGTCTTGATGCTCATGACAACGTCTTTCTTTCTCATTTTCTCTGGTCACCTTTGGAACAAACTCTGCACAAATCTTCCGCATCTTCAGTTCCACGCGAATAATTGTGTGTACAGTTCCCACACTGACATCAAACTATGCACTAATTGTCTCTATAGACACCCGACGATCCTTATCCATTAAATTCTTTATTTGGCCAATCAACTCAGATGTTCTGACTTACTCCTCCCACACATCTCATCATACCTCACAGACTTTCTCCCTTCCTTGAATCTCTTATGCCACTAAAAAACTGATGCTCGATTCATGCAAGATTGCTCGAAAGCAGCCTGAAGCATTCCATACGTTCTTGTGGCATTTTGTTTCCAAGTTTAAAACAGAATTTTATTGCATATCCTATTTCTAAAGTGTCCTCACGTCCAGATTGCATTTTTGAAATTCATCAGCTGTGCCAACCAGGCTTTAGTAGGGTGCATTCCAATTTCTGCTGTAGCTGTTCATTCGAACCTTAAATCATAAAAATTAGTCAGTCATCTCATAAGCAATAACATAATGAATTTTGAAGACAATTTTGAATACCTGTACAAAAGTTCTGCAAAATTATTTTTTGGCACATCTTATGAATCCGAAGCTTATATTATTGGCATTGGTTTCCTCGATATTTCTCTAGTCAGAATCATTTCTAGAAACACATCAGGTACCTACTTACTTACTTACTTACTTACTTACTTACTTAGGTACCATGTGAAGTTTGACAATATCCTAAGTGAAGGTGATTTTCGTGGAATGAAGTAAATTCGAATTTGGTTAACGACACAGTTTTTAAAAAAAAGCACGTGTATGTGTGAAGAGACTTTAGAAAAAGAAAATAATGAAATGCGTTGTTTTGGAAGATTTTATTGAGTTCCAAGCAGAACAAAAAAAAACAAAAACGGATCAATTAACTACAGCTGGTGAAAAACAAAATGAACAGTTTGAACTTAAAAAACGAGTTGATAGATAAAAGTTCGCCATCACAAAATTAAAAAGAAAAAGACGGCAAAATTCTCGAAGAAAATTTACTTCAAACTCGACAAGAGTAAAGAAATTGGCGTATTAAACCAAGCAAGTTTAACCCTACTTTAATACCAGATAAAAATTAAATCAATCAACTCGCACATTACAACCGTATGACTCCCCGCCCCTCTGGTGTAGAAACTACTGTTAATGTACGAGTTTATTATGCACTTCAATACACACACACACACACACACACACACACACACACACACACACACACACACACACACACACACACGCCTATACATACATATATATATATATATATGTGTGTGTGTGTGTGTGTGTGTGTGTGTGTGTGTGTGTGTGTGTGTGTGTGTGTGTGTGTGTGTGTAGAATATGCACTCCAATATCTTTAAATACTTTTAGCAAATACCGTTCTACCAGATCTGTGCGAACTGCCTATTGTTGATGTAAAGAAACTGAATATATTAAGGGAAGAAGAAGAAGAAGAAGAAGAAGAAGAAGAAGAAGAAGAAGAAGAAGAAGAAGACGACGACGACGACGACAAGGCAGAAAAAGATAAAGACGACGGAAAACAAAAAGATGAAAAAGACGGAGAAGGAAAAAAAAAGAAGACGGCGATGAAAAAATAAGAAGACGACGAAGAAGAAAAAGAAGACGACGGAAAAGACGAGGGCGACGAAAAAAGAAGACGCAGAAGAAAAAGACGTAAAGAGCAAAGACGAAAAAGAAGAACACGGCGAAGAAGAAGAAGAAGAAGAAAAAGATGAAGATGGCGGAGAAGAAAAAGATGAAGAAGGCGGAGAAAAAGATGAAGAAGACGAAGAAAAAGAATAAGGAGAAAAAAGAAGAGGAACAAATCGATTTTTTACAAAAAAGCTAATACTACGGATATAAAACCGTCGGATTCGTACGAAGATCATCTCGGATAAGGAAAAAAACTAGTAAAGAAAAAGATTTCGTAATATAAGACAATATCACCTAATTCTGTTCTCTGTCATAATAATCATTGTGGGGGAAAATGTTCTGGTTTTAATCCACCCTCTCGATTAACTTGAAAGTGTCTAAAACTCCAGGTTAAAACATTAAATAAACAATATGTAATTCACTCGTTTATTTGCAGCAAAACTTTTCAAAAAGTCATATACCGACACAACACATGTCCGTAGCTAATTTGAATATGTACATATTTTTTTTAATATATATATATATTTATTTATTTATTATTTTTAAAACAGTAATCTACGTACACGCGTGTTTCGAGGTCATTACCTCTCGTCAGCGTAGTTCAACTGTTTCTAGGGATCGAACCTCAGACCATATTTACCACAGTCCGGTGCCTTAACCGTTAGGCCATAATCCCTAGATTAATTATACTATTTATTTTTATCGCTTATAAATTTAGATTTTGTTATTGTTGTTTTTTTTCAAGCGATACATACGGTTAATATTGGCTCCGCCTCGAAGTTCATTTTTTTATTTACTTAGAAAGTCGCCCTTTTTAATTTGGACGCATATAATATATATATTTTTTAAAACAGTAATCTACGTACATGCATGTGTCGGAGCCCTACCCCTCTTCAGCGTAGCTTGACTGTTATTAAGACTCTAACCCTGGACCTTAAGTATTTCAGTCCAGCGTCTTATCCATTACGCTATGATGCCATAGACGATTTACTGATTAGTTTTTATCGTTTATATATTTACGTAGTGTTTTGTTATAGATTTTTTAAAACGATATTGAGGTTAGCGTATTCATATATATATATATATATATATATATATATATATATATATATATATATATATATATATATATATATATATTTAAAAACAATATGTACACATTCAAATTAGCTACGGACATGTGCTGTGTCTGTATATTCCCAACTCGTAGTCATTTCGACGTGCAGTGGTTTTTCACTAAAGACAAAAGTTAGCGAAACTTTACATGACAGAACATTCAAAAGATACGAGGCAAAAACAGATATTGTCTTCCAAGAGGTGCTGAACCGAAGGAGTAAGTTAAAAATTGTCTCTTACAATGTGATTTTATTATTTGTATTGAACTATGTAGCACATTATTTCTTTCTGAGTATGTATTTGTTCTTATTAGTTTATCTCATTTGAGTCAGTTCTATATTTAAAATACAATTGACACTATTTTCAAAGAAATATTAATAAACTCATGCTTATTGGGTATCATTGTTTTATTTTTCTGTGCTAAAACTTTTTTTTTGACATGGTAGTCTCCATTTATAAAGGCCCGGAGGCCATTCGGGTATAAGGGTTATTGCGTGTACAGTAATCAATGGGATAATATCGTAGTAATCGTTATTAATGGAGATTTGATAAGTTGGATTACTCAAGTGGGCGGTTCATCAGGAATTTGGTTATGTTGACATAACATTCAAGTTGTAGTCAGGTGGGAAACAGGCAAACGGAAAAGAGTTCCACAGGCGTGCAGTTCTAAGAAAGAAACTTTGTTCATGGAATCTACGTTTTCATTTAGGCACAGATAAGTGGAGAAAATTATTGACAGGGGTTTCAGTTTAACGGGTGTTTTCCGTGAAAGATTGTCAAGGGGGTACCAGAGATTGGAGTTCAGACGAGCACTTGCCATGGAAATAACGATGAAACAAAGATAGGCTCGCAACGTCTCTTCTGTGGGAGAGAGGTTGCAGTGAAGAGAAAAGAGCACTCCCCACTAAGCTATAAAGTCTATTTTGTACTCTGTCAAGGCAGGATAAGCTGTTTTTAGCAGCTCCTGCCCAGATGTGGCAGCAGTATTCCATCCTTGGACGTACTTGGCTTTTATATAGATAGAGAATTGCATCAGTAGTGAGATATCTACTGGAGCGGTAGAAGGATCCCACTATTTTTCCAGCGACCTTGGCAACAGATTTGATGTACGTGTTCCATTTCAGATCAGGAGTAAAGATCAATGCTAAAAGCTTGTCAAAACATGAGGCCTCCCCAAGACGAGAGCCGTCCATTTCAATTGATGCCAGATGTGGATCAGAGCGTTGATGATGTAAAGATAGAATCTTGGTTTTGGATGCCTTAAAAGTAACCAGCCCCCTCTTCCCCCATTGTACCACGCGCTCAAGATCAGAAGAGAGAGAATCAAAGAGAACTTTGTCATTTACGGCTTTTGGTGTGTTGCCATAGATGGTTGTGTCATCAGCATAAATGTCAACGAATGATTTAAGTATGTGTGTTTTTTTTTAATAACGAGTGCAAGACTTGTCTTCTTTGGTCATGTATTTTGCGACAGAAGCTTGTCTGAACTGACAGAGTTAAGTTACCGTATTCTCGCAAAACATGATAACATTCTCCGGGCAGGGATGGGACCTTCGCCTTCGATGTTAGTGTGGGGTGAGAATATGAGTTGCATGTGTAACATAGCGCGTGTGAAAATAGCAGCAGCCGCCGAAAGATAGATGGCTAGCAAGGGTATTAGCAGCAGCAGCAGCAGCAGCAGCAGCAGCAGCAGCAGCCGTTTAATTGTTTGCGATCGCACGAGCATTCACTCCTATTTACATTGAAACAAAAGTTGTAATGATTTATTTTTAATTATTTATTTATTTATTTTTTTTGGGGGGGGGTGCTTTCCAGAATATCTGGTGGAGAGGATATCACATACTTCTTCTTTTGAGCGATTACATTTACATGTTTTCATCTGTTCTTTCTGTGGGGGTATCCACGTTGCCCATAATGAAAATGATTAGTATACAGGTGTGTTTACAACGGAACTTCATGTCAACCCAGGCAACGCTGGGTACCCATGCTAATATATATATATATATATATATATATATATATATATATATATATATAGTTTAGTAGAAATCGTAATTAATAAAAACTGAAGAAAGTGCTCAATACTGTTGTAGAGCAAATATGCGTTTTATTTTTTATTACCGTATCTTTCTTGTACACATACGTCTCTGCCCATACATTTGCACGCCGGGGCGGAGATGTATGTGTACATGTGAACGTTTCTTTAAGTATATATATGTGCGTAGGTGCGCATGTGTGTGCTCGCGCGCGCGGCCGCTAGCTAACTCTCTCCAAACAATTAACAACAAATAAAAACCAAATAAAATAAATAAACCGAATCATAGCCCCCCACCCGCCTCCGAACCTAAGCGAACACCCAACAGGTCAAGACATACTTATCAAGAAATCATCTCACCGACGAGATGCCAAAAACTTTATCATTAAGACTCGAATTTTAAAGCAACCCCCTCCTCCTACCCCCACATATTCCCCTTCCCCTCCATGTATCCCTATGCCCTCAGCCACACCAGAAATGAACTTCCCAGACCCCCACAAGGTGCTTAAACTCTCAAACTAAAACATTACCGACATACCGAACACCCCCTCCCCCTTTCCCCCGTTCTTCCCTTCCTCTTTTTCTTTTTTCCGCTCTTCTCGCACCCCTCCCCTGACATCATTCAAGCTTTCATCCCACCATAACGAACATGTCTGTAAAAGTCTGAGTAAGCTGCAGACGGCAAAAAAAAAAAAAAACAAAAACGGCCGGCTAGCTGAAACAATAATGTAACTTAACAGAAAGATACGGTAATAAAAAAATAAAAAGTATATATATATATATATATATATATATATATATATATATATATATATATATATATATATATATATATGTTAAAATTTTTAACATGACTATCTGATTATTTTGCTAACAATTTTCCTCTGATGAGAAGAAATAGCATTCTTTGAAACCCCGCGGATTAAGGATTATTTTGCTGAATAATTAAAACCTTTTTGTAAATTTCTACTTTACAGCTCTCTTTCTTCTTATATATATATATATATATATATATATATATATATATATATATATATATATATATATATATATATATATAAAGAACACTTTAGTCTTAAAAAGTCACTTTTTAATAACCGATGGAGGTGTATGAATTTAGTCATGAAGGATAATTCACGTCGGTTGTGATCTTGCGCTGTGACTGCCAGATTTTATAAAATTCGCCTTGCAGCATTGCAATATTATTTATCCGAACTGCAAATGATATCGTAAAGGCCCCATGCAATTTGCCTGCCGTGTGTTTTACATGCCCGATCCATCATTGGCGAGACGGATTTAAGAGGCCAGTTGGGCGGGTCGTTAAGCTAATAAATACGATTGGATTTGTACCGTAACCGTTAATTGATTGAACAATTCACGTATCGATTACAATAATCATCGACACGCCACCACCACGATTCCCTTGGGGACAAAGAGTTTAATGGAGAGTGGACAATAACGTTGACAATAACAACAACGTTTATCGTAACAAAGCAAGAAAGTGCAGAACAATTTAATGTAGGCGAGGTTTAACCGGCTAAGAGACAAAAAAGGAGAAAATACATGGTGATTTGAAAATGGAGAACATAAATTCGGGATTGTAGAGTGAAATCTACCGGCATTTTTTACCCAATTGTTAATATTGTTTAATTCTTATAAAAATGTGTAGAAAAAAAAATGTAATTGCAAAAATTACTTGCCTCAAAAACACCCACGTGTCTGCGCGTCTTATAAGGTTCAACTTCTGAATGATATAAGAAACCAAACTGATGATTTTATCTTCAACAGTCGCGCGAACTAAAGCCGAAATCTCGCCGATCGTATACAAATGAGCTGATATTAGGCTGTATATAAGCACACCACGGGAGAGTTCGTTATGATTGATTTAGGCATGCGAGATGAGCACACGTGCTATGTTGGAGCGTGGCATATTATTTGAAGCTGGGAGAACAAAGTAAAGTTATGCTGTGGTGCGGATGGTGGCGTCATTGAAAAGGAGTGCTGCCAATTTCTCTCGTTTTCAGAAAGCTAGAATGTTCCATTATACTCAGCAAGGCGAGTCCATTCTCTGAGTTCTGATTGGCTGCTAGTTAATGCGTGAATAATCTCATAAGAAAAAATCTTCTTTGAATTAAACAACATTTACATATCAACTATTGAAACATTTGAAACACCAGTAAGTAGCGATTAAGTTAGCTAGTGTAAATTTTGACAAGGGTCACTTCTTAGTGTATATCAGGATAACACAGATCTGTAAAACATGACCATTAGCGTTCTTGTTGAGTATCATTCATTCATACGCAGGTTTGTTCACATTGCACTTACACTTATGCATGTCAGTACGGTCAGGGAAACATCGGGACACCAACAGAGCAGAGGAACTTGTTAAACTAACAGGTTGATCGGGAATATTTACGTAGAAGGGGGCACCAGCGCAGCACATTCGTTGCAGTACATTTAATTAAAGTACTTGTAAAAAAAATATTGCGGCGATGGGTCAGAGGCTGGAGCTTGCTAGATAGTGTAGGACATATTAAATTAGTGACTCTTTATTTTTAGACCTTTCCAAGATTGGGATAAGTTATCGGTTGGTTAACTAGCTCACATCCGACAACACTACTCCCTGTCTGGGCGAATGGTGGCTTTGTAGAGATGTAGGATACTGGAACGTGGGAGAATATTTCTAGCTCGGTAGAAGGAACCCACCTTCCTTGAAGCAGGCTTGACAATGCCTTCCGTGCATATGTTCCAATTCATGTTATCTCTGACTATTAAACCTAGTAGTTTGGATGATGAACACTCAGGGTGCTCTCAATCCTGGTAAATGATGGTTGAAAAGGTTTTTTTTTAATACTTGTTAAGGGAAAAGGGTCTTGTCTTAACAGCAATCAGTGTTACTATCCATATATGTCCTCATGCTATTACAGACTGAAAGTCATTTCAAAAGTATTTAGCTATTGGGTTGTATAGGTATGTGCTCGGTTTACACATATGTAGGGAATAGAGCGTGATGTTGTCATCAAATATACCCATCTCGGACAACTGCATCAAGGAGGTCGCTTCTAAAGATCAGGAGTAATAAAGTTCCAAGGATCGATTCCTGAGGCAAATGCGTCGTTTCGAACTAAGGATACACCGAACCTTTCTCTTTAGTAAAAGTATCCGTTTATATTACGTTTTCGTCTCATAAACCGTCCGAATTAAGTTTCATGCAAAGAACATCATATCAGACTGTGATTAAAATCATGATTCTATCAATCACGAGCGTCCGAACTTCCGCTTTATTCTCTACTAACCTGGGTGCCCTGGCGTTTTTCGGTTGCTTGGAGGTGTGTGTTGAGCAAAAAAAAAAAAAAAAGCGGTAATAGGCAGGCAGGCAGGCTCGACCCTGTACCACGAAAGAGGAAAAGAACGTGGATTTTATACGCTGGGGCGTTCTGCTTGTCCAGTGATAAAACTTCTCGAATGCAATTGTGATTTTAGGTTGTATAAAGGTGTTAACTTTGGTCAAAATCGGATTTCCTTCTTTAATCGGATTTTTCTGATTATCGATTTTCTATACTTATCGAAGGCATTCTAACACAAAACCTAAGGAAATTTCCAGACACATCAAGTACGTTTTTCTGAAATTAAGAATAAAAGCGGCCGGGTTGTTTCGGAGTGTATAGGGAACAAAGCCACACAGAAAAAGTGCCTTTTATATATAAGAAGATATGCTAATAGATGACTGTTAAAAACAGTAGAAAGGGCTTAGCTAAACCCATACCAGAAAAAGTGTGGCATCGACGAGGCAATGAATTGTCACTAAATTAAATAAGGATTCAAAAACTTTAGCAAAGAGCGGGAGGAGAGACTAAAGGGGCGAAAATTTTGTGGACCAGTTCTGGTCACTAGAGTTCTTGAACACTTTTTGCAAATCAAGATTCGTCAAGGCATAGTTAGATGTTAGTAAAATATATTTATAGCAAGTGAACTACAAAGAAACTTATGTGTTTTATTTCACGAAGTAATTCATCAAATGAACTGCAGATATAATAATAGTTAATATTTATTTTAAAAAAAAATATTACACTTATAAATCCTCAAGAACATTAAAAATGAATCTTGCATGCGTGTGTGTGCGCGCGTGTGTGTACATGTGCGAGTGTGTGTGTATGCGCGCGTATGTGTGTGTGCGTATGTGTGTGCGTGTGCGAGTGTGTTCGTGTATGTGCGCGTATGTGCGTGTGTGTGCGTGTGTCTGTGTCTGTGTCTATCTGCCTGTATGTCAGCCTGTTTGTCTTTGTGTTCAACTAAATGTAAAAGACTACACGAGACACACCCACAAAAGTGATAAATTCTTTTTTATCATTGCATCGAACAGAATATGGACATGTTTCTATTGTAATACTCATTCATTTATGTGTTTGATTTTTTCGGGTGTGAAGGAGGATTGACAAGAACATAATTAGGAAGGAAGGGGACGTGGTAACCTTTAGGGCAATTATTTTTGATCAACCTCTTTTATTTTAGCGTTTGCATTTTAATTAGAATTTCAGACTTGAATTTCTCGCCTTTTGGGGTCGGATCAAAGTTTAGTATCTGTTTTCAGTTGAGGAAGGGAAAATCCTTCTTGATTTGAGAGGAGAGAAAGAAAGAGTAAAAAAAGGAGAAGAAAGAAATAGAAAAGGGGTAGAGAAATAAATAGAAGAGGAGAGGAGAAGTAGAAGAGGGGGATAGAAAGAGTAGAAGATGCCATCGATTTTCTAAACATTTTTGTATAACTCTGGTTCAAATGAAATGAATTATTTAAATAGGTTTTATCATGATATATAATAATAAGCAACACTCTGATGCTGCTTATCAGTTTGTGCCATCATCAACTGATGTTGATGCTGGTTACGGCCGTTGCGAATGTTGTTAAGCAACTCGAATTTCTGCATGAATACGGCTCACGAAGATCGTGCCTCATGATTGCCTGATCTGTATGAAGTCCTTCTTGTTGGTCGCAGCTATTTGGTAACCTGTAAGACCATAGGTTATAAACTCCAACATCGAGAACAGCAAACCTCAGCGGTTGCATTCGAAGTCAGGGAAGGTTTGGTCCGGATGAACAATGCAAAAGCAATACTGTCACTCTACTCTCACTGATTTACACTTTCGTGGTTGATATATCTTTGCTTGCTACATGCAAAGACGGCCTGATATTGCACTGCGCCAGTAAGTAGTGATTAAGTTAGCTAGTGTAAATTTTGACCAGGGTAACTTCTTAGTATATATAAGGATAACACAGATCTGTAAAACATGACTGTTCTCAGAGTTGAATGAAATATGGGTTACAAAGCAGGGGCAAGGGGGTCTAACTCGGTAAGCAAAACAGTCGAAAATATGAAGATATAACATCAAGCTTCTGAGGAGATAAAAAGGTATATAAATCAGTCTCTCCATTTGAAGCATGCGAATGAGACACGCTAATAATGTAGACAAGAGATAATCCCAGCTAATGTTACTTTGATGTCCGCCCGTCTACATAGAAAATAATTCTAAGAAGTAAACAAGAAGATAACTTTAGTCTCTCTCTCTCTCTCTCTCTCTCTCTCAATAAGTTAATTCTTTCCATAAAACCTTGAAGAACCTCAGCGAACGTCTCCTTGTGTCTTTCACTGCCACATACGAAATAGCGACAATGCATGAAACAAAAAGTGCATATAAACACCATCATTCAGTAGCATTAATCCTAGGCGGATGGAACCGAGTTCTTCCAAAGGAAGAAGTGTCAAGGAATATTAAATTTACAAGCAGTCGCCAGTCGCATGTATATTCAGGTCAGGGGAGATGACGACGTTAGATTTTTACAGTTCTTGCAGGACGGTGTCGATGTCCTCTTACATATAGCATCTGGTATTCCCAAATGGTCACCCATCTGGTACTGACCAGGCTCAACGCTGCTTTACTTTAGTGATCTAACGAGAACTCATGTGTCAACGTGATTATGCCGTATATGTCGCTCATGGACAAGAATGTAATACTGAGAGCGACGGATCCTGATGCCAACTCCCCTTGAAAGCCTGGTAAATCTGACACTATCACGTTGGTATTCCTTTTACTATGGTTATGAGGAGCCAAATTTTAGGGGGTGGGGCGGCGAGGTGGCGAGGCGGTGAGATCAGGTTAGAATATTTATTTTAATATATTAGTATTTACGTAGTTTGTCTAATGGATTTGCTTTAATGTACTTCATCTATGCTTCTGGCTGTGTTTGGTATTTGATTGGAATTTGTTTATTTAGTCCCTCTGCATGAGGTTAGGCACAAGGTCAAATGGGGGGTTGAAAAGACAGAGAGCTAAAAGGAGAGCACACTGGCTCATAGAAAATTTTCTGAGCAGCCCCACTGGCATTTGCCGTTAGGGGCGCCTTAGCAATAAACTAGCTCCTTCTCAAAGAATAAAAATGAAGTCTAAGAGGGTAGACCTACTAGGACCGAAAGAAGTACTACAGCCGGACAGAAGGAAGGCCACTGTTGGATTGATTGTCGGAGACGTAACTTTGATGGTATTGTGATTAAAAAATTGGTTAGTAACATCCCTGATTCTCCTCCTTCTTATTCTTCTTGTTCTTGATCTTGTTCTTCTTGCTCTTTTTCTTTTTCTTCTTCTTCTTCTTCTTCTTCTTCTTCTTCTTCTTCTTCTTCTTCTTCTTATTATTATTATTATTATTATTATTATTATTATTATTATTTGTACTCACACAAGTCATCATCAGAGATTATTCACTAACAACAACCTGCAGTCTGGGTGACAACAAGCCTCCTCAAATTTCCATTACTTTCCATCTCTCTCAATAACCTTTACAAATGACTTCGCACTCATCTAGTGAATGACTGGTTTGTTCCTATATCTCCTCGGTCTTCACATCCACCTTGGTTTTCACTGGAATTTGGATGGCAATCGGCTTCTTCAAGGTTCTAGTATTCTTTGCAATCGTCCCGTCGAAGTCTGGTTGATGCTTTCGCTCACTCAGAATCAGAGGATCGTGGAATATCCAAATCAGTGTTGCTACTTGAGGTAGCATCACCGGTAGAATGTACACTACTTCTCGTATATAAAAGTGAACCTTGAATAGTTTTATTATTGATATTTGGTCGTGTTTACTTGTAGGATAAAGCATCTTCGTTGTCCTTACAAACCATTGTATAGAGAAACCAAATGCGCTCATAGATTGTGTCTAATATTGGGTCGTTGCATAAGTTCCCGCCGTTTTTTTTTTTAACTCAAAGAGTTTAAACAGCAAAAGTAAGTTCTTATGGAACCCAAGCTCCACGCTTTTGTATGAATCCAATCGACTGAAGGTGACATGAAATTGTCACAAAATCACACTTCATCTTTTCACAAAATTCTCAACATTTCTGATGGCCATCTTCCTTCAAAAGAATCCTGAGTTGGTCTTCGTCTATCTTCATTGGTCTTCCGGAACGAGAAACGTCATATAGGTCAAAATTACCGTGTTTGAATCTGGTAAACCAATCTCGAACAGTTCTCTCAGCTATAGCGTTTTCTCCATATACGGTACAAATATCCTTGGTTACTTCACTTGCTTTTTGACCTCGAGTAAAGGCGAAAAGAAGGAGGTGTCGAAAATGTGATTTTTTTAAAATGTACTTGACCATCCATTTGACGGTTCTGAAAAACAAGAAAAAAATTATATGAGCAGAAAACGATGACCATTATCTTGTAGAACAGGATACGTGTTTTCTAATGATATACAACACTTTGCCAAATATCAAAATATGTTTCCTGAACAAAAAAACACAATATGAAACGGCGGGAACTTATGCAACAAGCTGATAATTCAAACTTTTCACAATTTCCTTCTTATATTTTGCTTCAGTCAGATTTTAGTTTGGAATGATTCGTTTTTTATAAAATGAACGTTTATAATGACGAGATGCGAACACGGTAACATGAAATAGCGTTTATTAGTTTAGACACATAATAATTTATGAAGAATTTTAGATTAATTTTAAGTGTGTATATTGTATTGATATCAATTGTTTCGTATACAGGTATGTTTGTAAATAGTTTTTTTTTGTGATATGAAGAAATGATTTACTATATACTAATAAACTGAATGAGTGATATTTGTGTTTTGGCTGTTTTTAGTAAAATAAGAATTGACAGAGGCCATTTTTTGTTGCAGATTTCTAACACCAAATCTTTATGATGCATAAATGTTTACATGAGATGCATAAATGTTTACATGAGATGCATAAATTTTTACATGAGATGCATAAATCTTTACATGAGATGCATATATTTTTACATGAGATGCATAAATTTTTACATGAGATGCATAAATTTTTACATGAGATGCATAAATATTTACATGAGATGCATAAATATTTACATGAGATGCATAAATCTTTACATGAGATGCATAAATTTTTACATGAGATGCATAAATCTTTACATGAGATGCATAAATCTTTACATGAGATGCATAAATCTTTACATGAGATGCATAAATTTTTACATGAGATGCATAAACTTTTACATGAGATGCATAAATCTTTACATGAGATGCATAAATCTTTACATGAGATGCATAAATCTTTACATGAGATGCATAAATATTTAAATGAGATGCATAAATATTTACATGAGATTAATAAATATTTACATGAGATGCATAAATATTTAAATGAGATGCATAAATCTTTACATTAGATGCATAAATATTTATATAAGATGCATAAATATTTGCATTAGATGCATAAATATTTACATGAGATGTATAAATCTTTACATGAGATGCATAAATGTTTACATGAGATGCATAAATCTTTACATGAGATGCATAAATATTTACATGAGATGCATAAATCTTTACATGAGATGCATAAATATTTGCATGAGATGCATAAATATTTACATTAGATGCATAAATTTTTACATGAGATGCATAAATTTTTACATGAGATGCATAAATTTTTACATGAGATGCATAAATCTTTACATGAGATGCATAAATGTTTACATGAGATGCATAAACCTTTACATGAGATTCATAAATGTTTACATGAGATGCATAAATATTTACATGAGATGCATAAATGTTTACATGAGATGCATAAATATTTAGATGAGATGCGTAAATCTTTACATGAGATGCATAAATATTTACATGATATGCATAAATATTTGGATGAGATGCATAAATATTTACATGAGATGCATAAATATTTACATGAGATGCATAAGTATTTACATGAGATGAATAAATATTTACATGACATGCATAAATATTTACATGAGATGCATAAATATTTACATGGGATGCATAAATATTTGCATGAGATGCATAAATATTTACATGAGATGCATAAATATTTACATGAGATGCATAAATATTTACATGAGATACATAAATCTTTACATGAGATGCATAAATGTTTACATGAGATGCATAAGTATTTACATGAGATGCATAAATCTTTACATGAGATGCATAAATATTTACATGAGATGCATAAATCTTTACATGAGATGCATAAATATTTACATGAGATGTATAAATATTTACATGAGATACATAAATATTTACATGAGATACATAAATATTTACATGAGATACATAAATATTTACATGAGATGTATAAATCTTTACATGAGATACATAAATATTTACATGAGATGCATAAATGTTTACATGAGATGCATAAATATTTACATGAGATGCATAAATGTTTACATGAGATGCATAAATCTTTATATGAGATGCATAAATATTTACATGAGATGCATAAATCTTTGCATGAGATGCATAAATATTTACATGAGATGCATAAATATTTACATGAGATACATAAATATTTACATGAGATGTATAAATCTTTACATGAGATGCATAAATATTTACATGAGATGCATAAATGTTTACATGAGATGCATAAATATTTACATGAGATGCATAAATGTTTACATGAGATGCATAAATATTTACATGAGATGCATAAATATTTACATGAGATGCATAAATCTTTGCATGAGATGCATAAATATTTACATGAGATGCATAAATGTTTACATGAGATGCATAAATGTTTACATGAGATGCATACATCTTTACATGATATGCATAAATATTTACATGAGATGCATAAATCTTTACATGAGATGCATAAATATTTACATGAGATGCGTAAATCTTTACATGAGATGCATAAATATTTACATGAGATGCATAAATATTTACATGAGATGCATAAATCTTTGCATGAGATGCATAAATATTTACATGAGATGCATAAATGTTTACATGAGATGCATAAATGTTTACATGAGATGCATAAATCTTTACATGAGATGCATAAAAATTTACATGAGATGCGTAAATCTTTACATGAGATGCATAAATATTTATATGAGATGCATAAATATTTACATGAGATGTATTAATATTTACATGAGATACATAAATATTTACATGAGATGCATAAATATTTACGAGATGCATAAATATTTACATGAGATGCATAAATATTTACATGAGATGCATAAATATTTGCATGAGATGCATAAATATTTACATGAGATGCATAAATCTTTACATGAGATGCATAAATCTTTACATGAGATGCATAAATCTTTACATGAGATACATAAATATTTACATGAGATGCATAAATATTTACATGAGATGCATAAATATTTACATGAGATGCATAAATATTTACATGAGATGCATAAATATTTACATTAGATGCATAAATATTTACATAAGATGCATTAATATTTACATGAGATGCATAAATATTTACATGAGATACATGAATATTTACATGAGATGCATAAATGTTTACATGAGATGCATAAATATTTACATTAGATTCATAAATATTTACATGAGATGCATAAATATTTACATGAGATGCATAAATGTTTACATGAGATGCATAAATCTTTACATGAGATGCATAAATATTTACATGAGATGCATAAATATTTACATGAGGTACATAAATCTTTACATGAGATGCATAAATATTTACATGAGATGCATAAATATTTACATGAGATACATAAATATTTACATGAGATGTATAAATCTTTACATGGGATGCATAAATATTTACATGAGATGCATAAATGTTTACATGAGATGCATAAATATTTACATAAGATGCATAAATGTTTACATGAGATGCATAAATATTTACATGAGATGCATAAATATTTACATGAGATGCATAAATCTTTACATGAGATGCATAAATCTTTACATGAGATGCATAAATGTTTACATGAGATGCATAAATGTTTACATGAGATGAATAAATCTTTACATGAGATGCATAAATATTTAGATGAGATGCGTAAATCTTAACATGAGATGCATAAATATTGATATGAGATGCATAAATATTTACATGAGATGTATAAATATTTACATGAGATACATAAATATTTACATGAGATGCATAAATATTTACGAGATGCATAAATATTTACATGAGATGCATAAATATTTACATGAGATGCATAAATATTTGCATGAGATGCATAAATATTTACATGAGATGCATAAATCTTTACATGAGATGCATAAATCTTTACATGAGATGCATAAATCTTTACATGAGATACATAAATATTTACATGTGATGCATAAATATTTACATGAGATGCATAAATATTTACATGAGATGCATAAATATTTACATGAGATGCATAAATATTTACATTAGATGCATAAATATTTACATAAGATGCATAAATATTTACATGAGATGCATAAATATTTACATGAGATACATGAATATTTACATGAGATGCATAAATGTTTACATGAGATGCATAAATATTTACATTAGATTCATAAATATTTACATGAGATGCATAAATATTTACATGAGATGCATAAATGTTTACATGAGATGCATAAATCTTTACATGAGATGCATAAATATTTACATGAGATGCATAAATATTTACATGAGGTACATAAATCTTTACATGAGATGCATAAATATTTACATGACATGCATAAATATTTACATGAGATGCATAAATCTTTACATGAGATGCATAAATATTTACATGAGATGCATAAATATTTACATGAGATGCATAAATATTTACATGAGATGCATAAATCTTTACATGAGATGCATAAATATTTACATGAGATGCATAAATATTTACATGAGATGCATAAATATTTACATGAGATGCATAAATATTAACATTAGATGCATAAATATTTACATGAGATGCATAAATATTTACATGAGATGCATAAATATTTACATGAGATGCATAAATATTTACATGAGATGCATAAATATTCATATAAGATGCATAAATATTTACATGAGATGCATAAATATTTACATGAGATGCATAAATATTTACATAAGATGCATAAATATTTACATGAGATGCATAAATCTTTACATGAGATGCATAAATGTTTACATGAGATGCATAAATATTTACATGAGATGCATAAATATTTACATGAGATGCATAAATATTTACATGAGATGCATAAATATTTACATTAGATGCATAAATATTTACATGAGATGCATAAATGTTTACATGAGATGCATAAATATTTACATGAGATGCATAAATATTTACATGAGATGCATAAATCTTTACATGAGATGCATAAATCTTTACATGAGATGCATAAATCTTTACATGAGATACATAAATATTTACATGAGATGCATAAATATTTACATGAGATGCATAAATATTTACATGAGATGCATAAATATTTACATTAGATGCATAAATATTTACATAAGATGCATAAATATTTACATGGGATGCATAAATCTTTACATGAGATACATGAATATTTACATGAGATGCATAAATATTTACATGAGATGCATAAATATTTACATTAGATTCATAAATATTTACATGAGATGCATAAATATTTACATGAGATGCATAAATGTTTACATGAGATGCATAAATCTTTACATGAGATGCATAAATATTTACATGACATGCATAAATATTTACATGAGATGCATAAATATTTACATGAGATGCATAAATATTTACAAGAGATGCATAAATATTTACATGAGATGCATAAATATTTACATGAGATGCATAAATATTTACATGAGATGCATAAATATTTACATGAGATGCATAAATATTTACATGAGATACATGAATATTTACATGAGATGCATAAATGTTTACATGAGATGCATAAATATTTACATTAGATTCATAAATATTTACATGAGATGCATAAATATTTCCATGAGATGCATAAATGTTTACATGAGATGCATAAATCTTTACATGAGATGCATAAATATTTACATGAGATGCATAAATATTTACATGAGATGCATAAATATTTACATGAGATGCATAAATATTTACATGAGATGCATAAATCTTTACATGAGATGCATAAATGTTTACATGAGATGCATAAATGTTTACATGAGATGCATAAATCTTTACATGAGATGCATAAATATTTAGATGAGATGCGTAAATCTTAACATGAGATGCATAAATATTTATATGAGATGCATAAATATTTACATGAGATGTATAAATATTTACATGAGATACATAAATATTTACATGAGATGCATAAATATTTACGAGTTGCATAAATATTTACATGAGATGCATAAATATTTACATGAGATGCATAAATATTTGCATGAGATGCATAAATATTAACATGAGATGCATAAATCTTTACATGAGATGCATAAATCTTTACATGAGATGCATAAATCTTTACATGAGATACATAAATATTTACATGAGATGCATAAATATTTAAATGAGATGCATAAATATTTACATGAGATGCATAAATATTTACATGAGATGCATAAATATTTACATTAGATGCATAAATATTTACATAAGATGCATAAATATTTACATGAGATGCATAAATATTTTCATGAGATACATGAATATTTACATGAGATGCATAAATGTTTACATAAGATGCATAAATATTTACATTAGATTCATAAATATTTACATAAGATGCATTAATATTTACATGAGATGCATAAATGCTTTCATGAGATGCATAAATGTTTACATGAGATGCATAAATATTTACATGAGATGCATAAATATTTACATGAGGTACATAAATCTTTACATGAGATGCATAAATATTTACATGACATGCATAAATATTTACATGAGATGCATAAATCTTTACATGAGATGCATAAATATTTACATGAGATGCATAAATATTTACATGAGATGCATAAATATTTACATGAGATGCATAAATCTTTACATGAGATGCATAAATATTTACATGAGATGCATAAATATTTACATTAGATGCATAAATATTTACATGAGATGCATAAATATTAACATTAGATGCATAAATATTTACATGAGATGCATAAATATTTACATGAGATGCATAAATATTTACATGAGATGCATAAATATTTACATGAGATGCATAAATATTTATATAAGATGCATAAATATTTACATGAGATGCATAAATATTTACATTAGATGCATAAATATTTACATGAGATGCATAAATATTTACATTAGATTCATAAATATTTACATGAGATTCATAAATATTTACATGAGATGCATAAATGTTTACATGAGATGCATAAATCTTTACATGAGATGCATAAATATATACATGAGATGCATAAATATTTACATGACATGCATAAATATTTACATGAGATGCATAAATATTTACATGAGATGCACAAATATTTACAAGAGATGCATAAATATTTACATGAGATGCATAAATATTTACATGAGATTCTTTAATATTTACATGACATGCATAAATGTTTACATGAGATGCATAAATGTTTACATGAGATGCATAAATATTTACATGAGATGCATAAATATTTACATGAGATGCATAAATATTTACATGAGATGCATAAATATTTACCTGAGATGCATAAATATTTACATGAGATGCATAAATATTTACATGAGATGCATAAATATTTACATGAGATGCATAAATATTAACATTAGATGCATAAATATTTACATGAGATGCATAAATATTTACATGAGATGCATAAATATTTACATGAGATGCATAAATATTTACATGAGATGCATAAATATTTATATAAGATGCATAAATATTTACATGAGATGCATAAATATTTACATGAGATGCATAAATATTTACATAAGATGCATAAATATTTACATGAGATGCATAAATCTTTACATGAGATGCATAAATATTTACATGAGATGCATAAATATTTACATGAGATGCATAAATATTTACATGAGATGCATAAATATTTACATGAGATGCATAAATATTAACATTAGATGCATAAATATTTACATGAGATGCATAAATGTTTACATGAGATGCATAAATATTTACATGAGATGCATAAATATTTACATGAGATGCATAAATCTTTACATGAGATGCATAAATCTTTACATGAGATGCATAAATCTTTACATGAGATACATAAATATTTACATGAGATGCATAAATATTTACATGAGATGCATAAATATTTACATGAGATGCATAAATATTTACATGAGATGCATAAATATTTACATTAGATTCATAAATATTTACATAAGATGCATAAATATTTACATGAGATGCATAAATCTTTACATGAGATACATGAATATTTACATGAGATTCATAAATATTTACATGAGATGCATAAATATTTACATGAGATGCATAAATATTTACATGAGATGCATAAATGTTTACATGAGATGCATAAATCTTTACATGAGATGCATAAATATTTACATGACATGCATAAATATTTACATGAGATGCATAAATATTTACATGAGATGCATAAATATTTACAAGAGATGCATAAATATTTACATGAGATGCATAAATATTTACATGTGATGCATAAATATTTACATGAGATGCATAAATATTTACATGAGATGCATAAATATTTACATGAGATACATGAATATTTACATGAGATGCATAAATGTTTACATGAGATGCATAAATATTTACATTAGATTCATAAATATTTACATGAGATGCATAAATATTTCCATGAGATGCATAAATGTTTACATGAGATGCATAAATCTTTACATGAGATGCATAAATATTTACATGAGATGCATAAATATTTACATGAGGTACATAGATCTTTACATGAGATGCATAAATATTTACATGAGATGCATAAATATTTACATGAGATACATAAATATTTACATGAGATGTATAAATCTTTACATGAGATGCATAAATATTTACATGAGATGCATAAATGTTTACATGAGATGCATAAATATTTACATGAGATGCATAAATGTTTACATGAGATGCATAAATATTTACATGAGATGCATAAATATTTACATGAGATGCATAAATCTTTACATGAGATGCATAAATCTTTACATGAGATGCATAAATGTTTACATGAGATGCATAAATGTTTACATGAGATGCATAAATCTTTACATGAGATGCATAAATATTTAGATGAGATGCGTAAATCTTAACATGAGATGCATAAATATTTATATGAGATGCATAAATATTTACATGAGATGTATAAATATTTACATGAGATACATAAATATTTACATGAGATGCATAAATATTTACGAGTTGCATAAATATTTACATGAGATGCATAAATATTTACATGAGATGCATAAATATTTGCATGAGATGCATAAATATTTACATGATATGCATAAATATTTACATGAGATGCATAAATCTTTACATGAGATGCATAAATCTTTACATGAGATACATAAATATTTACATGAGATGCATAAATATTTACATGAGATGCATAAATATTTACATGAGATGCATAAATATTTACATGAGATGCATAAATATTTACATTAGATGCATAAATATTTACATAAGATGCATAAATATTTACATGAGATGCATAAATATTTTCATGAGATACATGAATATTTACATGAGATGCATAAATGTTTACATAAGATGCATAAATATTTACATTAGATTCATAAATATTTACATGAGATGCATAAATATTTACATGAGATATCATAAATGTTTTCATGAGATGCATAAATGTTTACATGAGATGCATAAATATTTACATGAGATGCATAAATATTTACATGAGGTACATAAATCTTTACATGAGATGCATAAATATTTACATGACATGCATAAATATTTACATGAGATGCATAAATCTTTACATGAGATGCATAAATATTTACATGAGATGCATAAATATTTACATGAGATGCATAAATATTTACATGAGATGCATAAATCTTTACATGAGATGCATAAATATTTACATGAGATGCATAAATATTTACATTAGATGCATAAATATTTACATGAGATGCATAAATATTAACATTAGATGCATAAATATTTACATGAGATGCATAAATATTTACATGAGATGCATAAATATTTACATGAGATGCATAAATATTTACATGAGATGCATAAATATTTATATAAGATGCATAAATATTTACATGAGATGCATAAATATTTACATTAGATGCATAAATATTTACATGAGATGCATAAATATTTACATTAGATTCATAAATATTTACATGAGATTCATAAATATTTACATGAGATGCATAAATGTTTACATGAGATGCATAAATCTTTATATAAGATGCATAAATATATACATGAGATGCATAAATATTTACATGACATGCATAAATATTTACATGAGATGCATAAATATTTACATGAGATGCACAAATATTTACAAGAGATGCATAAATATTTACATGAGATGCATAAATATTTACATGAGATGCATAAATATTTACATGAGATACATAAATATTTACATGAGATGCATAAATATTTACATGAGATACTTTAATATTTACATGACATGCATAAATGTTTACATGAGATACATAAATATTTACATGAGATGCATAAATATTTACATGAGATGCATAAATATTTACATGAGATACATAAATATTTACAAAAGATGCATAAATATTTATATGAGATGCATAAATATTTAAATGAGATGCATAAATATTTACATGAGATTTATAAATATTTACATGAGATGCATATATCTTTACATGAGATTCTTTAATATTTACATGACATGCATAAATGTTTACATGAGATGCATAAATGTTTACATGAGATGCATAAATATTTACATGAGATGCATAAATATTTACATGAGATGCATAAATATTTACATGAGATGCATAAATATTTACCTGAGATGCATAAATATTTACATGAGATGCATAAATATTTACATGAGATGCATAAATATTTACATGAGATGCATAAATATTAACATTAGATGCATAAATATTTACATGAGATGCATAAATATTTACATGAGATGCATAAATATTTACATGAGATGCATAAATATTTACATGAGATGCATAAATATTTATATAAGATGCATAAATATTTACATGAGATGCATAAATATTTACATGAGATGCATAAATATTTACATAAGATGCATAAATATTTACATGAGATGCATAAATCTTTACATGAGATGCATAAATATTTACATGAGATGCATAAATATTTACATGAGATGCATAAATATTTACATGAGATGCATAAATATTTACATGAGATGCATAAATATTAACATTAGATGCATAAATATTTACATGAGATGCATAAATGTTTACATGAGATGCATAAATATTTACATGAGATGCATAAATATTTACATGAGATGCATAAATCTTTACATGAGATGCATAAATCTTTACATGAGATGCATAAATCTTTACATGAGATACATAAATATTTACATGAGATGCATAAATATTTACATGAGATGCATAAATATTTACATGAGATGCATAAATATTTACATGAGATGCATAAATATTTACATTAGATTCATAAATATTTACATAAGATGCATAAATATTTACATGAGATGCATAAATCTTTACATGAGATACATGAATATTTACATGAGATTCATAAATATTTACATGAGATGCATAAATATTTACATTAGATTCATAAATATTTACATGAGATGCATAAATATTTACATGAGATGCATAAATGTTTACATGAGATGCATAAATCTTTACATGAGATGCATAAATATATACATGAGATGCATAAATATTTACATGACATGCATAAATATTTACATGAGATGCATAAATATTTACATGAGATGCATAAATATTTACAAGAGATGCATAAATATTTACATGAGATGCATAAATATTTACATGAGATGCATAAATATTTACATGAGATACATAAATATTTACATGAGATGCATAAATATTTACATGAGATACTTTAATATTTACATGACATGCATAAATGTTTACATGAGATACATAAATATTTACATGAGATGCATAAATATTTACATGAGATGCATAAATATTTACATGAGATACATAAATATTTACAAGAGATGCATAAATATTTATATGAGATGCATAAATATTTAAATGAGATGCATAAATATTTACATGAGATTTATAAATATTTACATGAGATGCATATATCTTTACATGAGATTCTTTAATATTTACATGACATGCATAAATGTTTACATGAGATGCATAAATGTTTACATGAGATGCATAAATATTTACATGAGATGCATAAATATTTACCTGAGATACATAAATATTTACATGAGATGCATAAATCTTTACATTAGATGCATAAATATTTACATAAGATTCATAAATATTTACATAAGATTCATAAATATTTACATGAGATGCATAAATATTTACATGAGATGCATGAATATTTACATGAGATGCATAAATATTTACATGAGATGCATAAATATTTACATGAGATGCATAAATATTTACATGAGATGCATAAATATTTACATGAGATGCATAAATGTTTACATGACATGCATAAATATTTACATGAGGTACATAAATATTTACATGAGATGCATAAATATTTACATGAGATGCATAAATATTTACATCAGATGCATAAATATTTACATGAGATACATAAATATTTACATGAGATGCATAAATCTTTACATGAGATGCATAAATATTTACATGAGATACATAAATATTTACATGAGACGCATAAATCTTTACATGAGATGCATAAATATTTACATGAGATGCATTAATATTTACATGAGATACATAAATATTTACATGAGATACATAAATATTTACATGAGATGCATAGATCTTTACATGAGATGCATAAATATTTACATGAGATGCATAAATCTTTACATGAGATACATAATATTTACATGAGATGCATAAATATTTACATGAGATGCATAAATATTTACATGAGATGCATAAATCTTTACATGAGATGCATAAATCTTTACATGAGATGCATAAATATTCACATGAGATGCATAAATGTTTACATGAGATGCATAAATATTTACATGAGATGCATAAATGTTTACATGAGATGCATAAATGTTTACATGAGATGCATAAATATTTACATGAGATGCATAAATATTTACATGAGATGCATAAATCTTTATATGAGATGCATAAATCTTTACATGAGATGCATAAATATTTACATGAGATGCATAAATATTTACATAAGATGCATAAATATTTACATAAGATGCATAAATGTTTACATGAGATGCATAAATGTTTACATGAGATGCATAAATATTTACATGAGATGCATAAATATTTACATGAGATACATAAATATTTACAAGAGATGCATAAATATTTATATGAGATGCATAAATATTTAAATGAGATGCATAAATATTTACATGAGATTTATAAATATTTACATGAGATGCATATATCTTTACATGAGATTCTTTAATATTTACATGACATGCATAAATGTTTACATGAGATGCATAAATGTTTACATGAGATGCATAAATATTTACATGAGATGCATAAATATTTACATGAGATGCATAAATATTTACATGAGATGCATAAATATTTACCTGAGATGCATAAATATTTACATGAGATGCATAAATATTTACATGAGATGCATAAATATTTACATGAGATGCATAAATATTAACATTAGATGCATAAATATTTACATGAGATGCATAAATATTTACATGAGATGCATAAATATTTACATGAGATGCATAAATATTTACATGAGATGCATAAATATTTATATAAGATGCATAAATATTTACATGAGATGCATAAATATTTACATGAGATGCATAAATATTTACCTGAGATGCATAAATATTTACATGAGATGCATAAATATTTACATGAGATGCATAAATCTTTACATGAGATGCATAAATATTTACATGAGATGCATAAATATTTACATGAGATGCATAAATATTTACAGTAGATGCATAAATATTTACATGAGATGCATAAATATTTACATGAGATGCATAAATATTTACATGAGATGCATAAATATTTACATGAGATGCATAAATATTTACATTAGATTCATAAATATTTACATAAGATGCATAAATATTTACATGAGATGCATAAATCTTTACATGAGATACATGAATATTTACATGAGATTCATAAATATTTACATGAGATGCATAAATATTTACATTAGATTCATAAATATTTACATGAGATGCATAAATATTTACATGAGATGCATAAATGTTTACATGAGATGCATAAACCTTTACATGAGATGCATAAATATATACATGAGATGCATAAATATTTACATGACATGCATAAATATTTACATGAGATGCATAAATATTTACATGAGATGCATAAATATTTACAAGAGATGCATAAATATTTACATGAGATGCATAAATATTTACATGAGATGCATAAATATTTACATGAGATACATAAATATTTACATGAGATGCATAAATATTTACATGAGATACTTTAATATTTACATGACATGCATAAATGTTTACATGAGATACATAAATATTTACATGAGATGCATAAATATTTACATGAGATGCATAAATATTTACATGAGATACATAAATATTTACAAGAGATGCATAAATATTTATATGAGATGCATAAATATTTAAATGAGATGCATAAATATTTACATGAGATTTATAAATATTTACATGAGATGCATATATCTTTACATGAGATTCTTTAATATTTACATGACATGCATAAATGTTTACATGAGATGCATAAATGTTTACATGAGATGCATAAATATTTACATGAGATGCATAAATATTTACATGAGATGCATAAATATTTACATGAGATGCATAAATATTTACCTGAGATACATAAATATTTACATGAGATGCATAAATCTTTACATTAGATGCATAAATATTTACATAAGATGCATAAATATTTACATAAGATTCATAAATATTTACATGAGATGCATAAATATTTACATGAGATGCATGAATATTTACATGAGATGCATAAATATTTACATGAGATGCATAAATATTTACATGAGATGCATAAATATTTACATGAGATGCATAAATATTTACATGAGATGCATAAATGTTTACATGAGATGCATAAATATTTACATGAGGTACATAAATATTTACATGAGATGCATAAATATTTACATGAGATGCATAAATATTTACATCAGATGCATAAATATTTACATGAGATACATAAATATTTACATGAGATGCATAAATCTTTACATGAGATGCATAAATATTTACATGAGATACATAAATATTTACATGAGACGCATAAATATTTACATGAGATGCATAAATATTTACATGAGATGCATTAATATTTACATGAGATACATAAATATTTACATGAGATACATAAATATTTACATGAGATGCATAAATCTTTACATGAGATGCATAAATATTCACATGAGATGCATAAATCTTTACATGAGATGCATAAATCTTAACATGAGATGCATAAATATTTACATGAGATGCATAAATCTTTACATGAGATGCATAAATCTTTACATGAGATGCAAAAATATTCACATGAGATGCATAAATGTTTACATGAGATGCATAAATATTTACATGAGATGCATAAATGTTTACATGAGATGCATAAATGTTTACATGAGATGCATACATATTTACATGAGATGCATAAATGTTTACATGAGATGCATAAATCTTTATATGAGATGCATAAATATTTACATGAGATGCATAAATATTTACATGAGATGCATAAATATTTACATAAGATGCATAAATATTTACATAAGATGCATAAATGTTTACATGAGATGCATAAATGTTTACATGAGATGCATAAATATTTACATGAGATGCATAAATATTTACATGAGATACATAAATATTTACAAGAGATGCATAAATATTTATATGAGATGCATAAATATTTAAATGAGATGCATAAATATTTACATGAGATTTATAAATATTTACATGAGATGCATATATCTTTACATGAGATTCTTTAATATTTACATGACATGCATAAATGTTTACATGAGATGCATAAATGTTTACATGAGATGCATAAATATTTACATGAGATGCATAAATATTTACATGAGATGCATAAATATTTACATGAGATGCATAAATATTTACCTGAGATGCATAAATATTTACATGAGATGCATAAATATTTACATGAGATGCATAAATATTTACATGAGATGCATAA
The DNA here is from genome assembly GCF_053919585.1 of Euprymna scolopes. Taxonomy (NCBI): domain Eukaryota; kingdom Metazoa; phylum Mollusca; class Cephalopoda; order Sepiida; family Sepiolidae; genus Euprymna; species Euprymna scolopes. The sequence continues at coordinate 27,595,351 of NC_136519.1, read as the reverse complement.
ATATTTACATGAGATTTATAAATATTTACATGAGATGCATATATCTTTACATGAGATTCTTTAATATTTACATGACATGCATAAATGTTTACATGAGATGCATAAATGTTTACATGAGATGCATAAATATTTACATGAGATGCATAAATATTTACATAAGATGCATAAATATTTACATTAGATGCATAAATATTTACCTGAGATACATAAATATTTACATGAGATGCATAAATCTTTACATTAGATGCATAAATATTTACATAAGATGCATAAATATTTACATAAGATTCATAAATATTTACATGAGATGCATAAATATTTACATGAGATGCATGAATATTTACATGAGATGCATAAATATTTACATGAGATGCATAAATATTTACATGAGATGCATAAATATTTACATGAGATGCATAAATATTTACATGAGATGCATAAATGTTTACATGAGATGCATAAATATTTACATGAGGTACATAAATATTTACATGAGATGCATAAATATTTACATGAGATGCATAAATATTTACATCAGATGCATAAATATTTACATGAGATACATAAATATTTACATGAGATGCATAAATCTTTACATGAGATGCATAAATATTTACATGAGATACATAAATATTTACATGAGACGCATAAATCTTTACATGAGATGCATAAATATTTACATGAGATGCATAAATATTTACATTAGATTCATAAATATTTACATGAGATGCATAAATATTTACATGAGATGCATAAATGTTTACATGAGATGCATAAATCTTTACATGAGATGCATAAATATATACATGAGATGCATAAATATTTACATGACATGCATAAATATTTACATGAGATGCATAAATATTTACATGAGATGCATAAATATTTACAAGAGATGCATAAATATTTACATGAGATGCATAAATATTTACATGAGATGCATAAATATTTACATGAGATACATAAATATTTACATGAGATGCATAAATATTTACATGAGATACTTTAATATTTACATGACATGCATAAATGTTTACATGAGATACATAAATATTTACATGAGATGCATAAATCTTTACATGAGATGCATAAATATTTACATGAGATACATAAATATTTACAAGAGATGCATAAATATTTATATGAGATGCATAAATATTTAAATGAGATGCATAAATATTTACATGAGATTTATAAATATTTACATGAGATGCATATATCTTTACATGAGATTCTTTAATATTTACATGACATGCATAAATGTTTACATGAGATGCATAAATGTTTACATGAGATACATAAATATTTACATGAGATGCATAAATATTTACATGAGATGCATAAATATTTACATGAGATGCATAAATATTTACCTGAGATACATAAATATTTACATTAGATGCATAAATATTTACATAAGATGCATAAATATTTACATAAGATTCATAAATATTTACATGAGATGCATAAATATTTACATGAGATGCATGAATATTTACATGAGATGCATAAATATTTACATGAGATGCATAAATATTTACATGAGATGCATAAATATTTACATGAGATGCATAAATATTTACATGAGATGCATAAATGTTTACATGAGATGCATAAATATTTACATGAGGTACATAAATATTTACATGAGATGCATAAATATTTACATGAGATGCATAAATATTTACATCAGATGCATAAATATTTACATGAGATACATAAATATTTACATGAGATGCATAAATCTTTACATGAGATGCATAAATATTTACATGAGATACATAAAAATTTACATGAGACGCATAAATCTTTACATGAGATGCATAAATATTTACATGAGATGCATTAATATTTACATGAGATACATAAATATTTACATGAGATACATAAATATTTACATGAGATGCATAGATCTTTACATGAGATGCATAAATATTTACATGAGATGCATAAATCTTTACATGAGATACATAATATTTACATGAGATGCATAAATATTTACATGAGATGCATAAATATTTACATGAGATGCATAAATCTTTACATGAGATGCATAAATCTTTACATGAGATGCATAAATATTCACATGAGATTCATAAATGTTTACATGAGATGCATAAATATTTACATGAGATGCATAAATGTTTACATGAGATGCATAAATGTTTACATGAGATGCATAAATATTTACATGAGATGCATAAATGTTTACATGAGATGCATAAATCTTTATATGAGATGCATAAATATTTACATGAGATGCATAAATATTTACATGAGATGCATAAATATTTACATAAGATGCATAAATATTTACATAAGATGCATAAATGTTTACATGAGATGCATAAATGTTTACATGAGATGCATAAATATTTACATAAGATGCATAAATGTTTACATGAGATGCATAAATATTTACATAAGATGCATAAATATTTACATGAGATTTATAAATATTTACATGAGATGCATATATCTTTACATGAGATTCTTTAATATTTACATGACATGCATAAATGTTTACATGAGATGCATAAATATTTACATAAGATGCATAAATGTTTACATGAGATGCATAAATATTTACATAAGATGCATAAATATTTACATGAGATTTATAAATATTTACATGAGATGCATATATCTTTACATGAGATTCTTTAATATTTACATGACATGCATAAATGTTTACATGAGATGCATAAATGTTTACATGAGATGCATAAATATTTACATGAGATGCATAAATATTTACATGAGATGCATAAATATTTACATTAGATGCATAAATATTTACCTGAGATACATAAATATTTACATGAGATGCATAAATCTTTACATTAGATGCATAAATATTTACATAAGATGCATAAATATTTACATAAGATTCATAAATATTTACATGAGATGCATGAATATTTACATGAGATGCATAAATATTTACATGAGATGCATAAATATTTACATGAGATGCATAAATATTTACATGAGATGCATAAATATTTACATGAGATGCATAAATGTTTACATGAGATGCATAAATATTTACATGAGGTACATAAATATTTACATGAGATGCATAAATATTTACATGAGATGCATAAATATTTACATCAGATGCATAAATATTTACATGAGATACATAAATATTTACATGAGATGCATAAATCTTTACATGAGATGCATAAATATTTACATGAGATGCATAAATATTTACATGAGACGCATAAATCTTTACATGAGATGCATAAATCTTTACATGAGATGCATAAATATTTACATGAGATACATAAATATTTACATGAGATACATAAATATTTACATGAGATGCATAGATCTTTACATGAGATGCATAAATCTTTACATGAGATGCATAAATCTTTACATGAGATACATAATATTTACATGAGATGCATAAATATTTACATGAGATGCATAAATATTTACATGAGATGCATAAATCTTTACATGAGATGCATAAATCTTTACATGAGATGCATAAATATTCACATGAGATGCATAAATGTTTACATGAGATGCATAAATATTTACATGAGATGCATAAATGTTTACATGAGATGCATAAATGTTTACATGAGATGCATAAATATTTACATGAGATGCATAAATGTTTACATGAGATGCATAAATCTTTATATGAGATGCATAAATATTTACATGAGATGCATAAATATTTACATGAGATGCATAAATATTTACATAAGATGCATAAATATTTACATAAGATGCATAAATGTTTACATGAGATGCATAAATCTTTATATTAGATGCATAAATATTTACATTAGATTCATAAATGTTTACATGAGATGCATAAATATTTACATAAGATGCATAAATGTTTACATGAGATGCATAAATATTTACATGAGATGCATAAATATTTACATGAGATGCATAAATATTTGCATGAGATGCATAAATGTTTACATGAGATGCATAAATCTTTATATGAGATGCATAAATATTTACATGAGATGCATAAATCTTTACATAAGATGCATAAATGTTTACATAAGATGCATAAATGTTTACATAAGATGCATAAATGTTTACATGAGATGCATAAATATTTACATGAGATGCATAAATCTTCAAATATTCAAAGAAGTTGCGAACAATTTTCCTTCCCCGATTCATCCTTTTTATACGTTCTAGTATATCTTTCTTTTTAGATCTTACTAGATTTCAACACAAGAATTCATCGAGTCTGGTGGAGTATCCAGCTTCATGTTGTTACTTGAAGTAATATCACTTGAAAAAGGTGCAGCATTCCCCGTAAAAGCCAGGGTGGATTATCCATACCGAGGGTGTTTTATTTGGGCCACGATTTTTATAGGATTTTTTATATTTGGTCAGCGTTTACTTGTAGGGAATACTATCCTTATACTTTGTTTTTCTGACAAACTTCTGTACAGAGAGACATTAGACATTCTAGGACAATGTCTAGTAGGCATTCAAGTTCTCTCCAATATTAACTAGAAGCAGGGCATGATATGAATATTGAAACCGTAGAAATCACGGCCAAGCAAACAGCAGAAATTGACAAAATACCCCCCCCCCAAAAAAAAACGTGAGCAAAAATACGATAAAGAATTATCGTTAAAAATGAATTCTTCTCATCCTTGATTTTGATAAGTGATGACTACAGCTATGACAACAGCATATTTTTTTCATTGTTTTGACCTTCGAGTGTGTATCCCTTGATATCTTATATGCTTTTATCTAGAGTGATGTGGTTCTCGGTTGATTAACTGTGTCTAACTGTGTCAGTTATAAACTCGAGAGTAAAAACAATGAAAAGAATATGCTGTTGTTATAGCCCTAGTGATTACTCCATTGTAGAAAAATATTCCCTCTTTCTCACAGAAGAGACGTTGCGAGACTGCCTCTGTTCTGTCGTTATTTCCATGCCAGGTGCTCGATTGATCTGCAACCTATACTCCTTCCTTCAAAACAGTTGAAACAGTACTCGTCTTACTACAGCAACAGTAAATAATTTCCCTTGCTCTCTACAAGCGCCTAAAACTAAACGGAAATTCCATGAGCAAAGTTTCTTTCCTACAACTATCCGTCTGTGAAAAAATACTGTGGATTTGCTTCTCAGCTAACTATGACATGGTCGTTTTCAGATCTAACGTAAATAAGTTGTTGAGTTGTCCTCTTAAATAATCAAACCCTATTCAAATTCCACCATTACTGATCATCGTGGTATTGTGTCACAGTCTTCCTGATACTTATTAACCTTTATCTTCGAGTGGCTCTTGGGCCTTAATAACCAATGACACCGTCCCACTAGTAAAATAAGTAATTTTAAGCGTTAAAAGACTTGTATTCAAGAATGCTGTATAGTAGGTATTCAAAATCCCATGCGTGCATGTGAGTTGTGTACATGTGATTGTGTATTCGCCTGTGCTTTTGTGCATGTGTGTACGGGCATTTATTTTGCCTCTTTTTGCTTTATGTGTCTACGTGTGCGATTTTAGGTATCCACTTCCTTTCCATACTGGGAAGATGTGCTGTTGTATAGCCGGGGTTTTCATAATAAAAGAGGTATGATAGGGACATGCATATTAATGAGGGGTAGATACTTTAATGGTGAATGCTCTGACGAACTGCAAACACTTGCACCTCCCCGACGTAACTACCCTCGACAAACCCGACAAGCTACTAAGTCTCATCCCTTTACAGTAGAGATCCCTAGGTGCAAGAAAGCCTTTTACTCCAATAGTTTTTCCCCAGAACTGCGGGTCTTTGGAACTCCCTTCCTGGATTCTGCTTTCCCAACTGCAATGATATGCAGAAGTTCAAGTGTAATGTTAACAAACATCTTTCTACTCATCTCCCTCCATAATGACCCCGCTAATTAAGTCCCTAATAGTAGCCCCCTGCTTCAAAGTGGCAATGTGCCTTGTTTGGGGTGAAAATTGAACAAAAAACAAACAAAAAAAAATTTATACAGTTCTGTTTCACGGAGGGGGAGAGAGGGTGTGATCAGTTCTTTTAACACAGGAGGGAGAATCATTACTCATGATGGAGAGACACATTACTTAGGATGGGGTTTATACAAAGTTCATTAAAAATGCTTCACATTACCTTTGATTTGTGGAATGATGACACGAAGACGATAGTTACAAAACATGATAACTTTTTTATTATCACATCAACCTGTCGAATGATGATGACGTCAAGGAATTCAAAGTCGTTTCTACACGTTAAATATTCTACCCCCTTCGCTTCTAAAGGGACCCTCCTCTGATTATGTCAGCTCTGTCGGACCGACTCGGTTGACTTTTCGATCCGGACTCGTCTCTGACTGCCCCTGATCTTCGACTAACTAGTTCCTATATTGAGAATTCCTTTTTTGCTATAACGTCAGTATGTGTGGTTCAAAACGTGACCTATTCACGTGGGGAGCTCATGTGGCTGACATGTTCCCAAACACATTTCTGCAGATAAAGAATTCTCAGTAACCTATTTTTCAACCTAACCTATTTTCAATATATTTCTAAATTGCATTGTTCATTATTTTCTAGCTGACCTTATTTTAATTCAGTTTTCATAAAAAGAATTGAACAATTAAATTCTTTTTACAAACTAACATATCTAAACTGTTTTATATGAAATTGAACAATGCGAAATCCTAACATTCCATTTTCTGAATCTATTCTGAACCTTGCTTACAAGGTTCGAATCTCGGTCTATCCTAATCTCATTTTCCACTTATCTAAAGTTTTCCTCACAAGAAAAGGGAACCCTTTTCTTGTAACAGTGACACAAGCTCAGAAAGTTGGGAGAGTCAAGCCAGAACCTGTAAATAAGAAGCACTCGGGCCTTTTAACTTGAAGACAACCATAAATAAAATAAATAAAAAAATAACAATCAATTCAAAAACAAAAACAGATCAGAACAATATAGTCGCCATCTTTATAAACAATTTAAAAACGAGGCCTAGGGGCGATAACCAGTTTACAATCTTCAAGGCAAGCACAGTTAACACTAAAATTATTCCACCGGAAAGACGGAGGCAATATCCTGGGAGGGTGGACTTTCTAGAACTGCACAGAATCACACCTCAGCCTGATAGATGAAAAGTTTATTCCTACTCCAAATAGCCAAGACTCCTTCGCCAGACTGTATCGAGGACATAGCTTTGATTGGCGTGAATATAACCTACTCGGGGGGGGGGGGGGTCAGGTAAATATGCAATTGTATGCTTCTGTTCTTATGTATGCAATTGCGTGCGTTTTTTTTCTGCCCGTAAATGATCGCTTGCATATTTGTGTGTGTGCATTCGTTTCGTATGTGTGTATACATGCTTATGTATGTGTGTGTGTTTGTGTGTTGAGCTTGTGTGTGCTTTATGTGTATTTTTGTTTTTGTTTTTGGCGTTCGCTTCCTGTTCGTATATGTACGTGCGTGCGTACTTGTGTGTGGGCGTGCGTGTGTACTTATTTGTTAACTTATTTTTATTGTCATTTGACCGCCATTGATAACCCCCAACCTCTAAATAGACACATTCCATTTATAAAAGAAAGCCCAGTCACTCGGTACAATGACACGTGTCAGAGAAAGAGAGAGAGAGAGAGAGAGAGAGAGAGAGAGAGAGAGAGAGAGAGAGAGAGAGAGAAAGAGAGAGAGAGAGAAAGAGAGAGAGAGAGAGGGGGGAGCTCTTGTTTACAATTCTGTTGGTAGAGTAAGTAAACAAATCGCATTCTTTATTTTGTTCTCTTTCACTGATTTTATTTTTTTTATTCTTTCATTCAAAGATAAACCGCTTTTTAGCAAATCACAATTACGAACCGTCTTTGTAATCTAGTGGCTAATGTCATTTCCGCCTCCTTACTTCCTTTTACACAGAAAAGATGTTGCGGGTCTATTTCTGCTCGACCCTTAGTTTTTAATCGCAGATGCTCGACTGAGCTTCAATCTATGGATTCCTCATGCAAAACATTCACAACAAGCACCCGTCTAGCTACAACCAATGTCAAAAGTTCCCCCGCTTACTATCTCTGCCTAAATCTAAGCGCAAATTCCACGAACAAAGTTTCTTTCCTCGAATTGTTCGTCTGTTAAACACTATACCGCGAAATCTGCTTTCTAGCTGACTAAAACATGGTGATTTTCAAGTCCAATATAAACAAGTTCTTGTCGAGCTGTACTCTTAAACAATCAAAGTCTACCCTATGTCCACCACTAACAATCGCTATGCAGTTATCTCACTGACCAACTTCCACGCATTAAACCTTATCCTCGAGTGGCTTTGATAAGCAATGACTCCATTGGAAAAAAACCAAAAAAAAAACCAAGAAAGCTTCCTCTTTCTCACAGAAAAGACGTTGCGAGTTTGCCTTTGCTCTGTCGTTATTTCCATGCCAGGTGCTTGATTGACCTGCAACCTATACTCCTCCCTGCAAAACATTTGAAACAATACTCGTCTAACTACAGCAACAGTAAAGAATTTCCATGAGCAAAGTTTCTTTCCTACAACTATTCGTCCGTGAAGCAATATTGTGGGGTTTCTTCTCAGCTAACTATGACATGGTCGTTTTCAAATTTAACGTAAATAAGTTGTTGTTGAGTTATCTTCTTAAATAATCAAACCCTATTCAAGTTCCGCCATCACTGATCATCATAGTATTGTGCCATAGTCTTCCTGACACTTATTAAGCTTTATCTTCGAGTAACTCTTGAGCCTTAATAAGCGATAACCCCCCACCGCACGCCGAGTAAAATAAGTAATTTTAAGCGTTAAAAGACTTAGTATTTCCATCCCGTAGAAGGATTTTGATAGATGCCCTCGTTTATGTTAATGAGTCGAAAGACAACAAACATATGTTAAATACACAGGACTTGATGTGTTGTGTGATCTACAGGCGAAAGAGGCATTATCGGATTGTGTTATTGTGAAGCTATCATTTGCCGGAGAGTGTTTTGGTTTCCCCATGTCGGGATGTTTCTGGAACGGCTTCTAGGTACTTGGCACAGCAACCAACTCCCCAGTTATTAACCACACATAAAACGATAGGCACATCTCCTTTTGATCAACGGGTTGATATAACGTCGGCCCTGCCAACTGGCGGGTCTTCTCTACAAGACAAAAAATAGGAGGCATTACTTTTGAAACGTCGCTTCTATGTTGGAATTGTATAACTAGTATTAGCCTTCACGAAGATTATCGAAGTTAAGCATTATTGAGCCTGGTCAATACAAAATGGGTGAAAATTTAGGAATGCCATGCACGGTATGTGGGAGAGTGGTTCTGTTTATTCCAGCATTGTTTTCGGTCGACTGAACTCAAGCAATGCCGGTTTAAGAGAAGGAATGTTGTGGATTGTGTAACCTTTGCACAGAAGAACCCATTGTCTGTTGAGAGTGGGCGGACACGTAAAACTAAAATTCCTCTTCAAGACAGCAATGCACGAGCTCAGAACGTCCTGAGTATTCGGTAGATCCTGTCTTTGTTTTTGCGTGTTTTTGAAGCAAGTTATCATACAACAGTTTCCCACCTTTTTTTTTACGCAGTAATTTGCATTTTTGTTGTATTCTTAAAAATCTTTCAAGCTGCACCGGTTGGGGACACTAGGGGGATGGCAAAACAATGGTGCATCGTATGGTCCTCCTCTCCGCATTCGCAGATGGTTGGGTTAGTTTTGCAACTGTAACATAGCGAAGGCGACTGTATGCAAATACCGAGCCATTAGCGAAATGACGTCACGGTAAGGAAAAAGAAGACTATAAAAAAGGAGACAGCACGTTTGATAAGACGGTCACGTTAGAGACGTTGATGACGTCCGAGAGCACGTTCGAGAAGATGACCACGTGATAAGCTAAAATAATGTTTGAAAGTACGTTCGAAAGCATGTTCAAGAAAACGATCACGTGAGAGACGTCACTGCCGTGATGAGAAGTCACATGTGACGGAAGAATGAGGAAATAAATGTCGTTGCAAAATGAAAAATAACTGAGTTGAAGTTGCTTTCTATGTCTATTTTGCGACTGAGGCTACAACGTGTTTGGTAACATTACACAACGACATTTAGTCATAGCGACTTTTGATCACCCTATTCCCGTTATAAAGCAGTTGAGTGTTTTCCACTGGAGTCAGGATACTTCTGAACCGGGAAGGAGGGCCTTAGAAAGGGATACTCCCATGTCAGTAGAAGGGTTCCTTAGCCGTTTAGTTCACAGCTGTAAACTAGTCTCTTCCTGAAATGTTGTTAGTGGATCGACATGACCAAGGAAGCTTCTCCTTTACTTCAGTTGTTACATTCTTCGTTCACGTACCTGAAGAAGATGACGATAGCCTTCGCGAAAAAGCAATTGTAATTCCTGTCAGAAAAGAAAATCGTCGTACTATAACAACGTCCATAATTATCTGGTCTTGTGACGTATAACCTAAAGTCCAATGGGTTCACCAAGAGACTCGTCTGTCTTTAATCGGATTTTTTTTTTCGATTTTCGAGATTTGATACTTATCGGGGCATTTCTTTTCAGAAAAAAAAAAACAATAGAAAATTATATTTAAAGGAAACTTGCTGTGGAGTAAAAAAAAAACAACTGAAAACTTTAAAATTGTAGATGTGACGAAAGTTGACAGAAACCAGGTGGAAGGTTAAGTACGAAGAACTAAAGTTAAAAAAAAAAATTATATATTATATTGCATTTATCTCCAAACTGAAAGAATCAAAAAGTTTTTTTTTTATTATCATTATTAAATCTCCTTTTCATATTTCTCGATGCTTGTACGTCATGATCACATAGGTATTGAAATTGGTTGGTCTATTTTCGCGTTGAATGCATTTCATGATGCGAGTAATAATACCGTGTCAAAAGAAGAGCATCAAAGAGCAATGAATGGAAGGTAAGTAGAGTAACGGATGGGGGCGGGGAGGAGTAAGGTAAGTAAAGAAACGATTGTAAGGCGACCAATGAAAAGAGAGTATGGATGGAAGAGAAAAGAAAGTAAAGAAAAGAAATGTAAGGCAAGTAAATAAAGGGAGGCCGGGTCGGGTTAGTAGAATAAAGATAGAATAGTGAGAAAAGAGGAGGACAAAAATGAGAATAGAGAAAGAAGAGAAATACGAGGAGTAAAAAAAAAAAGAACATTGAAAGAAAAGAAAGTAAAGAAGAGGAAATACAAGACGAACAGGGAAAGAAAAGAAAGAAAGAAGAAAAAAAAGTCGGAATATAAAAATATAAAGAGTAAAGATAGAATAGTGAGAAAAGAGGAGGACAAAAATGAGAATAGGATGGATTTCGTTGTTTTGTTTTACGGCATATCAACCCTTTTCGGGTTATATATTATATAATTCATTATTGAGATGAGTATTATTTATTCATTTATTTATTGCGGACTATTATTATCCTCATTTTTCTTAGTTGCTGTTTCACAACGTTTCGGCCAACAATTCATCTGGCCTTCGTCAGGTGGTAACCGCGACGGGATAGGAACTCCGAATCCCCTGACTGAAAAGTCTGGAAATTTATTTAAGGCACCTCATATTTTAGTTAGTTGTGATGCGTAAGATGTTAAGCCTATCCTAAAAAGGGAGGTGACACAAAAAGTGTTTTGATTAATTAAAAAATAAACAAAACGTTAGATACGTAACAGTGCGACATGTTTATTAGTTTCCTCAGCATTAAATAAAAACAGTTTCATATATTGCTTTTTCAACATAAAAATCTTTTATCAATTCATTTATTGAGGACTGTTATCCTCATCTTTTTAGTTGTTGTCTCGCGACGTTTCGGCCAATTATTCCTCTGGTCTTCATCAGTTGGTAACTGCGACGGGATAGGAACTCCGAATCTCCTAACTGCATCCTCAGCAATTACCGCCTTCCATAGTTATTGTCGTCTCACCACGTTTTTGGCCAAGTAAGCCTCTGGCCGGCTTTGAAACCGCTATGTTCAGACAATTCTCACCTTGCACCGTGGCACAGTGGATAGAGACGTTGAATCTCTATGGTCCAGGTGAGAATTGTTTGAAGATAGCAGTTTCAATCCTACCCAAAGTCGGCCAGCGTCTTACTTGGCCACAACATGGTGAGACAACAACAACTATGGATGACAGTAATGGTCGAGGATGCAGTTAGGAGATTCGGAGTTTCTATCTCGTCGCGGTTACCACCTGTTCGGGTTAGTTAATGTTGAATCCAGTTATTTTGGAAACAGTTTTTATTCTTCAAGTTTTTTATATCGTCAAATATTTGTTTGTAGAGTTTGGTTTCGTTGTTTCACGACATATCAACCCTTTTGAGGCCATTTACTGCCGAATCCTATTATTTTTGAAATAGTATTCATGTTGCATCCAGTTATTTTGTAGAAGGTTTTTTATTATCCTTCAAGCTCTTTGTATCGTCAGTCGCTAGTTTGTAGTGTTTGGTTTGGTTGTTTTATAGTGGATTTTATCGTTTTTGTTCCCTGCCCTGCAGAACATGAATGAGTTTTGAAACGGGAGAGGAAAAAGTGTCACTGTATCAATGTCTGGCACATTTTCAGTTAGGAAACCAGTCAGGAAGTGAGGGAGATAGAAAGAGAGAGAAGGGAATGGGAATGAAAGGGGGGAAAGGAGGGGTTGTTGTTTTTGGTATTGGTTTTGCAGAACATGATGAAGTTTTGCAAAAGGAAGTAGAAAAACAAAAAAGCATCACTGTTAGGTGCATTTTGTCTCGGGAAGCCATTATCTTCAGATAGCCTAATCTGGTAGCACCAGTAAATGAGCATAGCAGAAGAGAAATAATAGGAGGAAAAAAAAGAAAGCAAAAAAAAAAAAAAAAAAAAGAAAGAAAAGAGGAAGAGGAGTGGAAAGAAGGGAAGGAAAAAAGGGAATGAATGAGATTAGGAAAAAAGAAAGAGAAAGGAAAGGAAAATAGGGAAAGAAGAGAAAGAAAAGAAGTCGAAAAAAAATGAGAACACGGAAAGAAAAGACAGAAAGGAAGGGGAAAGAAAGGAAGAGAAAAGAAAGGAGAACAGTGAAATAAGAGAAAGAAAAGAAGAAAAAAAGAGAAGAAAGACAGGAAAATATGGAAAGAAGAGAAAGAAAAAGAGGAAAGAAAGGAAAACAGGGAAAAAAGAGAAATAAAAAAGTTGAATAAAAAGGAGAACCCGAAAAGAAGATAAAGAAAAGAAAAGGAAAGAAATTAGAATAGAAAAAAGAAGAAGAAGAAGAAGAAAGAAAGAGAGAGAAGAAGAAGGAATGAAGGATAGGGAAAGAAAAGAAAGATAAGAATAGTAAAGAAATGAAAGTAAAGAAACAGAGAAAGAAAAGAAAAGGAAATACGATAAAGATAAATGTTGCAATATTTTCGATACTGAAAGTTGGGAGATCCTATTTATAAACACTGCCGATAGGAACTGACGAATCAAATTAATTCACGTTCTGTTATCAACCAATCAGAAACCAGAATTGCTCATAAAAATTTATCCTTTTTAGCATTCCAGCCCATAATTTTTTCGTGTAAACACGAGAAGGATCTTTTGCTCTTTGCTTGATAAAGTCGAGAACCTGTACAGAACCACAACCGACTGAAAATTCTTCATCCCCAGGACTTGTACAGACTAGCTACCCATTGGAAACTCTTCTGAAATTAAACATGTCTTCGAATTTAAGAATAAAAAAAGAAAGGAGGGTAAAGAAAGAAGCGTAAAAGTAACAAAAAAAAAAGATGAAAAAAGATGAAAGAAAAATAAAGAGAGTAAATAACTAAAGCAATGAAAATTAAAAACGAGAGAAAGAAAGGGAGAGTAAAAGTAGTGAAACTAAGGAAAGAGAAAAGTAGAAAGAGGAAAGAAAAGAAATGAGAGTAAGAAAAAAGTGAATGAGAGGAAGGAATGTAAGAAAAAGAAAAAGAAAAGAAAAGAAAGGTTAAGAGAAAGTGTGAAGGGATGGGGAAAAAAGTAAAGAAGAACGAGAAAATAAAAATATGGAAATTAAAAAGAAAGAAAGTAAGCAAAAGAAGAGGAAAAAAAAATAAATACGTGTAAACAAAGGAGAAAAAGGAAGTAAAGAAAAAGAAAGTAAAAAAAACTAAAAAAGAGTAGGAGGACTAAAGAAAGAAAAGGAGGAAAAGAAGAGGAAAGAAGGACAATAAGATTAAAGAAATGTATCAATGTAACACGCTAGATAAAAATTTAAATAAAAAATAAACCAAGATGAATGTACAAAATATATAAGTATTTTTTTTTAAATTTGGACCCATTTTTGACTCCTTAAAAACTATTTTAACAGGCAAAAGAACGGTCCATAAAAAATTATAAAAGAACGGTCCATAAAAATTATAAAAGAACGGTCCATAAAAAATTATAAAAGAACGGTCTATAAAAATTATAAAAGAACGGTCCATAAAAAATTATAAAAGAACGGTCTATAAAAAATTATAAAAGAACGGTCTATAAAAAATTATAAAAGAACGGTCCATAAAAATTATAAAAGAACGGTCCATAAAAAGTTATAAAAGAACGGTCTATAAAAAATTATAAAAGAACGGTCCATAAAAAATATAAAAGAACAGTCTATAAAAAATTATAAAAGAACAGTCTATAAAAAATTATAAAAGAACTGTCTATAAAAAATTATAAAAGAACGGTCCATAAAAAATTATAAAAGAACGGTCTATAAAAAATTATAAAAGAACGGTCTATAAAAAATTATAAAAGAACGGTCTATAAAAAATTAAAAAAGAACGGTCCATAAAAAATTATAAAAGAACGGTCTATAAAAAATTATAAAAGAACGGTCCTAAAAAAATTATAAAAGAAGGGTCCATAAAAAATCATAAAAGAACGGTCCATATAAAATTATAAAAGAAGGGTCCATAAAAAATTATAAAAGAACGGTCCATAAAAAATTATAAAAGAACGGTCCATAAAAAAACTATAAAAGAACGGTCCATAAAAAATTATAAAAGAACGGTCTATAAAAAATTATAAAAGAACGGTCCATAAAAAATTATAAAAGAACGGTCCATAAAAAATTATAAAAGAACGGTCTATAAAAAATTATAAAAGAACGGTCTATAAAAAAATTATAAAAGAACGGTCTATACAAAATTATAAAAGAACGATCCATAAAAAAATTATAAAAGAACGATCCATAAAAAAATTATAAAAGAACGGTCCATAAAAAATTATAAAAGAACGGTCCATAAAAAATTATAAAAGAACGGTCCATAAAAAAATTATAAAAGAACGGTCTATAAAAAATTATAAAAGAACGGTCCATAAAAAATTATAAAAGAACGGTCCATAAAAAATTATAAAAGAACGGTCCATAAAAAATTATAAAAGAACGGTCTATAAAAAATTATAAAAGAACGGTCTATAAAAAATTATAAAAGAACGATCCATAAAAAATTATAAAAGAAAGGTCCATAAAAAATTATAAAAGAACGGTCTATAAAAAATTATAAAAGAACGGTCCATAAAAAATTATAAAAGAACAGTCTATAAAAAATTATAAAAGAACGGTCCATAAAAAATTATAAAAGAACGGTCTATAAAAAATTATAAAAGAACGGTCTATAAAAAATTATAAAAGAACGGTCTATAAAAAATTATAAAAGAACGGCCCTTAAAAAATTATAAAAGAACGGTCCATAAAAAATTATAAAAGAACGGTCCATAAAAAATTATAAAAGAACTGTCCATAAAAAATTATAAAAGAACGGTCCATAAAAAATTATAAAAGAACGGTCCATAAAAAATTATAAAAGAACGGTCTATAAAAAATTATAAAAGAACGGTCTATAAAAAATTATAAAAGAACGGTCTATAAAAAATTATAAAAGAACGGTCTATAAAAAATTATAAAAGAACGGTCCATAAAAATTATAAAAGAACGGTCCATAAAAAGTTATAAAAGAACGGTCTATAAAAAATTATAAAAGAACGGTCCATAAAAAAATATAAAAGAACAGTCTATAAAAAATTATAAAAGAACAGTCTATAAAAAATTATAAAAGAACTGTCTATAAAAAATTATAAAAGAACGGTCCATAAAAAATTATAAAAGAACGGTCTATAAAAAATTATAAAAGAACGGTCTATAAAAAATTATAAAAGAACGGTCTATAAAAAATTAAAAAAGAACGGTCCATAAAAAATTATAAAAGAACGGTCTATAAAAAATTATAAAAGAACGGTCCTTAAAAAATTATAAAAGAAGGGTCCATAAAAAATCATAAAAGAACGGTCCATATAAAATTATAAAAGAAGGGTCCATAAAAAATTATAAAAGAACGGTCCATAAAAAATTATAAAAGAACGGTCCATAAAAAAACTATAAAAGAACGGTCCATAAAAAATTATAAAAGAACGGTCTATATAAAATTATAAAAGAACGGTCCATAAAAAATTATAAAAGAACTGTCCATAAAAAATTATAAAAGAACGGTCCATAAAAAATTATAAAAGAACGGTCTATAAAAAAATTATAAAAGAACGGTCTATACAAAATTATAAAAGAACGATCCATAAAAAAATTATAAAAGAACGATCCATAAAAAAATTATAAAAGAACGGTCCATAAAAAATTATAAAAGAACGGTCCATAAAAAATTATAAAAGAACGGTCCATAAAAAAATTATAAAAGAACGGTCTATAAAAAATTATAAAAGAACGGTCCATAAAAAATTATAAAAGAACGGTCCATAAAAAATTATAAAAGAACGGTCCATAAAAAATTATAAAAGAACGGTCTATAAAAAATTATAAAAGAACGGTCTATAAAAAATTATAAAAGAACGATCCATAAAAAATTATAAAAGAAGGGTCCATAAAAAATTATAAAAGAACGGTCTATAAAAAATTATTAAAGAACGGTCCATAAAAAATTATAAAAGAACAGTCTATAAAAAATTATAAAAGAACGGTCCATAAAAAATTATAAAAGAACGGTCTATAAAAAATTATAAAAGAACGGTCTATAAAAAATTATAAAAGAACGGTCTATAAAAAATTATAAAAGAACGGTCCTTAAAAAATTATAAAAGAACGGTCCATAAAAAATTATAAAAGAACGGTCCATAAAAAATTATAAAAGAACTGTCCATAAAAAATTATAAAAGAACGGTCCATAAAAAATTATAAAAGAACGGTCCATAAAAAATTATAAAAGAACGGTCTATAAAAAATTATAAAAGAACGGTCTATAAAAAATTATAAAAGAACGGTCTATAAAAAATTATAAAAGAACGGTCTATAAAAAATTATAAAAGAACGGTCTATAAAGAATTCAATCATTTGAGGCCCTTAGCGCTGCTCTGCGACTTTTATTTTCCGAGGAGATAGAGTTTGAAAATATGGAGACAGGCAGACAAATAGACAAACATATAACCTTTTATATATTAACTTATAAAAAGGGAACTTTGTCTGTATGTCTGCGAGTTCGTTCCATATGGACTCGAAAATGGCTGGGCCGATTTTACGACATTCCACACGATGATACATTATGTGTCTGGCAGTGTTCTTAGATAGGTTTTGTATCGGAATGTCTTCGATAAGTATTGATGATCGAGAATCGAAATAATTTGATCAATAAAGGATTTTGACCAAAATTAACACCTTACGCAGTCTTATATCACAAGTGCATTTGAGAAGTTTTATTGTCGCACAAGCAAAAAGGCCAGGCATATAAAATCAACAGTAGGCGCTTTGATATGACAGGGGTGCTTTCGAAATGAATGTTTCTGTTAAGAACACAATTGCACCATGATACTTGACTTTTTCATTTTAAACTTTAATTCAAGCCATTATATGAAAATAATTTTATGAAATTAACAGTAGTTTCTCTTCAGTGCAATGTAGACTACAATGTATTGTGGAATAAGTCACTGCAGGGAGACATGTGAAGCTTCGTCCTGGTGCACCGCGATGGGTCGCCCAACTGTAGCAGGAAATCAATCGATATGGCTGAAAAATGGGCGATTTCACCGATTTCGATGATAATAAAAATATGGAAATGTGAAACATTCGTTGATCATGATTCAATTCCGAGTAACGTCGGGTCACCCTGCTCGTAAGGAAATAAAAGTAAGGAAATGCGAAAAAATAAAATGAAAGTAAAGAGGAAGTCCAAGGAAAGAAGAGAAAGTGTGAGGGGGAGGGGAGAAAAAAGGTTTTTTAAAAAATGAGCAAGGAAGAATAAGGAGATTAAAAAAAAAAAGGAAAAGAAGAAAGAAAATTAAGGCGAGTAATGAAAGGAGAGTAAGGCTAGTAAGGCGAGAGCAAATAAATGGGGGGGGGGAGGAACGGTGGAAGTAGGATGAAGAGTTAGGATCACAAAAAAAATAAAACGCAATACGCGACATCGATTATCTTCTTATCTAATAGCTAAAGATCAATATTGTTTATTTTTTTGTGTCGTTAATTTGCAGCGTGTTCATTTCAATTGAAATTGAATATGACATTTTTATTTGCTAATAATTTCTATTTCCTAAATCCGTCCTTGTGTTCCTATTTCGATGCTTTGTCCGTCATTGTTCAGTTTTAATTACCATTTGGATCGCTGAACGTGGAGATTGTACGATATGAAAAGAAACTGAAATCCTAGGAATATTTCCATTATTCCAGTAAGTATAAGAGCAAACGGACTCATGAAAAAAAAAAAAAAAATCAAAAACTACCTGGCAAATATACCCGGTGAACAAAGTGTAAGAGAGATACAAAAAATTGTATTTAAAGAGGCGGTTAGAATTTAAAAAAGATCTCTCGGTTAGGATGTACGAGGTAGCAGGTGAATATCTAGGGCATAGTGCAGTGACGCCAAAAATGTCAAAAAAAAAACAAAAAAAAAACGATTAAAATTCAAATATACAACAAGTAAATATTATCATAGTAAATAAAAATTAGCTGACTATTTTGTGTGCGTGTTTAAGTAGTTTTAAATGTTCTTGATTTCATGTCAAATATTCGTTTTTTTTTGTTTTTTTACGAGCTGTTAGCCAACAAAATGACGGCTTGTTTATTTCTCATGTAGAGAAATTTAGGCCACCGTCGTAGGGATCGGCTGTGGTGAAACTTTTCCAAAAGCGCATGGGAGAGCTCAGTGAATACTCGGCGGATGTCGGCGCCCAGGTTGGCTTTGGTGTAGTGGGAGGTCATGTTGGTGATGTTCTCGACGTATGACTAAACGAAATAGTCCAGCGGGTTCGGATCGGGGGATGGAGGGGCAGTGAGAGAAGGATACAAAGTCGTAGCACTCCTTCCGAAGCCAAGCGTGGCGCCGATTCCTGCTGCCACACCCAGGGTCTACCAGCGGCTACCTGATTTCCCCACTCTTCAGCACATCCAGGTATACTTTAGTGTTCACTTTTAAGCTGATTTTGAAGATGTGAGATGGCATAATGCGGCCGTCACTTGAAACCACACCAAAGACCAGAACCATGGCCGCAAAATTTGTTTTCATCACATTGGGCACGTCTCTGTTATTCATGGCAACCCAACGATGCATTTTGAGTGTGCTGGCAATGGCCCTGCTGTCATAAGTTGGATCAGTAGAAAGCATGAGTTGTACAGCGAGGCATCTCCGATCTCGCTCGTTGAACATTGTGTCACTTTTAGACATCATAGAAGGCTCCTATCCCTCTTGGGATTTGTACACAACTGGCCAACTAGTAGATGGTCTGCAACAATAAAAAAAGAAAATCGGTTTTCATCAAACGGAAATGGAATTGTGTCGCTTTTTCTAGGGCAACGATTTTATTGTTCCACCTGTACATTAGACTTGAAAACGACCATGTTATATTTAGCTGAGAAGCAGCCCTACGGTATTGTTTCTTAGTACTAAGAGATCACCGTTTATCAAGGCCCAAAGGCTACTCGAGGATAAAGCTTAATGAATATTAGTGTGCTGGTGAAACAAGTTCGTGATGATGAACATAGTGTTAGATTATTTAAGAGGGCTGTAACATAGGGCGGACGGCAGTGCATGCAAAATGACGTCACCGGTAAAGAAAAAAGACTATACATACAAGAATCACGTTAGAGAGGTGGATGACGTTCGAGAGCACGTACGAAAAGACGATCGTTTGAAGCACGCCACAGCGGTAACGAGAGAATGAGGAAATAAATGTATAACAACAACAATAACAAAAAATCGAGTTGAAGTTCTTTTCTATTCTTGATCTCCTTCCAACGTGTTGGTGCCTGGGAAACGTTACAGGGCGGCTCAACAAGAACTTGTTTATATTATACTCGTAAATGATAATGTATAGTTAGCTGGGAATCAGCCCTGCGGTATTGTGTTCCATAGGTGGGCAGTTCTAAAAAGCGCATACTTTTTTTTTTTTTTTACTTTCGAAAATTTATAACTCTTTACATTCCAATTGATAAGGGTATTGGGATTTATGTGCTTCTCCACAAAAGCAAAATGTGACACAAGGTCGTTTTTGATGTGGGAGAAAACTAACTCCCCCAAAAGGAGCACTCTGAATGCAGGCAAAAATAAAAATTGCTTTAGTATAAAAGTAGAAGTATGCATTGACCAAGAACAAACTCACCCAAGTGTAGCATCAAAACAGATACTACACTTGGATCCTGGACGAAGGCCAGATCTGTTTTTTTTCCTATTAAAAAAAAAAGCATATTTTATTGATTATTTATTTATTTGTTTATTTTTATTTATTTACTTATTTATTTGTTTATTTATTTACTTATTTGTTTATTTATTTATTTATCTGTTTATTTTTTATTTATTTACTTATTTATTTGTTTATTTATTTCTTTGCGGACTGTTATCTTGATCTTCATAGTTGTGTTTTTCACGACGTTTCGACCAACTATTCCTCTGGCCCTTGTCAGTAGGTAACCACCACGGGAGAGGAATACTGAGTCTCTTAACTGTATGCCCAGTAATTACCTCCTTCCATGGTTGTTTACATCTCATCACGGCCAACTAATCCTTTGGGTAGGATTGAAACCGCTATCTCCAGGCAATGCTCACCTGGAACCGTAGAGATTCAACGCCGCTAATCCACGTGGTAAGACGACAATTACTATGAAAGACAGTAACTACTGAGCATACAGTAAAGAGATTTAGTATTCCTATCCCGTGGCGGTTAACAACCTGAAGAAGGCCAGAGGAATAGTTGGTCGAAACGTGCTGAAACAACAACAGCTATGAAAGTAAGGATAACGGGCCGCAAATAAATAAATGAAAAAAATACATACAAATTACTCATCTCAAAGGACTCCAATAAAAAATAAATAAAGAAAGAAGCATTTTCATCAATATCCGCGCAATTAAAATGGATGCATCTTGCAAGATTTTGTGCATTGAATAAAAAAATATTCATCGCCGAAAGAAAGCCATTATCCTTTTAGCAGATGATGATGGCCACCTTTTATTTTTTTATCAGTGTCGTTTCTTGTGACGCGAATCACCCGAGGCGCGTCACTAACAATTTCTCTTTTATTTCATGAAGATATATTGATGAATTCTGTCACGACTCAGTTTCACAAATTATTATTTCTTAAATACGTCCAGTCATCTTTTGAGGCAAATAATTTGTTTGTCTGTACGTCTGTTAGATACGGATACGTGGCGATGCACATTTGAAAGCAGAGGTATGCACACACGCACATTCCAGATTAATTTTAATCTACATTCTTGTGTCCCATAAAAATGACCGGAATTGTAATTATCACGAAAACAAAAACTGTTTACATTTTAGGTCAGGAGTATACAATGGAAAATAGGAAAGAAGAATGTAATATCTAAATATTTGCATTTATTTCCAGGAATTTCGATGATGTTATATAAGAGAAAAATAAACAACAGCAAACAGAAGAGAGCAGACACAGCGGTGAGCGTGATTGACATCTTTACACCTCTTCGTCCTCGAGCTACACACCAACCAACCCCACGCAACTAACGTCTCTCTCTCTTTCTCTCTCTCTCTCTTTCTCTCATTGTCAATGAATAAAAAACCTAATCTATAATATAAATCTCACCTGTTTAAATGTATGTATGTATGTATGTATGTATGTATGTATGTATGTATGTACGTTATGTCAGACCATGTCATATGCTACTGGTACCATGTAACCCAGTACTACCTGCCTCATGGTCAGGTCACCCGCGACTAAACTGGTTCCCCCACCAGACTTGTTTGGTGAGGAGGGCGGCTAGTCTCCCTGAAGGATTAAAAACAAGACCTTCCAAAGGGCGAATGGACTCTTTTTCTGGGTCAACGGCCAACTAGCACCGTGTATATTTGTGTGTGTGTGTGTGTGTGTGTGTGTGTGTGTGTGTGTGTGTGAATGTGTATATGGGTAGAGAGGGCTCCCGTAAGCTGTGGTGAAGGCAACCTTTCTAGGAGAAGCAAATCTCTGATTTAAAAAACCATAACGCGGGAGACCAGTACCCGCATCAAGCTGGTCTGCAGTTTAATTTGTTGTTGGCTATCTTGCTCTTGCTTGTTGCTGGATCTCAACATTTTGAACCGAGAGAGAGACTTAGCTGTCGTACAAAGCTAAGACTCTGTAACATCATATTTGTATAGATACTCCCTCAGACATTTTGGCTCATGGATTTTAAGTGTCTGAGGGAATGGCATTCGTCTGACAAGACGTTGCAATCATCATGCATGTATGTATGTATGTGTATAACCGACGAAACGAACGTCTCTCTATTCTATGTTCTGTGTATTTGGGATTGTTTTACTCTTTCATTGATGTTGAATTCACCTATTCGTAACAACCATCATCATCGTCATCATAAATGCTCATTCATATATATTCTACATGTACGTGTATGTGTACGTGTGTGTGCATAGTTATGTACATGCGTGTACGTATGAATGTTTGAGTGTATGTGCATGTTGTCATGTGTATTTGTTCTTGCGTATGTATGTTTGCGTGCATCTGTTTGTATGCATGCTTGTATGTGTACGTGTATATCTTTATTTAGATATGTGTGTGGGGTGGAGAGGACTCCCAAAAGCCCTGTTAAGGCAACCCCTCTGGGTGAAGCAAATCTCTGATTAAAAAAAAAAAACATAAAGCGGGAGGCCAGTACCCGCATTAAGCTGGCCTGCAGTTTGATTTGTTGCTGGCTATCTTGCTCATGCTTGTTGCTGGATCTCGACATTTTGAACTGAGAGAGAGACTTAGCTGTCGTACAAAGCTAAAACTCTGTAACATCATCTTTGTATAGATACTTCCGCAGGCATTTGTCTATAAAAATTGTCCGTGGCGATGGAAAAAGTGTCATGTGTGTAGCTCTGAAATGCTGGAAGCATGTAATAATTGATCTGCCATCATTCTATATATGCATATGTGTGTGTATGTATGTTAATATATGTACTAGTGTATGTATGTGTATGTGTACCTATTTGCATATGTATGTATATATGTATGTGTGTATATATTTTTATTTATTTATTTATTGTGTATACATGTTTATGTGTGTTTGTATGTATATACGTATATATATTTGTGTGTATGTATATGTATATGTATATATGCATATATATGTATGCGTATAGGTGCATATATATGTATGTGTAGGTATATGTAGGTAACTTTATGTGTATGTATGTATATGTGCATACATGTGTGCGTATATGTATGTGAATATGTATATGTGTGTATGTATTTGTATATGATAGTATATATGTATATGTGTGTGTATGTATATGTTTGTATGTATGTGTTATATGTATTGTGTATGTATGGATGTATGGATGTGTGCATGTGTGTATGTTTATGGGTATGTATGTGTATGTATGTGTGTATATGTATATATGTATGTATGCCAAGGACCGTCTTCAATGTCATGTCTGCTTGAGCGTGTGAATTCGCTGGCAAGACTAAAAAAAAAAGTTCAGGCTCATGGACTTTAAGTGACTGAGGGAGTGGCACTCGTCTGACAAGACGTTGCAATCATCATGTATGTGTCAGGTCATGTCCTTTGCTACTGGTACCATGTAACCCAATACTACCTGCTTCATGGTCGGGTCACCCGCGACTAAACTGGTTCCCCCACCAAACTTGGCTAGTCTCCCTGAAGGATTAAAAACAAGACCTTTTAAAGGGCGAATGAACCCTTTTTCGGGGTCAACGGCCAACTAGCATCGTGTGTATTTGTGTGTATGTATGTGTGTGTTGGGATGGAGAGGGCTCCTGTAAGCCGTGGTGAAGGCAACCTTTCTAGGAGAAGCAAATCTCTTATTTAAAAAAAAAACATAAAGCGGGAGAACAGTACCCACATTAAGCTGGTCTGAAGTTTAACTTGTTGCTGGCTATATTGCTCTTGCTTGTTGCTGGATCTCAACATTTTGAACCGAGAGAGAGAGAGAGAGACTTAGCTGTCGCACAAAGCTCTGTAACATCATCTGTGCATAGATACTCCGTCAGGGATTTGTCTATAAAAATGCTCCTGTGGCGATGGAAGTCATTTTTGGACTCATGGACTTTAAGTGTCTGATGGAGTCGCACTCGTCTGACAAGACGTTGCAATCATCATATATGCATCGCAGAAAGTTTCGACAGAGGCGACGGATTTTCACGAGATCGGTATCATTTTGAAGCTAGATCCTTCGGGCGACAAATATCGAAAAGTAGCCCAAAACATTAATTCCTTCACCCTCAACTGAGCACTTTTCTACAGAAAAGGGTGGCCTTTGTGGCCGATATTTTCGAAAGCCAGCGCCTTTATCGATTCTCTAGTCTTAGTTTGAAACTACTTCACTTCCGGTTTGATGATGGGCGCAGCAGCTAACGCATCACGTTTTTTTTTTCACTTTCTTTTCCTCCTTCGTCGTACGGGTTCGAGCCTGCCTGCCTAATACCACTTTTTTCTTTTTTTTTTTTGAGCACGCAATTTCCTTTATTTTTTGGATCAACCAACACCCTTACACACCACCACCACTTTCTTTTCCGCCTTCGCGTCACGGGTTCGAGCCTGTCTGCTTACTACACCTTTTTTTTTTTTTGCTCAACACACACCTACAAACACCCGGGCAACGTTGGGCACCCAGGTTAGTTGTAAATAAAACTTATACTTGGAATGCTGATAAAATTCGTCTCGGTGTTGATTTTTAGAATGACACCAAAAGAATAGTCAGGTGTAATATGATTTTAGCATTTTAAAATTGCAGCTAGACAATTATATATACATTCAACAACGCAACACCTCAATCTTTCTATCACGGTTAAGTCTTTTTGTTTTTTTTAATAAATCTTAATGGTTCAAGGTCTTCAGATTTATGAAAATCGATGTATCGATTTTGTTAGTAGCTCAGAGTGCAACGTGGGTTGTATTGTCTTAAGATGAAAAAAATAAATGTCACACAATCCTACCCGAGCTCAATAAATGACTCAACGGGTCACATTTTACACTATCTATATACAGGCTTGGGCAGAGCAGCCTACTTATTTAAATTTGGCGCCCTAAAGCGATGGTTCCTCCAAGGGTGGTAGGGATGGATTTGTTTGGTAGGATAGGGCTTAGCGGTTTGTTCTTAACATGCGTTATTTATTTATTTTTATTTTTTTGTTAATTTTTTTTTGTTTATTTTTTGTTTATTTTTTATTTTTATTTTTTTTTTGTTTTGTTTATTTTTTTAGGAATCAGTGTGAACATCGTGGAGCGGACGAAGTTGAAACGCGCTTCCCAAGACACCTCATCTCCTTGAGGGGCGATCTGCATTGGCCAGCATGGTCCCCCCCGATTTATCACCATATGACTATTTTTAAGGGGATATCTGAAATCAATTGATTTCAACGATCGTTCTAGCACCTTGAGTCACCTGAAAGACAACATTGGTCGAGCTGTCGCCAACATACCCATCGATATGCAGGAAAGAGTTGATCGAAACTTCAGAGTTCGATTAACTCAGTGTATAGAGAACATTTCCCGAAGCCGAAATTGCACCAAAAAACGGTTATGGTGGCTGTTTGGTGGTCTGCGGCCGGTCTCATCAATCACATGGTCTTGAATCCGGGCGGAGAAGTACTGCCGACAAATTGACGAAATGCACCCGAAGTTCCAAGCATATGTGTTTGCCCAAGATTGATCAATATGAAGGGACCAATTATCCTCCATGACAACGCTCGCGCGCATGTTGCTCAATTGATCCTGCAGAAGCTGAACGAATTGGGCGACGAGACTCTGCCTCATACGCCATATTCATCGGACCTCTCGCCCACCGAGTTTCAGTTTTTCAAGCATGTCAACAACTTCCTGCGCTAAAAATGATTCAAAAGTCGATATGATGCCGAATTAGCCTTCAATGATTTCATCGCTTCCGGATTTCTATGCTAATGGGATAAATAAACGTGTTTCTCGTTGGCAAAAAAAAGCGTCGATTCTAATGGTTCTTATTTCGATTAATAAAGTTTATTATGAAAGGAGTTATGATCTTTTAAAGTTGAACGTCAAAAAAACGACATTATTTTTGCATCAACCTAATATAAATAGGTATTTAATTATTATAGTAAAAAAATAATTATATATATATATATATATATATATATATATATATATATATATATATATATATATATATATATATATATGTTAGCAAAAGTACCCGTCGTTGACTGGGTTCATAAATCAGAGTCCATTTTTTGTAAAAAATGGACTCTGATTTATAAAAGTATGATAGGTTATGAAAAGGAAGGGTTGCAAAGAGATAGCTTCGAATTCGGGGGTATCAAAACCAAAGCAAAATATGATGAAAATAAAAATAGAATAGATAAACCCCATAATTTATTATACCATACCTGTTCACACTGAAACACTTATCACAATATTCTGTGGATCTATATTAAAACACCTTGTTAAACTTTGTGACATATTTCCATTCTATGGAGGTCAGGTGTGAACGAACACTCCATAATTTTATTATACCATATTTCTTCAAACTTAAAATGACTATCAAAGTATGTTTACGCAGATAGATATGAAAAGTCTTTATTAAAATTTGTGCCTATTGCCAGGCGCGAACGCAGACCCTACAATTTTATTATACAATCCCTATTTAAGTTAAAACATACTTATCAAAGTATTCTTATGTACATCTATATCCGAAATACTTGTAAACGTTTTTTTTTAATTAAATTTTTTTTTCATACTCTGTGGAGCAGGCGCGAACGCAGACCCCACAATTTTTATGAACCATCGTTCTGCAGGATCAAACATACCCATCCCTGTGTCTCGATACATCTTCTATCATTATATGTAATCAGTTTTTTAAAATAGTCAACCATATAGGAGCCTATTCGTGACCAGTCACACACACACACACACACACACACACACACACACACACACACACACACACACACACACACATTCAGCTTTATATTATAGATATATATAATATTAACAGGACGTCTGGCGTTAGCCCGTAATAAATACGCTTTGGGTATGTTTTACAACCCACAGAGATACGAAAAGTGTTTAAAAATTCAACTATATAACAAATAAACGTTATCAAAGGCAAGATAAGTTACTCTTCTACCTACCTAGAGAAAGTTTTAGTGTTTTTACTCACGTTATAGCGTTTGAAAAGTAGGAAAATTGTTCCGCGTGATGGAATGACGTTTTTGAACTAGAAAATGGTAAGAGATTTGAGATGAAGGAAACACCTACGTAGGGATTGTGGAATTAGATGAAAGAACTTTAGACGAGTGTATGGGAAAAGAACAAAAGACTACAGTTAGTTTTTAGGTCAAGATTGAATGGGGAAAAACAAAGCCACCGCCGCAAACACGTGGGCAGCAGCTACGTTTCAATATGAGGCGGACGTTATTAAAAGAGAAGAAAATTAGTTGAAAGATATGGACATGTGGACAAGAAAACAATGAAATGAATGGAGCTCTTCTCTCAAAGAATGATGTCAATAAGTTATATGCGAAAAAAAGAAGATGAAAGTACTTCTTTAAAACTCCTCGGCCTAACGTTCACAGGGAACATGAGTTGGAACAGATACATCGAGAGCATTATCAGAGCCGCTGCGAGGAAGGTAGGCTCCCTCTACCGTGCTAGAGAACTACTTACGCCTGAAAATATCCTGTGCCTCCACGAGCCCAACATTCGACTATGTATGGAATATTGTTGTCACATTTGGGCTGGTGCATCTGCTATTAGTGTCTCACTCCTGGACAAGGTTCAAAAGAGAGTCGCTAATTTGATATGTCCAGAACTGTCATCTAAACTTCAACAGCTGTCACATCGACGAAATGTTGCATCCTTATGCCTGTTTTACAAGTATTATAATGATGGATGCTATGACGAACTACAAACCCTTATACTTCCTCGTAAATATCCCCGACAAACCTGGCAAGCAACAAAATCTCACCCCTACACAGTAGAGATCCCTAGATGTAATAAAGCCTCCTACTCCAATAGTTTCTTCCTCATAACTGTTAGACCTTGGAACTTTCTTCCGGGATTCTGCTTCCCCAACTGTAATGACATGCACAAGTTCAAGTGTAATGTGAGCAGACATCTTGCTGCTCAACTCACAACATAGTATTCCTGCAAATTATGTCCCCGATAGTAGCCTCGTACATCAAAATGGCACTGTGCTTTGTTTGGAGTGAAAATGGGATTAAAAAAGGACTACTAGGTGTGATGTCAATATGTTATATGTGAAAACAAAAAAAAATAAAGAAGGAGGATAAGGAGGACAAGGAGTACGAGGTGTAGAACGATGCGTAAAAGAAGAAAATAGTCTGGAAGCTCACATCTCCAAACGTAAAGAAAAGCGTATAAAGGGGGTGCCAATACTTGAAAAATTGCAAGACAGTGAACTAGTAAGGATGAAGGAATTTAAGGCAATAAATGAAAACAAAGGCGAAAGACAAAGAATTTTAAGTACAGTACAGATCCACCATAGGCAGTGGACAAGGAAAAACCTGATGATTGTTGTCAAAATTTGACTTGAAGGTTGAAACAAATGCCTAATATGTGCCGCAAAGAAGCAAGCGCCCAGGAGAAATTATGTGAAGTATCACATTGATATAACTGCTGGAAGTCCTCTGTGTTTTTTGGTGTGGGAAGAAAGGGGAAAATGAATAACACATCCTCAGTAGTTGTGATGTTAGCTCAAAAAGAGGTACAAACGGCGGCATGATGATATAGCGAGAAAAATCCATTGAGATGCAAGAAAAAAGGAGTGGAATTTAGTGTAAATTGGGGGTTTGTATTACTGTACACATAGATTCGAAAAAGTTGTCAAAAAACAAAAAAAAAGGCAAGATAAGTTACTTTTCTACCAAACTGGATATATTTTTTGTGGTTTTATTCAATGTAACATGTTTATTCAGCTCGAAAAAGATGCAGTGTTTACCGATGTATTGGAAAATTCAAAATAGCGCCCGAGTCTCTCTTTAACACGGTAAGTTTGGGAAAAGCTGTTATAAATAATAAACTAGACAAAATACTATTAAAAATACACCGAATATATGTCAACCTATGTCACGGTAACATATATTGAGCGAATTTCTAACAGCATTTTGTCTAGTTTATTATTTATAACACCTTTTCCCAAACTTACCGTGTTAAAGACAGAGTCGGGCGCCATTTTGAATTTTCCATTACATCGGTAAACACTGTATGCTTTTCGAGCTGAATAAACATGTTACATTCAATAAAAACACGAAAATTATATCCAGTTTGGTAGAAAAGTAACTTATCTTGCCTTTGATAACATTTATTTGTTATATATTTGTTTTGTGACAACTTTTTCGAATCTATGTGTACAGTAAAACAAACCCAAAAATGGTACGAGCAGGTTCCAGAAGGATTAGTGGGGAATGATAATTTGAAATTATTGTGGGATATGAATATCCAATGTGATAATTTGATTCCAGCAAGGAGACCAGATTTAGTGTTGTTGGAAAAAAAACACACAAGGTAATGATCATTAATAAAGCAGTACCAGCTGATGTGAATGTGGAGAAAAAAAAAAGAAAAAGAAAACTTCGAAGAGTACCAAGACTTGGACAGGGAGATAAAAAAAAGGATTGTGAAAGGTTGAAAAGGTAGGATTTGTACCCATTGTAATGGGAGTCGTGCGCAGGATTTGACACGTGGATTGAGAAAATTTGAATCCATTGCAATGTTGGAGAACTTCAGCAAACTACCTTGTTGGGAACCACCAGAATATTGTGGAAAATACTGCAGGCCTGAAAAAGAAGATACTGATGGCCTATAGTCATTTGTTATCATCCGCCTATCATGATAAAATCAGCAATAACAGCTACGCACAATGTGACAGAAGAAATAATAATAATAATGAGACGATAAACTATATAATAAGTGAATGCAGCAAACTGTCCCAAAAGGAATACAAGAAAAGACACGACGAAGTGGGAAGGGTAGCACACTAGGAATTATGCAAACAACTGCATCTCGAACGCACAGACAAGTGGTACAAACATAAGTCGGCAACAGTACTTGAAAACGAGAATCACAAAATCCTATGGGACATGGACATACATACTGATAAACCCATCCAAGCAAGAAGACCGGATGTCGTAATAATTAACAAGAAAGAAAAATCCTATCAAATCGTAGACGTTGCTGTTCCAGCTGACCACAGGGCGAATAGCAAAGAAAATGAGAAACTGAGCAAATACAAACGGAGCTAGCCAGAGAGCTGAAAGGGATATGGAAGATGAAGAAAATCCAAATAATACCTATATTAGTAGGAGCACTAGGAATAATCCAGAAAAACTTTGAAAAAAGAATGGGAGAAATTGGAATCAGAGGAATGACCGGAAAATATAACGAACAACAATCATGAAAACAGCTGAAGTATTAAGGAAAACCCTTGAATGTGGAAACTAACAGACAGGAGCAACAAGTGCAAGTCAGACAAAATGCTGCAAAGGCAAAACATGAAACACAACATGGAACCAAGAAAACTGAAACCACATATCTATAAGTTCTCTAATCCAACCCTACCTCCATTGCCACATTACCGACCCCCTCCCCCCAAAAGCGAGACCAAATAACCAAATAGAGTCAAGGAAGAAGGGAAGACCGATGAACTGACCAGACCTCAGCTGAATAAGTTCGAAGAGAGTTGAGATTTTGGGGAGGCTTAGTGGCACTCAAATTCCAGCAAAGACCAATAGCTGCTGCCAACGAGAAATTAATGGCAAGCAAAAGTTGCGATAATGCAAATTTATTTGCAAATGTTATCGAAAGAGGTGAAGAGTACTGGAAACCTGGGGAGACTTGTTGTCACTCAGCTTCCAGTGAACACCACAGGCTGTTTTCAGGGAAAGATCTCTGAAGACCTGTGTGAAAGCTCCTTGTGAGCAAATAATAATAATAATAATAATAATAATAATAATAATAATAATAATAATAATACCCAAAACTTCGAAAAAAAGATAGGCGAGATTTAAATTCAAGAGATGGCTGAGAATATACAACGAATAACAATAATGTTAAGAAAAACCCTTGAGTGCGGTGACTAATACACATGATCCACGGGCGCTGGCCGGTCATGCAGAAATTATTACTGATGTAAAATACAAAGAAGGCCATCATGAAAACTGAAACGGTATAATTGTAGAATTGTAAGTTCACCCCCTGCCCCCTCGCCCCCCTTCCTTTTTTTCGTCACCATGAACTGGTGCCACAAAAAATAAATAAGGAGGGTCAAGGAGGAGGAGGAAAAGACTGACGAGAGAAAGCATTACCCAGACCTCCGCTGGATGTGCGAGAATGGCTGGGATCCTGGGAAGGTTTATTGCCACACAAATCCAAGGCGAAATCAATGGTAGACAGCTATTGCGATAACACAAATTAATTTGCAAAGGTTGTCGGGAGAGGTGGAGAGTGCTGGAAATCTGGGAAGACTTGTTGTTACTAAGACTCTACGGAACACCACAGGCTGTTTTCAAAGAGAATTCTCCGATGATGGCCTCTGCGTGAAAACTTCTAGCGAGTAATAATGATGTCCAATTTGTGAACCTCATTACCCAGTCTATCTCACACGACAGATTGTACAAATACATTTCTATCAGCGTTCGCCGAGAAGTAAGTCAGGAATTACTCATGCATTTTCCCCCCTTTTCTTTTTGGCCTTTTATTTTTTCCGGGTGTCAACATACATGTAAAAACAACAGACGTCGCTATTCATAGGACGTGAAGCTTTTTATAACTTGTCCCCTAACAAGTTCAACACACACACACACACACACACACACACACACACACACACACACACACACACACACACGCGTACGGCAAAAGGAAAAATGTACTAGGTGAACTTGACTACGAAACGAAAACAAAAGTGTCGTGTGCTACAGTGCATACAGTTGTCATGCTGATTTTATGATTAACCTAAATAGAAAATGTTTATCTATATGAGAATATACCAAGAAACTTCTTGTCTTGATATAATAACCCCCACCAGGTACTTGCGGTGTATACCAATAACCCAGTGGTCGAGCACTATCGAAAAGGAAGAACACAAAACAGGAATTAAAACCGCCGGAACTTCTTTGCAAAAACACCAGAGATTGAGAAATACACGTTAAACTACTCGATAAAAAAACATACCAACACCAAGCAACCAGCTCTATACTAAAAATTCTGCTGGCAAAAATAGAAGACGTAATAAAGAAAATGAGATGGGAAATCATAAACGGATATAACACCAAAGAGAATGAAAAAAATAATTTATTGCTTCAAATTTATTACCTTATTAAAGTAGCATACAAAAAATAAAAAATTATGAAAAAAAAAAAATAAAAAATAAATAAAGGATAAAATAAATAAATAAATAAATAAAAATTATGGTGTGCATATATAGAGTTCCGGTTCCGGTTAAAGACAGATGAGAGTCGGCTGAAGAGAGCCTGGGGCGGACATTAAGAGCAGTCCTCAACTACCGGGCTTGAAACCGTCGGTACTGACTACCGATATAAATGTAAATTCCTGTATATATTATACAAATATATATATATATATATATATATATATATATATATATATATATATATATATTGAGGGAAATATGAACTCTAACATGTACTGTACAATTCTGCAGTAGAGCATGATTCCCTCCCTCCAGAAACTGGGCCGCAGAGCAGTGTTCCAGCATGATAATGACCCAAAACGCACATGCAAGACAACCACTGCTTTACTGAAGAGGCTGAGGGTAAAGGTGATGGACTGGTCAAGCATATCTCAGGCTTGAACACGTAGAACATCTTTGGGGCATCCTCAAGCAGAAAGTGGAGGTTTTTTTTTGTTTTTTTTTACACAGTGATCACCACTTATCAAGGCCCGGAAGCCACTCAGGGATAAGGGTTATTGCAAGTACATTCCGTTAGTGTAGAGATTTGATGAAGTGTTTACTTAAGGGGGCGGTTCATTAGGAATTTGTTAACGTTGAACTTGAACACATCCAAGTTGTAGTCCGGTGGGAAGCAGGCAGACGGAACAGAGTTCCACAGGCGTGCAGTTCTAAGAAAGAAGCTTTGTTCATGGAATCCGCGTTTTGATTTAGACAAAGTGGGGGAAATTTTTCACAGTGGATTCAGCTAGACGGGTGTTTTTCGTGAAAGATTGGCGAGGGGGGACCAGAGATTGCAGTTCAGACGAGCACCTGCCATGGAAATAGCGATAAAACAAGGATAGGCTCGCAACGTCTCTTCTGTGGGAGAGAGGTTGCAGGGTAGAGAAAAGGGCACCCCCACTAAGCCACGAAGTCTATTTTGTACTCTGTCAAGGCAGGATAGGCTGTTTTTAGCAGCTCCTGTCCAGATATGGCAACAGTATTCCATCCTTGGACGTACTTAGCTTTTATATAGATAATATAATATAGGTGCGCAAAGTCTCAAATATGCGCCAGCTCCGCGACGTCGTAATTGAAGAGTAGAAGAGCAGTCCAGTACCTACATGTGAAGCTCTGATAAACTCCATGCCCAGGAGAGTAAAGGCAGTTTTGGATAATGATGGTGGTCACACAAAATATTGAGAGTTGACACGTTGTATGTTAATATTGACAACTTTTCGTAAGGGGTGTACTCACTTTTGCTGCCCTGGATTTAGCTTTTTAACGGCTATATTTTGAGGGGGAAATAAATTAACTCTGTTATATATGCTGCAGACAGACTACTTTTGATTGTGTCAAAAAATCATTTTTCAGTGTTGTCCAATGAAGAGATATACGTAAATATTTGAAGAAATGTGGGGGGTTTTACTCACTTTTGTATAACAGTTTATAAATGCACAGCTGGAGAATCTCATCAGCGCATAATAATGAAACCAATTTTAAACTTTTTTCTATGAACATATCTTTTGTACTAACAGGTATTCATTCATTTACTGTTTTGATATATACTTTTTTATAGATTACTTCACACACGCGCATGTATATATATATATATATATATATATATATATATATAGATCTTAAAGATTTCCAAAAAATAGACAAATATGTGGTGAAAAAACAATAACCTTCAAATCCTGAAGTGATTAAATGTTTCAATGTGTAAAGTCTCCAAGTGATGAAAAAACATGATTAATAGTTCGTGATAAATAGTCGTGCGATGAGATGCTGGGTGATGAAAAGACCGTAAACTATATATATATATATATATATATATATATATATATATATATATATATATATATACAAGCAAAAGTACCCGTCGTTGACTGGGTTCAAAAACAGTTTACAGAAAATGGACTCTGATTTATGAAAGTATGATAGGTTAGGAAAAAGAAGGGTTGTAAATTTGTGCTGAATTTGGGGGTATCAAAACCAAAGCAAAATATGATGAAAGTAAAAATAAAATAGATAACTCCCATAATTTATTATACCATACCTGTTCACACTGAAACACTTATCACAATATTCTGTGGATCTATATTAAAAAACCTTGTTAAACTTTGTGACATATTTCCATTCTATGGAGGTCAGGTGCGAACGAACACCTCATAATTTTATTATACAATATTTCTTCAAACTGAAACATAATTATCAAAGTATACTTACGCAGATAGATATGAAAAGTCTTTATTAAAGCTTGTGCCTATTTCCATTCTATGGAGGCCAGGCGCGAACGCAGACCCCACAATTTTATTATACCATCCCTATTTAAGTTAAAACATACCTATCAAAGTATTCTTATGTACATCTATATGAAAAACACTTGTAAACGTTTTTTTTTTAATTTTTAAATTTTTTATTTCCATACTTTGTGGAGCAGGCGCGAACGCAGACCCCACAATTTTCATGAACCACCGTTCTGCAGGATCAAACATACCCATTCCTGTGTCTCGATACATCTTCTATCATTATATGTAATCAGTTTTTTAAAATAGTCAACCATATAGAAGCCTATTTGTGACCAGGCACACACACACACACACACACACACACACACACACACACACACACGCAAACACACACACACACATTCAGCCTTATATTATAAATATATGTATGTAGTATATATATATATACATATATATATATATATATATATATATATATATATATATATATATATTACTTTTATCGTCCCAACACACACACACACACATATATGTACTCGATGCCTCCATTCAGTATCAAGAGTATGAACACCCCTGAAAAGGTAACTGTGCATGTAACTATGAGGCAAGGGTTGCGCAATCACCAACCACACCTCTCCTGAATTGAGTCTAGTGCCAACGAGAGGCCTTAGACTGACTTGAAACAATTTCCGAGATAAGCGGAGAACACATACAACACGCGAAATTCCCAAATTGTCACCCATTTTAGTATAGACCAGTCTCAACATTGCTTAATTTTGGTGTATATACACACACTTATAGCTTACTAGCCTGGGTGCCTAGATAAATATTCTATGATATGTAATTTGTAATTTGTATTGTCATATAAATTTTGTAGGTTTATCGATAGTAATATCATTATTATAAATAATAATGATAATAATAATTATGACGATTTAATAAAAAAAAAGTACTATGTTTCAAAACTTTTCCTTGAATTTAATTTTCTTTCATTTTCAAGGGAGATAATTTGTAGTTATACGATATTAGTAAAGCTTATGTTGCTGATGTGCTGATAACAAATACTACACTGTGGTGGGGACATGCACACCCTTATAATCACGAAGATGGACTCATCCATTAGCCATATAAGCAGCAAGTATAGACCACTCAATGAGAGCTATCCGGATGTCGTACAAAGATGACTCCCAACGAACTCACTAATCTTCCTGTATCACTAATCCTGTTCTGGATATAAATGTTCTTCGTATTCTCACCTTTCCCGACTCCACGACACACACCTTGAATTATTTATTTGCAGAAATACATTTAAAACAAATTAGAAACAAGGCCATCAAAGTGCGAGGAAAATTGCTGTCGTTGGTCATCTTTGGTGTAAAGGGATAAAAATGTTTAGCTTACTCATAATTAGAATTTTTGTTCTTTTTTTTTTTTACATTTTCACCCCCAAACAAGGCACATTGCCACTTTGGTGTAGGGGGCTACTATCAGGGGCAGCAACTACTGGGGCACTATGTTGGGATTTGAACAGCAAGATGTCAGTTCACGTTACACTTGAACTTCTGCATGTCAGTACAGTTAGGGAAGCAGGGACCTGGAATGGAATTCCAGAGTCTAGCGGTTCTGGGGAAGAAACTACTGGAGTAGAAAGATCTTTTACATCTAGGGATCTCTACTGTGTGGGGGTGGGATTTAGCTGCCTGTCGGGTTTGTCGAGGGTGTCTACGTCGTGGGGGCACAAGTGTCTGCAGTTCGTCAGAGCATTCACCATTAAAATACTTGTAGAACAGGCAGAGGGATGCAACGTTTCGTCGATGGGACAGAGGCTGAAGCTTACATGCCAGTTCAGGGCCTATCAGATTGGCGACTCTTTTTTTAACCTTGTCTAGGAGTGAGAGACTAGCAGCAGATGCACCAGCCCAAATGTGACAACAATACTCGATACATTTTTTTTAATTTTTTATTACATTTTCACCCCGAACAAGGCACATTGCCACTTTGGTGTAGGGGGCTATTATCAGGGGAAACATCTACTGGGGTACTATGTAGGGATTTGGGCAGCGAGATGTTGGTTCACGTTGCACTTGAACTTATGCAAGTCAGTACAGTTGGGGAAGCAGTGACCTGGAATGAAATTCCAAAGTCTAGCAGTTCTGGGGAAGAAACTACTGGAGTAGAAAGATCTTTTACATCTAGGGATCTCTACAGTGTGGGGGTGGGGTTTTGCAGCTTGTCGGGTCTCTCGAGGGTGTTTACGTCGTGGGGGCACAAGTGATTGCAGTTCATCAGAGCATTCACCATTAAAATACTTGTAGAACAGGCAGAGGGATGCAACGTTTCGACGATGGGACAGAGGCTGAATGGTGCGAATGGTGGCCTTATAGAGGTACAGGATACTTTCAGGTGTCAGTAGTTTTCTAGCATGGTAGAGAGAGAGCCTACCTTTTTCGCAGCGGCCCTGGCAATGTTTTCAATATAATTGTTCCAACTCAACATATTTTTCTAAATGTATACACAATTATCTCAGTCACCACAATACCACATTTACGCTAGAGGCATTTCTGTTACAGATCCGCTCATGCTGGGCTAGCAGCAGTATCCATGTGCAAATGACCAAGCCGACTGCAGATGTGACGTCACAGTAGAGATAAGAAGGACACACGTGTTCAGAGGGTAGATATTCGAGACCTGTTCGAGATGTGTTCGAAACAGAGAATTTGAGACGTGTTCGAGGCATAGAATATTCGAGACGTGTTCGAGGCATGTTATAGACGCAGAGGATTTGGGACGTGTTCGAGACTTGAGAGAGCGGGGGGAAAACGTGTTCGAGACACAACCGTTCAAGACGTGACGAGAGCAGCAGGTGTCCGAGACGAGAAGTCATACGCGGTTCGAAAAAGAAAAATGAACTGTGTATATATTTAGAAAAATGCGTTGTTAGAAGTACCAAATATAAATGATTTTGTTTTTTCACCCTTTTTTTCTGTTTCTTTGCGATGAAGTGCACAACGTGTTGGGCCTATTAAAATGTAACGACATCGTTAGAGAATGCGTACACTGTTACAGTTCTACTTCAACCAACCCAACTTTTGTTGAAATTTTTTTTTCTTTTTTTTATTAATATATTTATATACAAACAACTTGGCATAAATCGGGAAGTGGAGGCAGGGGGGGGGGGAAGCAAGCATTTTGTTAGCGAGCCCTCACCTTTTTCTAAGTAACAAATCACCCATTATTTTCAATTTTGTTGATCACCAAAATTAAGCATGTCGTTCTCTATATAGGAGTGGGAACCGAGTGGAAGCGAACAGTTTCAAACAGAGAATGGAGTTAGAGAGCAGGGACAAAATATTAGCGGATCCGATAGGATGAGTAACATTCTCAGACAAAGTCACTTATTTATATTGAATTCCTTTTTCATGCACAAACTTGCTACTTGTACCCACTTTAAAAAAAACACGAGAAAAGTAATATTTTTCTATTACATCTGATCTAGACCTTCAGCTGATGCCTGAAAGACGCGATCAGCTGCTTGTTAGCAAAATATTCAATTCCTTGGTCTTTTTTCAGACGTGACGTCCACATTAGCACTACGGTCAGGATCGCGAGAAACGTTACTTCTTTTTTTTTTTTTAATCCTAGCGGGGGGGGGGGGGAGGTTCTTTCAGGTTTGAGGTGACAAGAAACTGGACCCTGTCCTCAATCAATAGGCTGCAATACATTGCCTTCTCT
Source organism: Euprymna scolopes (assembly GCF_053919585.1). Lineage (NCBI taxonomy): Eukaryota > Metazoa > Mollusca > Cephalopoda > Sepiida > Sepiolidae > Euprymna > Euprymna scolopes. The sequence continues at coordinate 27,556,586 of NC_136519.1, read as the reverse complement.
GTATTTTCGATGAAGAAAACAATAACTCCATACCTGTTCTAGTCATTCTGTTCATAACTAACAGTAATAAATTAAATTATAACTTCTCATAAAGATTATGTTTATTAATATAATCACGCCACAACAATAAAATAAGCCGTAAAATTGAACTGAGAATATGCGGCCACGAATATCTAGACGAAGTTTCGTATTATTTCGATTCTCATCTTGAGTGTTATTTCCGCAAAGACCCGTGGCATAGTGGGTAGAGTACTTGGTAAAATTCAGTTATAAAGTTACAATTTTCAACACTCAAAATACAAATACAAATTACTTAAGTCGTGGTTGAAGGAACGAGTGCATGCTATAATCTCGCGAATTAAACAACCGATTCCATTCGACATTCCGTGCAGATTCCCGAGTTCGACAGAAATGTTCCCGACTTTGACAAGATACACCTGAAATAATAAAAAAAAAACCCGGAGGTTACATCGACCGAAACGTTGCAAAAATAACACTCAAGATAAGGACAATTGTAAAAAATGATATTCTCCTAAAGGTTGAAATTTCAATCCTCAATGTAGGCGACTGAAAAATACAATTACGAATTACTTAAGACATCTATCCAGTTATGGCTAACGGAACAAGAGCATGGTACATAAAGGGTTCCGCTCGAAATTCCGTCCAAATTCCCGAGTTCAACAGAAAGACTCCCGAGTTCGACAAGATACACCTGAAGAAGGCTGGAGGTTACACCGACCGAAACGTTGTGAAAATAACACTAAAGATAAGAACAGTAGTTTGAAGAATCCAAATAATACGATCCAAACAAGGGATTTAAAATACATTAAACACACCTTAAAAATCCCTAAAAGATTAACAATCCTCCACGTGTTTTATACGCAACTCGAAAAGAAAAGCTCTCCAGATTCAACCAAATCACAAACAAATTTTTTTTAGCAATTTCATACGTTTCTGTGGCATTTGTTCCAAGTTTAAAACAGAAGTATCGTTTTTCTAAAATGTCCAAACGTCCAGATTGAAGATTTTAGAAATTCACTATGAAAATCAGGTTTTAGTAGGGTGTATTCCAATTCTTGCTGTAGCTGTTCAGTTGAACCTGTTGTAAATAAACATTTCGCTTTGCCAACTAACACCATTAACAGCCCCATATAGACAGGACTAACGAAACTAGTCCAAATAACTTCATATTAATGCAGTGAGGAGATCGGCTAACTTCGATAGAACACTTACGGGCAAAGCTAGCACATATTCCATTCCTTGTCTGGATCAAGATAAGATCGATACCGAGAAACCAAGCACAGTCTAGCTAGACAAGAGAATTTACGAGCACAAAAAATGCATCCAAATTAACAACATACAAAACGCCTTATGGTCTCCTGCAATAGAATATATTCATTGTTTTCACTTAAACGCATCATTTTCGTTGAAACGATAGTAATTGAATAAGTCCTGATGACCCACTCAACAAATACTATTAACAAGAACATGGGTTTTATTATGTCTCTTCTCTATCTCCTTCCCTTTCTCTATCCCTCACACACACATATGTGTATGGGGCCGTGCACACACACACACACACACACACACACACACACGCACACACATACACACACACATATATATATACGCACACACACACATATATATATTCATGTACATATATGATTATATGTATGTTATATATGTATGTATATATATGTATGAATATATGTATATGTATGTACATTTATACAAATATATATATATATATATATACTTGCTATTATATATATATGTGTGTATGTGTGTAGTAGTAGCAGTAGTAGTAGTAGTAGTAGTAGCAGTAGTAGTAGTAGTAGTAGTAGTAGTAGTAGTAGTAGTAGTATTAAGTTGACACGTCGGTGCCCGTAGGATCACCGAAGTGAGGCATTGTTGAGTCTGGTCAGTACTAAAATGGGTGACCATTTGGGAATACCAGGTGCTGTATGTTCTCTCCGCTTATCTGGACGTTTTCAATAGTCTTCGACTTTTCTTTGCCACTGGAATCAAGCAGTGGCCACTCAAGGGAGAAGTGGTTTAGAATCGCGCAACTTTTGCTTCACAACTCAACGCATGTCATATATAATCACTCAAAATGATTGGATTGTCATCGTCGTTCCGACGGACGAACAACATCTCCCTCTCTCTTCTCTCTCTCTTTCTCCTCTCTTTTTCCCCCCTCTCTCTCTGTCTCTCTCTCTTTATTTATATATATATATATATATATATATATATATATATATATATATATTAAAGAGTTAATATTTACAAGTAAAGTAATCTCAACTAGGTGTAAAAACTCAATAAAACCGAAAAGGAAATAGAGTTTATAATATGAACAAATGATTAATACAACATATTAAAAAAAGATGTTTTTAACATGTTTTATTAATCATTTGTTCATATATATATATATATATATATATATATATATATATATATATATATATATATATATATATATATATATATATATTCTATCCCTTCCCGAGTCCTGTACACCAGATGCCTTCAATAAGTTTCCAGACTTTTTTCGTATGGGAACTTTTATGAATAATACATACATGAAACGCTAGTTACCTTCGAAGTAATCTCCTTCGGTTGCAATGCACTTGTTGTACCGTTCCCACAACTTCTGGAAAGCTCCATTTAAATCATCTTGTACAGGCTTGTCAGTGATCCTCATCACAGCCTCTTTCATCTCCTCATTTGTCTTATGATGACAGCCTGTACGGTTTTTCTTGGGCTTTGTGTATAACCAAAAGTCACAGGGAACAAGATCTTCAGTAAAGGTAAAGAACTGCGTTGATGCCCATCTTGGTTAAATAGTCTGTGACAAGGTTGCAGCACCCTTGGAAAAAAACTTTGCGCAAATCTTTCGCATTATCAGTTCGTCACGAATAATAGTGTACAGTTCCCACACTGACATCAAACTGTGCACTTATTATCTCTATAGACACACGACGGTCCTTATCCATGAAATTCTTTATTTGGCCAATCAACTCTGATGTTCTGACTTCTTTACTCCTCCCACACCTCTCATCATCATCCCTTAGATTCCCTGCCTTCCTTGTATCTCTTATACCACTCAAAAAAACTAATACTCCATTCATACAAGATGGTCAAAAAGTAGTCTGAAACATTCCATACATTTCTGTGACATTTTTTTTCAAAGTTAAAACAGAATTTCATTGCATATTGTTCTTCTAAAGTGTTCTCACGTCCAGATTAAATTTTAGAAATTCACTAATTGTGACAATCAGGCTTTAATAGGATATATTCAAATTGCTACTACTACTACTACTACTACTACACACACACACACGCATACAAACACACACACACACACACACACACACATATATATATATATATATATATTAGCTGGACGCCCGGCATTGCTCGGTCGTACAATACGCTTAAACGTGATAATTTACGCAGATTGCGTATGTATTATTATAGAATTAATCTTCTATTGATGATTATGTATTACAAGGAATAATTTACCCCATGGACTAATTCACAAATAAATAGATAAATAAAATTAAAATAATGGTAGTGTCATCCATCAAATTCTGTCTGTGTTTGTTTACAATATCACGTCAGCTGATATTTGGGCTTGACGATATTCAAAATAGTCTTACTTCTCTTATAGAAAAAAAAAAGAAAAGAAAATTGCAGAGAAATATTTTCCATAACACAAGCTAAGGTTACACCGGCGGAACGTAAAATATTCCCCAGTAAATGTTCTTCTTATCTATAAGAAAAAAAAGACTTTTTTAAAGATTTTTTTTTTTCGATTTTCGATACTGATCGGATGAATTTCTGTACTAAACATACCGAAGAACACTGCCAGACATATAATTTTCCTTTGTGTTAAATTTGAAAAAGATAGGCTTTGCCGTTTCGGAACCTGGGGAAAGAACTCACATACACATACACACACAAAATTACTTTATATATATATATATATATATATATATATATATATATATATATATATATATATATATATATATATATATATATATATATATATATATACTGTTTTAACAAAAAGCAAGACTTCAAAGAATGGGTTGATAGCAACAAATAGTGTATTTCATTGTTAGTTAGAATTGTTTCAAGACCATTCGGATAAATTCAAACATTATGTCGTTTTAAAATTTTCATAAGAACAGCCTTTCTTCAGACTTATTGAATAAAAAACACTTTTACAATAAAACATTATGAAAAATCATTTTCCTTATAAGGAAAAGAAAACAAGCGAAACCATTTTACTTTCATCGCATCCTTACAAAGTATTTTTTAAAGATTTATATATTTACCTATTTCCGTATCTCTATTTAAAAACAAAATCTCAAACTAAATATCATACGATGTTAACACTAATTACCTATATCCTTTTAGTATGTTTTATTATTACTATTCATTGATTCCATAAATTAAATTTCTATATGGTTATATTTAATTTAACTTATTTTTTAATGAAAATTTTTTATTTTTATTTTTTTAATCCGGACTAATCAACTAAGTTAAATCGATTACTGAATTATATTAACCCAGTAAAATTCGGAATACTACAAATAAGACTATATATATATATATATATATATATATATATATATATATATATATATATATATATATATATATATATATATATATATATATATAATAAGACTATATATATAATAAGACTATATATATATATATATATATATATATATATATATATATATATTATTTTTAAAATTAAAAAAGATACAGCCACTCTGATGAGTCGTAGACGACGAAACACGTGTCAGTAGATAATTACATTTTAAAAATGATATATATATATACTGCTCCCCATCTGGGGGTACCGGATTTGCTAAAAGGGAAAATTATTCCCAACTCGCATTTAGGTAAAAATGCACTTTCGTAAATAATTGAATTCATTCAAAGCATATCGCTAAAACCCAAACAAAACAACATCTCTCTCTCTATATATATATATATATATATGCTATTTATATGTTATCCGTTTAGAGTAATTTGTTATACCTGAGTACTATATATGTTTCTCAATATTACATATGTCCTCATTGCTTGCCACTTTTATCTCTATATTTCTTAAAACGCACGCAACAGTTAGGTGAAACGCTGAGTTTAAGGTTTTCTGCTTTTTCGTTTTAACACACACCCACACACACACATACACACAATGCTGCTGTGAAACCTAACATAGTTATATGGAATAAGTCAGAGAGAGTTGCAATTGATGGAGGTCTGAACAGAGCTGAAAGGGAGAAACAGACCAAATACCAAGGTCTCATGTATGATATGAAAAGAAACTGGAATCTTAGGGAGATATCAATTATACCAGTTATTATAGGTGTCACAGGGCTTATGAAGAAGAACCTGAAGTCCTACCTAACTAATATTCATGGTGAACCATGCCCAAAAGTGATCCAGACAATTGCACTTAAGGGAACAACAAGGATAGTAAAAAGAGCTCTCGGTTGGTTTCAATAAAAAGCAGGGCAATGTTGGCAGCTGGTTTGGCTGCCTCATACCCAGCGTTACAATGTTCAAAGGAAGAAAATAAAAACACGCACACACACGCACGCGCGCACACACACACACACGCGCGCGCGCGCACACACACACACGCGCGCGGGCACACACACACGCGCGTGCACGCACGCACACACACACACACACACACACACATATATATATATATATATATATATATATATATGAAGCTGAAGGTTGATAATTAATCACGTGTGAATTGCCTACATTCTAAATAGGGTAATTACATTTTTAATGTTGCAATATCAAAAAACTAATATTATATATATATATATATATATATATATATATATATATATATATATGTGTGTGTGTGTGTGTGTGTGTGTGTGTGTGTGTGTGTGTGTGTGTGTGTGTGTGTGTGTGAAACTGAAGGTAGATAATTAATCACGTGTGAATAGAAAACGACATCTGTGAATAATATGTTCGTCTTATTTCCTGTCGAGTAAATCTAGAAATAATAATGTGCTTTTATTAACTTAATTCTTTATTCCATCACGCAAATTTGATTCGATATTTAAACCTCATCTGCCGTCAATATTCATGCATTCGTTCATAGCTCAGTGTATGTTCATGTATATCACTGGGTTTTTTTTTTCGTTAGCCGTAATATTTGCGTAGGAGATAGCGTTATTAAATGAAACGGTCAGTCATCTATGGAGCGTCGTATATTGGAATTTCGTGAAGAAAAATGAGGGTCCAGCAGGAGTCCTGTTACAATACAAAACAGTCTTTATGCATATATGCAGGTGTTTATACGTGCTTTTTTTATCGCCTTGTGTGATAGTGTTTCACTTCGCCGCGTGTCATGTGAGATTATATATATATATATATATATATATATATATATATATATATATATATATATATATAGTGAGGGGTGCGTGGTCGCGTCTGATGCTAAGCGGTAAACAAATGTGACAGTTTCGATTCTCTCTGATCGACTGCCCCTTTTTCTTTGCGACGAGTCATTTATATAAACACTAGTTTCCTATTGGAATGTTTAATATTTAAATTTTCTATAGTTTCAATCTTTGGACCGATATCCTCTCACATATTTCTGGACAAATTATGCATTTCATTAGACAATAGTGGAAAGTTCTGCATTCTTCACATTGCCTGCTCTAGTTGCGGGCGCACGTGGTGTAAGCTTCACATGCATCTCACAGTGACAGTTTATAATATCTTCTTGTCAACATTGTACTGTAGAGAAACTACTGTTGACTTTATGAATTATTTTATATTTATATTCTATGGCTTGCAGTAAAGTTTAAAATGCAAAATTAAAGTATCATGATTCAGTTGTGCTCTAAACAGAAACATTCATTTTGAACGCACCCTCGTCATATAAAAAATTACTGTTGATTATATATGCCTGGCTTTCCTGGTTATCCGGCGACAATGGCTTGAATTTAAGTTTAAAATGAAAAGTCAAGTGTCATGGTTCATTTGTGCGCTAAACACAAACATTTATTTCAACCACGCCTCTGTCATATCAAAGAACCTACTGTTCGTTTTATATCTCAGGCCTTTTGGTTCGTGTAGTAATAAAGCTTCTCAAATGCTCTTGTGATGTTAGACTGTGTAAGGTGTTAACTTTGGTTGAAATCTTCTGTTTCTTTCTTTCATCGAATTATTTCTAATATAGGTTATCGATACCTATCGAAGAATATTCCGATACAGAACCTCCCTTAGAACACTACCAAGCACATAAAGTACCTTTGTGTGAAATTTCATAAATATCGACCGGGCCGTTTTCGAGTCTATAGGGAACTCTCTATTTCTCACACACACGCAGACACACACGCAGGCACACACGCAGACACAGACATAGTTATTTTTCTATAATAGTAAATATGAATACTAAAAAGATTTTTGGGATTTAAATTTAAGCATTTCCCGTGACGTCATTTCATTTTTTTTTACGATATATGACCTGATTGGTTCATTTTATTTTTCAAAAGATGCAAACATCTACTTACAATTACGGTTTTGAATTTTCGAGATGAGGATCGATTATTCGTAGTATTTGGATTCTTAGCACAACTATTCTACATTTTGATCGATGTAACCTCCGACCTTCTTTATGTGTATCTTTTCGAATTCGTCGATAAAATAAAGAGAGTCTGTTCCGTGAGAAATTCATTGAAAGTTCGATAGAAAGATTCCCACGTTCAACAAGACACACCGGAAAAAGGTCGGAGGATACATCGGCCGAGATATTCTGAAAATAGCAGTAAATATAAGAACAGTAGTCCGAAGAATCCAAATAATATTAATTTACTTGTTAAGACGAAAATAAATGGGGTAGGGGCGTCAGCAAAACAAGCCAAAATAGAAAGACTCCCTGCTAACACCAGGTAGATATACCCAATTCAAGATTGTTAAATGAGATAAATCATTGGTACCGTCGGTTTCAAACCTAGTAATTAGGGACTGTTTTAGATACCCATATCAAACCCTCTTCGGCCAATACTCATATCATAGGGTATCTGAAACGGTCCCTAATTATCGGGTTTGAATCCGACGATACCAATGACTTATCTCATCTAAAACATTTTGTAAACAAAATATAAATAATACGCTCTTATTTTCGGATTTTTCTTATAATTGAGCACTCTGCTGGATTTCTTTTTCCAAAAAGAAAACTATATATATATATATATATATATATATATATATATATATATATATATATATATATATATATATATATATATATATTTATATATATATATTTATATATATATATATAAATATATATATATATTATTATTATTATTATCTTAATATCATTATAATTATATAATAATTTTGCATCATTTAAATGTAAGAACTATATTTAAAATGGCGACTAGTAATTAGATAAAATGAAAAAAAAAATGGCGGCGATAAAATGCCATTTTCTATCAAGTTAATTGAGAATTAATAACGTTTTATATGTGTATGTCTTCGATTTCCTTTGCATAGACAAGTTTAATTATTAGTTAAGAAATAAAATGATAAATGTTGCTTTAAGGAAATGGAAATTTTTAAATATCATAATGGTTTGAAAGATTTCCATTTTCTGAGGAACATAAAATGAATGAGGTTTTTGGTCAATGTCCACCATTCAACGAAACACGTGTAAGACACTATATTAACAATAAAACACTATGAGTGTGAAATAAATACACCTTTAGATTTGGAATGTTTACTAACGATATATATATATATAATATATATACATATATATATATATATATATATAAATACACCTTTAGATTTTGAATGTTTACTAACGATATATATATATATATATATATATATATATATATATATATATATATATATATATATATATATATATATATATATATATTCCAGGTTTAAAATATCCAAAAGTAAAAAAAAAATCATTGAATTTCAACGAGGTTGTTGATGGGGCTCAATTAATAAAGGTAAGATATTATTTTATTCAATTAAAGTAAACAAAATTACCTTTAGTTGCTACAATAAAATTACTGTTTCAATCTTAAAATACATCGCTATGCGATAAGGGCCCTTTAGTCTTATTTGAGAACATAAAGTGAATAGAATGACTATATATATGTAGGTGTATATATAATGTTAAAATGTCAACGTATGCTTCAAGAATAGTAATTTAAAGGTTATGAGGCCTTTTTGAAGCATATTGTTTTTCTGTTATATTTAATATTTTATTTTTTTTATATTTCAAAGGGTCCTCGGTTCTTGTTCACAAAAAAAGCAGCGAAATAAAAACGAAAGACATTGAAAGAAACTGGAAATTTGTATTTCATTTCTTGCAACAATATTCGAAGAAGTTCACCCCTCTCTCTCTCTCTCTTTCTCTCTCTCTCTCTCTCTCTCTCTCTCTCTATATATATATATATATATAATTGATATAATATATATATATAATTCCACGGATTTCTGCCTTTTGTATTACTTTGGATCATCTTCCAATTAGGTGGTTCCCTTAGATTTTACTTGTGCGAATGGAAATTAAACTAAGTTTCTTGGATTCTGCATCTTTGGATTTTACTGTAATTGGATATTTTACTCTTCATCAGACTGTCCATTCACGTGAAATCACTTTTTTCTTCACCATATTTCCTCTGCTTCACTTTTTGTTATCAAGTAAGATCTATGACTTACTTGTAGTTTCATTTAATACTTTTGCAAGCAAAATCCGATTCCGCATTTTGCTAAATCCTACCCTCCGATGAGAAGGAAGGTATTTCTTCGAAACTCCGCGGATTAAGGACTATCCATTTATTTAGTGTTTCCTTTTTAAAATTAAATATGTTTTTAACTCTTTTTCAAAGTGTTTTTTAACTACTTGTTCTTATTATAAGCTCTATCTCCTATTTGGTTTTATCGAGCTTTTACATCTGGTTGAGAGGCACCCCCAGTTTGAGTTCGGTCGGTTTGGTTGCGGTCGGTAGGGTGATGGCCGCGGGGGTTGCTGCCCCAAAAGGCACCCCCAGTTCGAGACAGGTACCCGGGGTCGTTGCCCCATCCGTGAGTTCGGTGCAGTCAGTAGGGTTATGGCTGCAGTTTGAAATCGGTTGCGTAGATCGCTACCCCCAGTGGTTCGAGTTTGGGGACTGCTGCCCAGAAAGGCGCTTCTTGTTCCAGTTTTGTGGAGGTCACAGTGGTGGAGGATACCCTTGCAGCGTCTGCTGAGCCCTTTGCCATGCTATTGTCGTTGGAGGAACAGAGAAGAACTTTGAAGATGCGGCCGACCGTCGTCGAGTCGGGAGAAGCAACTGGAAACATGGATGCAGTATGTTAAGGAGTCTCCCGACCTAGACGCCAAGTACTGGCAGGAAGCTTGGAGGAAAAGAAGAAGGCCAGTAAAGCGCTGGTGGGCCACTGGTGAGGAATCACCCACGCCACCACCGACGAAATCTCAGTCGGAGACCAGCAGTCACCTGAAGTCAGCTGCTGAAGGTTTCCAAAAGACCAAGTCTCTGGAGGTTATAGTTGTAGAAGGGTGCTCCCCGGGGATGAGGGGATCAGCCGACATTCTGCCAGCAAGTGCGGAGGAGTGGGCAGCCCTCACAATCAGCGACTCCCCGATTCCGGCGGCACAGAAACCACCGATAGAGCAGCCACCCTCAGCCGGGACCAGCACAGCAAAGGAGCCGATGAAGACAGCAACGACCTGGGGCCTCAAGGAGGGGCCGAAAAAGACACCCGAGTATTACCGTGAACTGTTTAAGAATGAATACCAGTATTATGTAGATGGAAATACCCTGAAGGTGATGCCCGGCAAGATGGAAGAGATAAAGGAGCAATCTGTATCCTTTTGTGACCCTGGAGGTGAAGGGGAAGGGCCTAACAGGGGGTACCAAAGGATAAGACGATCGAGGTACTGGGCGACTTGAAGATCCCGGTGCAGTATATTGTGAGGCGTAGCCACGCCATGTGAGATCTCCTTTTACCAAAGAAGGAAGAGGCAGAAAAGATAGCGAAAGGAGACCTCACCTGGAAAACTCTACGACTCAGGCTGGAGTACCGGTCGAAGAGAAGGACGGTGGTTACGGTGCTGGGTGTCCTCTGATTTATAGGCGAAGACCAACTCGGGACCACTCTGTCATAATTCGAGGAAGTAGAGGGGGTGAACCCGGTGAGGGGTCCCAGGAACATCTTGACCGGGGATTTCAAAATCCAGAAGCGCGTAAGGGCTTCCAAGAATTCCCCACCCAACTCATCTGTGAGGGCTGGCAGATGTCAGTCATCATAGAGGGAAGAAGGCCGCACTGCTGGCACTGCCAGAAGCCCGGACATATGTCCCGATTCTGTCTGCTCAAGAAGGGGACAGAACCGATAAAGGAAGACAAGCCTGCGGAACGGATAGAAGCAGAAAAGGAGGAAGCAAAGATGGCGGGGGAGAGGAGCAAGGTCGCAACTTGGAGCAAGATCGCCTCCAAGAAAGGGAGAAAGCAGGAACTAACGGCCCCTCCAACACCAGCAAGAGGGACAGTGGCGGCGACCAAAAGAAAATTGCGGGTGAGCTCCTCAGAATCCGAGGGAGAGGAGAGAAGACAAAGCAGGCAGGGAAGAAAGAGCCGAAAACAGGACCCGAGGAAACAACCAAAGACCAAGATGCTGAGCCTCCAACATCAATCCCCCCCGCCTACCCATCCCCTATTCAACACCCCGGAGCAGCATGAGGAAGCTCCAATCACTAAAATGGTAGTAGAAGTAGCAGAGGTCAAAATGGAAAGAACCAGGAAGTATCCATTCTGGCCGGGGGAGCGTCTTTGTGAGGTAGATTGTGACCAAGTGAGCGGTGACCTCAACAGGCGGCAGAGGAAATTCATTAAAAACCTCGAAAGCCTCACAAAGGTTGACGAGAAGGAGGTAGCCAATCTGAGGAACTTCTCTCACGCCCCAAACCTCATAACGTTCGTAAGGCCAAATAGGGGAGGACATGCAAAGGCTTTGTGGTGGATGTTGGAGGCTGGAAAAACAACGTTTCTGGGCTTCAGACTCATGGACGGGGAGCACCCATCGCTGGAGCAAATCGCCCAAAAATATGAAGGGAGGGTTCATATTTATGTTCACCCCTCATTTTATAGGGCACTAAAAGTGACGCTCTCCTTGGATGTCGGGGTCCTGGCACGAGACGGACGGCTTACGTCCAACCTGCTCATGGGCAGTCTCAGTTAGACCTTCGACGGACTTACTCCTGAAGATTTCAGACCCATCTGTGACGAATACTACTAGTTATGGAATAATGGCCATGGGCTTGAACCTAGCTAGTTTTAACAAATTCCTAATGAACCGCCCCCTTAAGTAAACACTCCATAAAATCTCCACACTAACGTAATGTACTTGCAATAACCCTTATCCCTGAGTGGCTTTCGGGCCTTGATAAGTGGTGATCACTGTGTAAAAAAAAAAAAAAAAAATGTGAGGGGTATGAGATCCTGAAGCAAGGCTGCTCGCGTGCTGAGGGATCTCGTGGCCCTTGAGGTAGACGTAGCTGCATTGTAGGAGACCCACTTTGTTGGGGCCGGGGATTGCTGTGTGCTGGTAAACGACTTTGATGTTTACTCAGCATATGGCAATCTCTGTAGCTGTGTGGTTTCTGTTCTAGTGAGTCACACTCTGTCTGCGATGGTTACCGTTGTCCACACGGACGTTGGTCATGGTCGATGTTGCCGTTAAAAGTGGCGAGTTCCAGATCATGGCTGTTTATCCACCTAACGTCCCCAGCGAGATGGTTTCCTTTTTTCGGCGGTTTGAGGTGTTTATCTCTTCGAGTCCGGAGCGGATAGTATTAATGGGGGACTGGAATACTATCCTGGACTCCAAGATAGATAAGGTCGGGAGGAATAAAGGGTCGGAGAGGTGTGAAAGCAGTCTGTCTGACCTGATGGCCTCGTGCGATCTTGTCGACAGATTCCATCTGAATCATCCGGGGAGGGAGATGTGGACATGGCAAAATCTACTTGGATAGGATGTTAGTTAGAAGAGGCGACATAGATTTCTTATCTTGTCCCACGTTCCACTGGCTAGGTCATTCGGACCACAAACTAGTTATGGCCCATTTGAAGTGAGGTAATAGGCCTAGATTGGCTTCTTGCCTTCTTGTTGGAGTTGGAAGACTTCTGGCAGCAGCTGACAATACTAATTCAGGAGGAGTTAGTTGGGGCGGTTACCGGGAGTAGCTGGTGGGTTAGACTTAAGGCTACCATTAGGCACTTTTGCATCCAATATAACCAACGCCTCACATTAACTAGGGCTCGGATCAAAAGGAACCTAGAGGATAGGCTGAGCCGGGCGGCGGCAGGTTGGGGGGATCCCCTAGAGCTAGCGCTAGTTAGGGCAGACCTGGATCGCTTGGCCAGCAAGCGATATGCGGGTCACGTCGTTAGAGCTAGGTTAAAAAGAGTCTCCAACGAAGCCGTAAACATTAATGCTGTTGAGCATGGGGCCGCACTAAGACGCGGCTCGGATGGGTACATTCAGGAGATGAAAAACCTGGAAGGGCACACTCTCGTATCAGCATGAGAGATATGCAATGGGTTTCGACAACATTTGGAGGAGCACTTCACCCAACTACCCAGAATCCGCGGCCAGGAGTTTGGCAGCTATTTAGCTGGCTCACCTGCCTTACTGTGGCCTGAGTGGCTAGCTGTGAGGGGATGGTTACGGAGCGTGAGATCATTACTGCATTGAAGCAGGTTGGCTATAACAAATCTCCAGGACTCGATGGTCTGCCCTACGAACTGTTCTTGAGGCTGTCGCCCATGTTTGTGCCCCTTCTGAAGGGCGTGTTCAACCACTGGTTTGCGCAGGCCTCGATCCCTGGCAGGTTACCAAAGAAGTAGTCATGCTTCTGAAAAAGGGAGAACGGCATAGTGGGGGGAATCTAGATGGCTATAGGCCCATCACTCTGCTAAACACAGAGTTGAAGATTTTGTCCCGCGTTCTTGGAAACCAACTGCAGGTTGTTATCAGTGAGCCAGATCAGAACTACGTTGTGAAGTGTCGATTGATTCAAAACAACTTTCAATTGGTGCGTATGATCATAGAAGTCACCATTTTCGTTGCATGATGAAGCGATATTAAAGCAGTGATGGAGGCGGCCGCTGATTATGAAGAAGTCACAGGGGCCGTAGTCAATCACAGTAAGTCCGTTGGCCTGCGTTTGGGCCCTTCAAGGTGAGTTCGGCTGGACGCATGGCCCGGTTAAGATTCTCGGTGCGTGGTTCAGGCCTGGACTCCAGCTGGACAAAAATTGGTCGGAAGTACAGATGAAGGTCGAATCGTCAGTAAGGACTTGGATTCGCAGGGAATTATCCCTGAAGGGTCGTGTGGAGGCGTGTGCAACTTACGTCTTTCCGCTGATCCTTTACCGCTTGTCAGTACTTTCCCTCCTTGCAGATCGCTGTAAGGCTCTAGAGCAACTTTTTTCAAACTTCTTTGGAAAGAAGGAAAGCCCTATGTCCGTAGACAGGTCTGTACACAGAAACTTAGCGAGGGAGGCTTGGGAATGCCTGACTTATTAAGGCATAAGTACGCAGAAAGATTGGCGTTCCTGAGTCAAACACTGCTTGAGGAATTGCACTGGGTACCAGTTGTGGAGTAAGCTTTTCCACAACTGATATCTGCCCCTGCCACTGAAGGTCACAGAAGACCGGTGGGGGAACGGCAGTTCCTCTCCGAATACTGAGCCGCCCTTAGGGCATTGCCAGGATCCAGTGACCTTGCACGGCCTAGGAGGAGGCTATATCATGATATAGTGGTGAGGACTACTAAGGATCCGCTGGTTGAGCAGCTGCACATGTCGAGGGAGCAGGTCCTCTCTCAGTGGAATTGGGCGCCAGACAGAAGCTACATAAATAATTCCGAATTTTCATTGACATGGAGGTTTGTCCGGAATGCGCTACCACTTTTAGGCGTGTTTGCCAGGAACTACAGACGGGATGAATACGTTCCCTTTTGCCCCCGCTGCGAGGAGGATGAAGATGGAACAAGGGATCACGCCTTTTTTCTTTGCAGTGGAGTTCGGAGGCTCTGGGAGTACGTTAGAGAGGTAACGGTTGGTGCCACTTGATTTGGCGTACGTCGTCGACAACATGGACCCGCCGTTCACTGGGGAGAAACAGTTGATGTTTCTCGCGATCGTAGCTGTTGCTAGGTAGTGACATGGCTTACACGTCTTAACATTGAGGTTGAATCTGTTTCGGATCGGGATATGGTTGCTTACTTTAAGCATCAGCTTAAAGTAAAGATCAGATGCGATAGGAAAAGATTACATTGCATAGGCTTTGATAGGAGATGGGGGCACAACACTAGTTTGTGCATCCGACGAGGCGCTAGGTTTGAGTTTGTTTTCCCACCCTAGTGGTATTGGTCAGGCGGTGCTAAGGTTTTACGGAACCCATCCCTGAGCAAAGTTTTTAGTGTAGGGTTAGTTATGTCTTAACCACTACGAGTGGAAAATGCTTTGTTAGGTACTAGACTAGGCCAAGTATGATAGTTGATTCAGTTCCCGATTTTATTTTTCATCGGCACTAGGAGAGCTTCCAAAGATGCCCAGTCCACCGTTTGTTTTGTCCCTGGTCTGTTGCCTCTATACGTACATTGATCTTGGAAGACGCCGCCCATTCCCTACGTTACCCATCCCTATCTAATTTGTTTTCGAAAAATCGCCCCTAGGTCCCCTACTCCCCACTAGCGAACGACCTGCTTGCTTTCGACCTTCGGGACCGTAAGACAGTGGGCGCTCCATATTTAGAAGTAGGTTGGGGGGATCCCTTACTAACCCGCCCCCATAGGCATTTTGTTTAGTTGTTTTCTTTTTCTTTCTTTTTGGGGGTATCTTAGCTTGCCCCCCTCCCCATCATCTCATCCCTCATTTATAAATAAAAAAAAAAATCCGTTTTGTTTGTACATACAATTTTTGTTCTGTTTTTCAGACCTTGTAAATAAAGCCGACTCACACGCTGGGAGATTTTAAGTAGATAAACTCCATGGTAAGAATGAGGTATTATGATGATAGTGTCTTAGTTTAGGGAACTCAATAAAGTCTTTTCAAAGACGTAGCTCTTAGTTAGAATGACCCTCGACCCCTACTTCCCCCTACCAGCTCCATGCATAAGTGCTTTGGACCCCAAATGAGGCTCTGGTAGTAGATAATGCCAGGGCCGGAGCCAAATACTAAACAAACATACCATGTTTAACCGCATGCTACGAACACGTTCCCTTTAGTGACTCCTGTATTCTTTATGATAAATACATATTATTTTTTATACACTTTACACTTCTTGTGGTTTCTTTCATTTGTAACCCCTAGCACGAGTCTACAACATTATATATATATATATATATATATATATATATATATATATATATATATATATATATATATATACTTAATGATGGGACCCTTGTAAATACTATTACCCTCTGACACAATGAATATGGACGTAATGGTAATCAACACGACATTTACAAAAACTGGGGTCACACCGTCACATGCACTTGAAAATTGTATCCAGAACCTACGGCAATTCAAACATAATTTTAAAAATCGAAGCCGTAAAAAAGAGGAGATTATATTGAATTTAAAAAAAAATACATATCTTACTGATAAAAATCGGTTAATGAAAATTTGCCAGAGAGAACAAGTAAAGATAATTAAATTGCAACCTTTCAAATGATTAACACAATTTTTAATCATGCAACATTGTTCTACAGGAGATCTATTAGGAAGCAAAAAACAAAAAAACAAAAAACAAAAAAAAACAAATCAAAAACCATATAATAATTTGTGTTTTGCTTCTAATGGGATAATATATTTTTCAAACAAATTATCTAATCGAATTAAAGAAAAACATCGTGCGGTAATAAAATTTTCGTCTAATCTAGAAAACACGCCTTTGTCACCAAAACAAGACCCCCCCCCCTCACAGAATTTCCTCCAAATACCGAAAATACTCGGAGTGACGTCCACATATCTGTTTGAGTGTTGCCTCACTCATCAAGAACCTTGATGCCAGCAAGGCAGCTGGCCCTGACAATATTCCAATCATAGTACTAAAAAAAAAAAAAAAATGCAGCCGAAACTAGGACTACTTCTTGCGTGGCACTATATCTTAGTGCTCTGGTTGTGGTAGTTTTTAAGACACCCTTCAGCATGGCCAGGTGGTAGTTTGGCCGTAAGGGGGGGATACACAGAAAAAATGCAATCCCATCATTCCCTTTTATCGACCTCTTTTGCGTCCGGACAGCCATTGGGCAAGACGCATATTTTTGTCTCTCCATAAAGGAGCTAGGGGGCATCCCCTTTCCCTCAACATTAGTTAAGGTTATTTAGTTAGTTTTAAAGATGTAATGGTAAAAATCAATAGTATGATCTGTAAATTATATTGTAACATATATATATATATATATATATATATATATATATATATATAATCGAGATAAGACACTGATGATATGCCTTTATTGAAAATCCATGGATTAAGGAAATCAACATAACCCCTTCTATATATTCCTTTTGTCAAACAATAAATTCTTAATTCGAATATATGTGTTTATATGTTGCTTTTCAGAATTTAAATATAACCAATATATATATATATATATATATATATATATATATATATATATATATATATACATATATGTATTGTATACATTTATAAAATAAATATTTAATTATTATTCTCATATATATTGCGACCCCTGTTATGTGCTTTTTGTCTCTGCCATAAGTGTCTTAAGTCGAATGCGGCCCTGAGGACAAGAGAGGTCTCAACCAGAATGGCATCAGAGATCAAGACATTTTCCTGGGAGAAGAAGGAGCCACACACTTACATCCAACATCTCATATGCCTTTCCTCTTGATACTCGGACCTTTACGACTGACCCATCGTCACGTCATCATGGGACCGTTTCTAAGACATTTAATGTAACACGTGAGTCGGTCACACACCAGTGACCAGCTGATCGTGTCACACTTGCAAAGCTGTTCAATCGATGCCTAAAACTGCTTTGCAACACTTTGGAACACCTCATTTGTCGGCTTAGTATTAAAAAAAACTGGAAACTAGTCTTCTGCTCCTCAGTATAGACAAATCAGTATACTTTATGTGACGAATATATTACTTGCACCCGTATTAAATAGAGAAATTTAAAGCACATCAGCAAAAAAAAAAAAAAACCCCTACTCAGTGACAAAGAATATAGTTTCCGTCCTGCTAAATTTACATCTGATTACTGAGTGTAATTTCACAGAAGATCAAGTAATCTGTCGACGGCTGTTTCCTCTTTATAGTACTACCTCTAGACATATAAAAGATATCCAGCTATGGGTATCTGGAAATGTTTTCTAAACTATCACATCCTTTTTCTTCGATAGATTTATACAAGTAGTCGCCGATTAGCAAAAGTCTGAAGCTCAAATTAACAACGCTGTCGTCTCTTAAATTAGCTATTGGCAAGGGTGCGAACACGGGTTTATAAGTATAAACAATAACTAAAACTCACAAAAGAAAACACAGACTGTGACACATTCTGTAGATTAACTGCACTCTGTGTGTGTGTGTGTGTGTGTGTGTGTGTGTGTGTATGAGAGAGAAAGAGAGAGCGAGAGAGAGAGAGAGAGAGAGAGAGGAGAAAGAAACCATGATGGGAAACGACGATGTCAAATAAATAAAATGTAAATAAATAAAATAAATTAATAATAAATAAATAAATATTAATAATAAAGTTCACATCACAGTTGCCAGTTCATCTCAAGTCGGATCTGTCGGCAACTGACGCAAATTGAAAACTCTTCTTAAACTAACTTTGACCTCTAAACATATTGCCTCAAAATCGGAAATCCTAAGTCCGATCTTTTGCCTTCGTCACTGTCGCATCTGGTTAATTAAAAGTAACTATTTCCGAAATCTCTTCCACGGTTATTCGAAAACTGACCACCGACCGTGTAGCGTCTTCCTGTTTCGAGAATTCAAAAAACCTCGGCGATTCCTAATAGTCTTTTTGTTATTTTTACTTTCCATTGCCTTTTCTTTGCTAATGAATCTTTTCTACCTATTGTTAATGGAATTGACCATGAATGGGGGTGGACTTGGATAGTATCACAGTATCATGGGAACTTCACTCGCATCGAACATCCCAAAACTGCAAGGATAACATTTCCCCAATCTTTATTTGTATTTAAATCTAAACGCAGATTTGAACGAACACAGTTTTTTTACTAGAATTTCACGCCTGTAGAACACTGTTCCGCTGGATTTCTTTCTGGTTGAATACAACATAGTAGCCTTTAAGTCCAATATAAACAAGTTCTTGTTGAGCCGTCTCCATAAATAATCAAATTCTACCAAATTAACCATTACTACTACATCCTTTTTCTTCGATAGATTTATACAAGTAGTCGCCGATTAACAAAAGTCTGAAGCTCAAATTATCAACAACGTCGTCTCTCAAATTAGCTATTGACAAGGGTGCGAACACTGGTTGACAAGTATAAATAATAACTCAAACTCACAAAAGAAACAAACAAAAAAAAAAACACAGACTCCGACACATTTTGTAGATCAGTTGTACTTACATTCATTAACCGTTATCCTCGAGCGGCCTTCGGGCCTTGATATGTGACGACTCCCAAGTAAAAAAAAATCGTTTATGGTTAAAATAATGGCATAATCCCGGTCACACACCGGTTTCTGTCGGATAGTCGAAGTTAAGCAATGATGAACCTGGCCAGTACATTTGGGAATACTAGTCGCTGTATAGCTTGAGGGGAGAGCACTATTGTAATAGGAAAAGTAAGGCGCCCCCTTCCCTCCGCTAGTCTGTGGGAGACTCTTGGGCAAGGTCGAGAACCCACTTCAGCCGGTGACTGATGTAATACAAAAGCATTCAGGAATAATTTTGTTCATGGTTTCGTATCTCATTATCTTATTGTTCTGGGCAAAATATTATTTTTAGATACAATGGTCAGAACAATCGCCCTGTATGCACATTGCTCGGTGATAAAGAAACTGTAACCTGCTGTCTGTACAACCGCAATAAAAGCTATGGCAATACAGCAAAATATTTTCAAGAAACATCGTGGATAATGAACAACAAAGAATCCATGAATGCCTCGAGGTAGAGTGATAGATGGAGATTAATAGTCACCAATGCCTATACCAAGTAAGTAACGTAATAATAAGAATTAACGTAATACCAAGTAATCAACGTAATACCAAGTAATTAACGTAATAATAAGGATTAACGTAATAATAAGAATTAACGTAATACCAAGTAATTAATGTAATAATAAGAATTAACGTAATACCAAGTAATTAACGTAATACCAAGTAATTAACGTAATAATAAGAATTAACGTAATACCAAGTAATTAACGTAATACCACGTAATTAACGTAATAATAAGAATTAACGTAATACCAAGTAATTAACGTAATAATAAGAATTAACGTAATACGAAGTAATTAACGTAATACCAAGTAATTAACGTAATAATAAGAATTAACGTAATACCAAGTAATTAGCGTAATACCAAGTAATTAACGTAATAATAAGAATTAACGTAATAATAAGAATTAACGTAATACCAAGTAATTAACGCAATAATAAGAATTAACGTAATAATAAGAATAAACGTGCATTATGGGGTTCAGAGCTGAGAGCGAATTTACACAGGGAATCCTCATTCCTGCTCGGACAGAAAGAAACTGCAATCTACTGTCTGTACAACTGCAAAGAAAGCTATGGTAATACATCAACCACTTTAGAGAAACAGAGAATGGGGGAGGGGTCTGAAAGATGAGCAACAATACATTCATAAATGCATCGAAGGAGATAGATGGATATAAAGAAATAGTCATCAATGCCTTTACCAGCTAGGGCACCACTTGGATGAATGATTAAAAAAAAAAAAGCATAAAAATAAGAATTGACACGCATTATGGGGTTCAAAGCTGGGAGCAGGTATACACAGAGGATACTTATTTCTACCGGGGCAACACCGTCGGTGCCTGCTAGGTAATAAGTAGGGCTATGACAACAGCATATTCTTTTCGTTGTTTTAACTCTCGAGTATATATCCGACATAGTTAGACACAGTTAATCAACCGAAAACCACATCACTCTATATAAAAATCATATAAGATATCAACGGATACACACTCGAGAGTCAAAACAATGAAAAGAATATGCTGTTGTCCTAGCCCTAGGTAATAAGAATAAGTCGAATTGGATGCGATATTGAAACCTTATGTTTTTTTTTACACACAATCAACACCTGTTCGCGTGTTGTTCGCGCGTTATTCAGACGATCTGAAAACGTGACCCATTTTTTTTTCTTCATTTTTCTTGTGATCAAATCATTGGATCTTTTGTCTCACATCTTGTAAATCCCAGGTGCTTTGAACTTTTACTTTTCCCACGCATAACACTCGTTTGATTATCGATTAGAAATGTTCAGAGTTTTTTTTTTTTTTCGTTCTATCTTCATTAAAACATTTCTTTTCCAAGTCGCTTTAAAGCAGCGTCATCTTGTAAAATTCTAACAATAATGGCGTTACTCAAATATTTTTTTAAAAATCATAACTACTTCGTTTTGCGCAGGTACAACCTTTTTTTTTATCGGTTACTTATGATATATCCATATATATATAAAAGTGAAAATGTCTGTGTGTGTCTGTCTGTGTATGTACAATGCCCTACCAAATAACTCTGTCAATTTTCGGTCTACAGATTCGAGATTTGACATAAGGGTTATTGAGATTTGAGTAAATCATTTTAATTGGTTTTCGGTCAGAGATTTTGCTAAGGGGTTAAAGTTCAACGATGTGACCTTTGAGAATTCTACTAAACTCGTCCGCCAATTTTGGGTCTAGCACTTGGCATTTTAGATATAGGTTACGTGGACATGGACCAAACTTTATAATTTTATTTGAGCCCAAAACCATCAATGTTAAAGGGTCAAAATTGGGGTCAAAGTTAAAAGAAATTTTACCTCTGCGGTTTCTACCAACTTTTGTCTATGGTAGCTAAGGAAGCCAATATAGAAAGGCATTGCCGTACATATTCACACTTATTAATATATACATATGCACATAAAGTTATGAAAAGTACATACGGCCCGAGCAAAGTCGGGCGGAACTGCTAGTAAGTTTATACAACTAAGAAAGATAGAGTTAGTTCGAATACTGAACAGAAATTTTTTTAAATATTAGGTTGAGAAAAAAGTTCTTACGGAATTTTTAATTTTGGTTTGAAATGATGTATTTTCAAATAAGTTTTCGTTATAATCCGTTTACTGTATATATCATTTTAAAGAGCGATTTTCACTCTTTCTAATTATTTAAATTACAATAGTTTTAAAACAATTATGTCTTCTTTTCAGAACGTTAAATACAAGATGGAAAAAAGCAAATTCGCATAATTTTCTTATTTCAATTATAGCTAGGCCGAAAAGCTGCTGAGGCAACTCGCGATATCAACGAAGTGTTTGGTCCAGTAACCACTACTGAACGCATCGCACAATGGTGGTTTACGAAATTTCGTGGTGGCAACGACAGACTGTAAGATGATAGTAGTCGGCCATTGGATGTTGACAACGATCAACTAAGAATCTTTATCGAAGCCAATTCACGAACCACTATCCGAAAACTTCTGAATTAGACGTAACGTATACGCCGATTTCCAACTACTGGATAGACTGTAGAAAGACAAACACTTGATAAATGGGTTCCTCACGAATTGAACGACAACCAAAACAAAAGCCGTTATGAAGTGTCATCTTCCCTTCTTTCAGGCAACAAAAACGTACATTTTAACCTGCCTTTGTCTACATGACAATTGAAACCCGATTGCTTTAATTTTGCCAAATAAAATTGACTTGACAAAAGAACACTTTCGTGAATAATCTTCACTCGTTAGCCAAGGTTGAAAATCGATTATAAATTTAGAAGTCAACATCATCACGCCATATAAATACGTAAATTCTATTGTTTGCATTAGTTTCCCCGATATTTTTGTTGTCATATTTTCTTTTATTATATATATATATATATATATATATATATATATATATATATATATATATATATATATATACACACGCGCGCGCGTGTATATACAGAGTGCCCACAAAGTCTGGCTACATAATCTACAGGATGCTTTAACAAAGTCTGGCTACATAATGTAGCCAGACTTTGTGGACACCCTGTATATATATAAAGACGCCAAGTAGTTATGGAAAGAGCTACGAGAAAGTTATTTCCTTCCTAAAATAAAATGAGTGTTGTGTCGTACAAACTGGTACCACATCAAATCAAGAAAGGTCAAGCAGGATGTAGAGACCGAGGATACTAACCTGGTATCTGTTGGAAGAGTGCGATGGGGACTGGGACTTGAGGAGGTTTATTGCCACCCAAATTCCAAATCAAATGGTCTTTGCCAGCGAGAAATCAATGGTAAGCGAGTTTGCGATAATGCAAAATCATTTGCAAAGGTTGTCGAAAGAAGTATAAAGTACTAGTGATCTGGGGAAACTTGTCACCTAGATTCTAGGAGACACTACCGGTTGTTGTTAGTGTGTAATCACTAGGGCTAGGGTAACAGCATATTCTTTTCCTTGTTTGTACTCTCGAGTGTGTATCCGTTGATATTTTTTATGCTTTTATATAGAGTGATCTGGTTCTCGGTTGATTAACTGTGTCTGTGTCGGATATATACTCGAGAGTCAAAACAATGAAAATAATATGCTGTTGTCATAGCTCTAGTAATCACTGGTGATTACTTTTTTGTTTTATTTTACTTCAGTCAAAGTTCTCAGAAATCAAGAGGCACACTACCTGGGGCTAACACTTGAACTCTATATGACACACATAGATATTCGAATGTTCCATTAAACTTCTTTATTTCTCAAACACTGAGTTAGTAAAGAAATTGAGAACATAATTTTCCCTTCCCCAATTAACCATTTTCATATATTATACTTTTTTTTTCGTTTTTGTTTCTTGGTCTTACCGGATTCCAAGACACGAATTCAACTGGTCTGGTGGAGTATCCAGCTTCGTGCTATTTCTTGAGGTAACATTGTAGAAGGTGCACTATTCCTCGTAAAAGCTAATGTGGGTTACCCATAGTGAGGAGATCTTATTTGGGCAGTGAATGCTATGTGATTTTGAATATTTAGTCGGGGTTTACTTCTTATTTTGTTGTTATTTAGGATATTCAGGATTTACTTCAAGGGAAAAGTATCCTCATGCCATGCACAGACAGACCTTAGACACTCGGGGATAATGTCTAGGAGGTATTCAAATTCTCTCCCTGTGTGAGCACTCCTAGTGAGTAATAAATAAATAAATAAATAAATAATAATAACAATAATAATAAATAAATAAATAAATAATAATAACAATAATAATAAATAAATAAATAATAATAACAATAATAATAAATAAATAATGATAATAATGATAATAATAATAATAAGGATAATAATAATAATAAAAATAATAATAATAATGATAATAATGATAATAATGATAATAATTATAATATTAGTAATAATAATGATAATAATAATAATGATAATAATAATGATAATGATTATAAACATAATAATAATAAAATAATAATAATAATGATAATAAAATAATAATAATAATAATAATAATAATAATAATAATAATAAAAATAATAATAATAATGATAATAAAATAATAATAATAATAATAATAAAATAATAATAATAATAATAATAATAATAATAACAAGGATGAAAAAGTTTGATCATAGCACATGTATACTTATCTTCTCTCTCTCTCTCTTTCTTTCTCTCTCTCTCTATCTTTCCCTCTCTTTCTTTCTCCTTCTCTTTCTCTCTCTCTCTCTCACACGCACACACACACGCACTCTCTCTTTATATATATATATATATATATATATATATATATATATAGATAGATAGATAGATAGATAGATATATAGATAGATAAAGTGAGTGGGTCTCTGTGTGTGCGGAAAGGTCTCTACCAAACTCCTCTCTCAAGTTTTGGACTAGGGACTTGAAACATGATATATGAGGGATACAGACCTGTCGAACCAATTTGATGTGGTTTTTAACCAGTACAACCAGCTGCTAACGGGTAAAAAATGAAAAAAAAAATGAACTTAGCAGGAGTAAGTCGACTAAACCTGTTACTTCTGTGCATGTACAAATATACATTTATGCGTTAAAGTCGCTTAATTTTTAACGCTTCCTTATCTTACTGTCAAGAGCTTAAACGATAACGACTCAGGCTTCAGCGCTAATTGTTTAAGCATTGATTCTAGCTAATGGAACCGAAGCCATTTCTTTTGAAATCATTACTATATATTGGGTACAATATAATAAGCAATAGAATATTGGTTCTATAATAATAAATATGATATCTGCATGAATTCAAATATCATATTTATGCATATTTTACGTCCGGGCTACATTGGAGGAGGGCACTAGAATATATTGGGTACCATATAATAATCAATAGCGGATTTTCTCTATGATAATCAATACGAAATCTGCATAAATTAAAATATATTATTTAAGCGTATTTTACGACGGGGCATAGCAGGGTTGCATGCTAGTACTAATGTAAATGTAAACAAAGTCGTTATAAATAGTAGTAATGGGTCTGACTCAACGGGTCACAGATACGTCTTGAAACATGAAACTTGAAATTATTCTTTTCCAAATAAGAAACGTTTCAATTATTCTGTTTTTCCAAGAAGAAAGACTTCATTAATAATGATCATTACTTTTTTAAAGTGATTATTTTATCGCCTTTCTACGAGACAAAATAAAATCCCGCGTAATTGATTTGATTGTAACTGCATTTCAGATTTTAATGCAACGAACCGAATGACAGCGGAAAACCGGTGCATCTTGCGTGCTTTGCTCGAAACACCACAAACAACTCCAACTTTTCTGAGTGGATTCTCAATTTTACGGCGATACGACGCATTAATACTGTTTGCGTTGTTTCATGTCGAATTATAACTCCTTTTGTATACTTTATTGTCATTTTCATGGTAGGTACTCGACTGAGCTCCAATCTATGGTTGCCGCTGTAAGAATTTCACAGCAAAGTTTTCTTTATCTATAAATGTTAGATAATGATACCAGGCGACGCCGGAGTAAACAAGAATGAGAATTGAAGATAAAACTCCCGGACGATGCCAGGCCCTCGAAAAGCGCAAACAGGAGAAAGCGATCCAGATTTTGACCGCTGACGTAAGTCAGAAACGGCAATGTTTAATAAAGGAACAATAGATTCAGAGTTATGCAATCGTAATAAAAACAAAATGGGCTTGTTTTAGTCGAACAGACAGTTACAAAGGTCAGAGATGCAAGCTACGAATCAGTCTGTCGCCGCAGACCTCATCTCTCTCTGCCACATGCCACATGCCACACGCCACACGCCGATTGTTAAAAGAAAATACAACTGTTTTTATATAAAGAAAGAATTTGTCATTTATCATTGAAAACATAGCTATACACTCGCTCATTGTCGAAAACAGGCAAACATTATTGTTTATATATACATTTAATTCGAGACACGCTGTGATGCAACGATGACCGATGAATGCCTTCGTTGAGTCCCAAGAGACAATGGATACCCCATAAGAGTAGCTGTGCATGCAATTGTAAGGCAAAGGTTATGCAATCCACAACCGCACATCTCCTTAATCGGCACTGCTTTAGTCCGCAACCACTGTAAATAATGTTCCTTTTTTCTCTGTGCACTTAAATCTAAACGGAACTTCCATGTACAAAGTTTCTTTCCAAGAACTTCCCGATTGTGGAATAAAAAATACAAGAATACTTAAAGTCCGTGTTCAAATCCAACTTTGCTGAGTATTTAATGCTTGGAAAGAATCACTTCTAGAAATAATTTGTTTGTTTGTTAGGTTTATGGAATATTTATACCGTTTGTGTTCTTTCGTGTCCGAGTTTAAAACATTATACTTTTTATCTCGTTAAAATCGAGCAAAAGTTCTAACCCGTTGACTTAAAATATGTGCTTTATGCCAAATTGAGGTTTGAATATGGTTAAATTTATGTCAATTTTTCCTTAAATATTTATCCTATTAATCCATATTTTAATCACTATTTATCCCTAACTGTGCATAGAGCGGATACCATAATACTTAGTTCGCTATACCTCATCATAAAAAGGTATATACATTATTTAAGACAGATCGGACCAGTAGTTTCTGAGAAAATTTCTAGTGTAAGCGTTATATTGTGGTGCTTAATCTCTATTAATCACTACTAATCCCTATTTTAATCCTTATTAATCCCTAACTGTGCATAGAACGGATATGATAATACTTACTCCGCTGCACCTTATAACAAAGTTGCATACAAAATTACAGATAGATCGGCCCAATATATTTCTGAGATATTTCTAGGGTAAATGTGGTATTGTGGTGACTAATCCCTATTAATCTGTATTAATCTCTAAAGTGCATCGAACGGATGCCATGATACTTAATCCGCTGCACCTTATAAAGGTTCATACAAAATTTCAGTCAGATCGGTCCACTAATTTCCGAGAAAACGTTAAACGAACACACAAACTATTAAAAATACAATATAGATGCTTTCCTTAGTCTACTTATATTTTCATCGTAGGTCATCGATTGAAATTCAAGCTATGATTATCTCAGTAAAACATACGCAACAAAAACTCGTCTAGTTACAGCCACAGTAAATCATTTTCTTTTTCTTTCTCCGTGTATTTTGTGTATTAAACGGAACTTTCATGAACAGTGTTTGTTTCCAAGAATTTTCCGTTAGTGAAACAATACAACCGGATTGCTTCAAATCTGTGGAACAAATCTTGTCAAGTCATTCTCCTTTTTTTGCGTACTGTTATCTCCCATCTTCATAGTTGTTGTTGTTGCATCCTCTGGCCTTCTTAGGTGATTAACCGTAATGGAATAAGAATGCTGAGTCTTGTAACTGTATCCCCAGTAATTATTGACTTCCATAATTGCTGTTATCTCACCATGGCTATTTTGGTCAACTAATCTTCTGGCCAACTTGGGTAGGATTGAAACCGCCATCTTCAGACAATGCTCACCTGGAACCGTATCGTACCTTCGTGGCAGAGTGGATAGAGGCATTGAGTATCTCCGGTTCCAGGTGAGCATTGTCTGAAGAAAGCGGTTTCAATCTTACCCAAAGCGGTCAACGGACAAAGGACATTTTGAAGATAGCTTAGACTCAGTTGGTTCCGGTGCCGGGGGTAAAACTCTGGCTATTTTGGTTATGTAATTACCGAAACGCAATGGCTATTATAAATGATGACTAGATGTTTTTGTTACCGGGAATATGAAATGCCGACACCCAATACATAAAAAAAAAACCGATGTATTAACACTGTCATTTATTAATAAATGTCGAAACGCTGGTACAGTGTTAAACAATACTAACGGGGTGGGCGACTTTGCCCGGACGTAAAATACGCTTAAATATGATATATAAATTTGTCCAGATTTCATATGAAATATGATATTTTAATTTTCCAGATTCCATATGAAATATGATATTTTGATTTTTCCAAATTTCATATGAAATATGATATATATATTTGCCCAGATTTCATATGAAATATGATATTTTAATTTGTCCAGATTCAATATGAAATATGATATTTTAATTTTTCCAGATTTCATATGAAATATGATATTTTAATTTGTCCAGATTCAATATGAAATATGATATTTTAATTAGTCCAGATTTCATATGAAATATGACATTTTAATTTTTCCAGATTTCATATGAAATATGATATTTTAATTTGTCCAGATTTCATATGAAATATGATATTTTAATTCGTCCAGATTCCATATGAAATATGATATTTTAATTTTTCCAGATTTCATATGAAATATGATATATATATTTGTCCAGATTTCATATGAAATATGATATTTTAATTTGTCCAGATTCAATATGAAATATGATATTTTAATTTGTCCAGATTTCATATGAAATATGATATTTTAATTTGTCCAGATTTCATATGAAATATGATATTTTAATTTGTCCAGATTTCATATGAAATATCATATATAAATTTGTCCAGATTTCATATGAAATACATTTTAATTTGTCCAGATTCTATATGAAATATGATATTTTAATTTTTCCAGATTTCATATGAAATATGATATATATATTTGCCCAGATTTCATATGAAATATGATATTTTAATTTGTCCAAATACAATATGAAATATGATATTATAATTTTTCCAGATTTTATATGAAATATGATATATAAATTTGTCCAGATTTCATATGAAATACATTTTAATTTGTCCAGATTCCATATGAAATATGATATTTTAATTTTTCCAGATTTCATATGAAATATGGTATATATATTTGCCCAGATTTCATATGAAATATGATCTATAAATTTGTCCAGATTCCCTATGAAATATATTTTAATTTGTCCAGATTCAATATGAAATATGATATTTTAATTTGTCCAGATTCCATATGAAATATGATCTATAAATTTGTCCAGATTCCATATGAAATATATTTTAATTTGTCCAGATTCCATATGAAATATGATATTTTAATTTGTCCAGATTCCATATGAAATATGATATATTAATTTGTCCAGATTTCATATGAAATACATTTTAATTTGTCCAGATTCAATATGAAATATGATATTTTAATTTGTCCAGATTCCATATGAAATATACATTTGTCCAGATTTCATATGCAATATATTTTAATTTTTCCAGATTTTATATATGTTATTATAGACTCGTGAATTTAAACGTAAAGAATAGTCATCGGATGCCATCAGCTAGAATCGAAACCAGTACTATAGCATTCAAAGCTGGTGAGGTTACCACTGTACCAACGTGACACTCATATAAACCTGTTAAAAATTAAAAATAAACTAAGATGAATGTGCAAAATGTTTAAAGACTTTTTTTTTAATTCTGACCCATTTTTTGACCCCTTAAAAACTATTTCAACCGGCTAAAGATCCATAAAGGAACAATTCGTAAAAATACAATCATTTGAAACCCCTAGCGCCGCTCTGCAACTTTTCGTTATAGAGGACATAGAGTTTGAAAATATGGAGACAGACAGACAGACAGACAGACATATAGTCATTTATATATTGAATTTTAGATACAACTAGCAGAGACCCAAGATTGCCCGGTATTGAATGATAATCAACTAATGTTTCACACTCCCATATTTTTATTGTTATTGAAATCGGTCAAATCACTAATTTTTCAATCAAATCGATTGATTGCCTGCTCTAGTTAGGGACCCATCGTGGTGTACCAGGGAGGAGCTACAAATGCCTCCCCGCAGTTACTTAGCCTACAATACATTGTAGTCTACATTGCACTGTAGAGAACATACTGTTGATTTCATAAAAATATTATTTATATAAAATGACTTCCATTAAAGGATAGAGAATCATTAGACGTAATTACACTTTTGTTTCAGTACGTTCTGCCGACTGTTACATGATAAGGGCTGTCCCCTGTTCATGTAAGTATAAAAATAGAGAGATTAGTTAAAATGGAAATAAGAGAAAGCAGAAATCGAACCCTGGACATAAGTTTTAAAGAACAATAGGTTTAAATGGAATGTCCAGTAAATTGTTAATTCGGATGAAATAAATAATAAATAAACTATTCAATTGTTACAAGAATGTGGATAATAAAATATGAGTTAAATAAATTAGATATGTAGGTTAAATTCCTTTGTGGAAACAAACAAGGAAAATAGGTTATTGGGAAATCAATGTCGAAAACGTGCAAAGTCGCGCATGTTGAGACACGTGAATTTTTCTCACGTGGCCGGGATGCATGGAGTTCTCAATATAGCAGGTGGGAGTTAGAGAGTCGGAGAGAGTCGGAGAGAGTCAGAGACAGTCAGTGAGAAAACTCAGAGACAGGCGGACGTCTGAAGCGAGACGTCACTTCAGAAACTAAGATGTGAAACTTTGAGTTCTTAATGAGGAAGTCGACCGGTCGTCAGAAAATAAATTCACCATGTGTTTTGGATAAAGCTTATCTTTGTGTTGTGATTTCTACAAAAAGGTAAATTGTATTGTTATTATATGTCTGTGTATAAAATGTCATTACAACAACATCTCTCTCTCTCTCTAAGATACAACATCATATGTAATAAGACAAGAACTCTCACTAAGACTCATATCATTACTAATAAGAACTCTCACAAGAAAAAGCATCACTTATAATAGTCTCTCTCTAAGACTCTTTAATGAAACAACTATATAACAAATCTCAATTTGGTGTTCGTGAACCTTTTGCATCAGCGATGCAGGAACCGAACCTGGGGTCGATACCACGAAAAAAAAAAAAGAAAAAAAGAAACACAACGTTTTAAAGGGGTCCAACATAATTTAAAAAAATAAATAAATAATACCACGAAAAAAGAAAAAAATCACACGATCACAGAATTCGAAAAAGAAAAAGAAACACAACGTTTTAAAAGGGTCCAACATAATTAAAAAAATAAATAAATAAATAATACCACGGAAAAAGAAAAAAAATTACACGATCACAGAAATGCGAAAAAAAAAATGATGAAAAAAAAAAATTTGAACATACACGCACACAGAGAACAAAAGATACAAGAAATATTAAAAAGAAAAAGAAGAAAAGGCCGATATGCCGTAAAAAGAAATTCGTAGTAATGGAAAAAAAAATAGTAAACAAGTCACCAAACGTAATTCATTGATAAATGAATTGGTCTGTTACAAAAAAAAACACACACACATACACGCGAATGCAGAGATTGTGTAATCTATTATTGTTTTGAAATTTGTAGAAGTCCCATTAGAAAATCTGTGTCAATATGAAATCGTTTGGACGAATTGTTGAATTTAATCTGTCAATCAAAACAGGAATTTCAAAGGTCGCATGTACTCTCTATGAAACGGCGTGTAAATTGTTTTGAAATGCATTTTGTGTTCATAGTGAACTTTTCGGCTTTTGCGTGTTCATTTATTTTGTTTTGAAAAAAAAAAAAGGGACAATTGTTTTGGACAGACTGTTGAATTGTTCTTTGTTACAGATGATTTTTTTTTTTTGTTGTTAAAAAAAAAAAAAGTTATAACTGTTGCAAAATGTTTAAATGTATTAAGGTATTTTTTTTTTTTTTGAAAATGTTTTTATGATGTTGAACAAATATTGTAAATTGTCTTATGTAATGTTATGATTTTCACAGCAAGAATTCAAAGTTATCCGTAAATATACATTAGATTAAAATGATCTAGTAGAAAATAAGTTAAGACGTATGGTTGGCTTACAGATTCAGTTAGAATTTTAGAAGGGGGACAAGAATTAAAATTACGTAAACGGGCATTTGGAGAGATTTTAGATGTGATACGCCGTAAGAAAGATGTTTTGTTTTAGCATTTGGTTTTGTTGTTTTTTTTAGAGATCCTAAAAATTTTTCTCCAAGAAAAGTGACTTGGTAGGGATTGATAAGCACAAGAAGTGCCCCTATACGAAAAATTTGGGAACCTGGTTAATTAAGTGCTTAAAATAAGCTAGTTGCACGTAACGACTCCAAGCAAAGTAGTAAATAAGTCTTGGCTTAGTTAATAAACAGGCGTTGGAAAGAATACGAAAATTCTTAAGGGGACCAGTAAACCGATGAGAGGTAGTCCCGAGGCAATCACATATAGCTTAATGAAGTAAGAGACAGGCAAAAATATGCCGTAGATTACGTAAGAAAGATATAACCTTGTATTTTTTTTTAGAGACGCATGAATGTGGGATATATCTGCTGGATCTTGGAGGCTCTGGTGAGAGGAAAGAAAAATCACAAAAAAAAAAACGGGCAATTAGATAGAATTTAGGCGCAATTAAGTTGTTGGTCGCAGGAAACGTGTTAGTTAGTTAGGGATGATATTTCTAAATCCTCGTCGAAGTTTCAAGAATCCAAGCAAGGAAATCCGAGTGAATCCGTATGAGAGAAAAAAAAGGTATATCTTAAACTTCTGAAGCCAACCACAAAGATTTAAGTATATGAGCTTTGGTATGTCCCGTATGAGATAGTTATAGAATAAAAAACAAAGCCATACTTGATAAGACTAACCATGCGGAAAGAGAGATCAGAGCACTTTTGAGACGAAGGAAGTCGTCCATTTCGAGAAAGGTGAAAACCTCTAGTCTGCGGCATATGGGTGGCTGGAAAATAGCTGATGTGAATCATAGGAATACTCTACACCCAGAAAGTAAATGCCACAAAGATCAGAAAGGTTCTGATCTTATAAAAAAATAACTAATTGTGAAATCGGCCGTGAAAGGCTGACTAAAAGAGATTTTTTTTTTTTGTGTTTTTTTAGCCTGATCTTTCTAGCCGTGTGGTTGTGTAGATGTAAAAATAAAAAAAAAATGTACTAAAGTTAAAAATGCATACATTTTTTTTGTGAAATATGGAAGGGAGGGATGTTACATGATAAGGGCTGTCCCCTGTTCATGTAAGTATAAAAATAGAGAGATTAGTTAAAATGGAAATAAGAGAAAGCAGAAATCGAACCCTGGACATAAGTTTTAAAGAACAATAGGTTTAAATGGAATGTCCAGTAAATTGTTAATTCGGATGAAATAAATAATAAATAAACTATTCAATTGTTACAAGAATGTGGATAATAAAATATGAGTTAAATAAATTAGATATGAAGGTTAAATTCCTTTGTGGAAACAAACAAGGAAAATAGGTTATTGGAAATCAATGTCGAAAACGTGCAAAGTCGCGCATGTTGAGACACGTGAATTTTGCTCACGTGGCCGGGATGCATGGAGTTCTCAATATAGCAGGTGGGAGTTAGAGAGTCGGAGAGAGTCGGAGAGAGTCAGAGACAGTCAGTGAGAAAACTCAGAGACAGGCGGACGTCTGAAGCGAGACGTCACTTCAGAAACTAAGATGTGAAACTTTGAGTTCTTAATGAGGAAGTCGACCGGTCGTCAGAAAATAAATTCACCATGTGTTTTGGATAAAGCTTATCTTTGTGTTGTGATTTCTACAAAAAGGTAAATTGTATTGTTATTATATGTCTGTGTATAAAATGTCATTACAACAACATCTCTCTCTCTCTAAGATACAACATCATATGTAATAAGACAAGAACTCTCACTAAGACTCATATCATTACTAATAAGAACTCACGTAACATACGCGCACAAGTGGTATCGTCTAATAATAATAATAATAATAATAATAATAATAATAATAATAATAACTATATAACACCGACTTCATAATTCCATCCTTGTAGAAATGTTCAGCATTTAGAAAATTCCGTAGTGAAAAATAACCAATAGCTTTTTCTAGAGGAGGGGGTAACTGCTTATCAAGGCCCAAACGTCACTCGAGGATAAAAGTTAGTGAGTGTCGTGTAGACGATAAGACAGCACCATGATTATTGAAAATTATGAAAATTGGGTAGTGTTTGTTTATTTACGAGGACGATTCTCCAGGGACTTGTTCACGTTAAATTTGAAAACGTCCATGTTATATTCTACTGGGAAGCAGTCCTGTCGTATTGCAGTCCACAAATAGGCAATTCCAGGAAATAAACTTTGTGCATGAAATTTATGGTTACTTTTAGGCAGTGAGAGATAATAAGAGAAATTTTTAGTTGTTGTAGTTAGATAAGTGTCTGCTTCGAATGTTGTACAGGGCAGGACCATAGATAGAAATTAAATTGAGGACCTGCCATGAAAATAATGATAGAGTATAGATAGATCTGATACGTCTCTTCTGTGAGAAGGAGGACGTAGTGTTCGGAAGAGGGCTTCGCTCACTAGATTCCGAAGCCGGTTTTAAACTCTTCGAAAAGTAGAACATTCTTCATATATCGTTTATAATTTATGGCAAAAAAGAATGTCGACATTCCTTGGTTACACGAATATCTTACATACGCATTGAAGTTCCTAAAATGTAGGGGAGCAACAGGCGGAATGTCTGTTCATTTCGATTGTCAAGTCAAATTTTTACAGGGTAGAAGGATAAAATTGTCGCTCTAGAAAAGACGACATGATTCCATTTCCGTTTGATGAAAGCCAGTTTTCTTTTTTTGTTGCAAAAGATCTACGAGTTGGCTAGTTGTATACATATCTCAAGAGCGATAGAAGCACTTTGTTACATCGGAAAGTGACACAATTTTCAATGAGCAAGATCGGAGATGCGTCTCTATACAACTCATGCTCTCTACCGATCCAAGTCATTGCAGCAGGACCATTGCCAGCACCCTCAAAATGCATCGCTAGATTGCCAAAAATAACAGGGACATGCCCAGTGTGATTAAAACAAAGTTTCCGGCCACGGTTATGATCTTTGGTGTGGTTTCAAGTGAGGGCCATATCATGCCACCTCACATCTTCAAAGTCAGCTTGAAAGTCAACACCAAAGTGTACTTGGATGTGTTGAAGAGTGTGGCGATTCGCTAGTGCAATCAAGTGGCCGCTGGCAGACCCTCAGTGTGTCGGCGGGACTCGGCACCGGCTCACAAGTTCAAAGAGATCCAGATTTGGCTTCAGAATGAGTGCTACTGCTTCGTTTCCTTCTCTCATTGGCCCTCCCTCCTCCCCTGACTTGAACCTGCTAGACTCCTCTCGCCGGCACTTGTGGAAGGCATGCTTCCATATGGAGGCGTTGATGGACCTGAAGGCGGCTACATTAAATAGATGTCAGCTCTACTACATAATCAAGCTACCTGAATTGATTTTTTCAATAAAAGTTTTAAAATAAAGCTGTAGTGTTGTTTTCTTTTGGGCGGCACTTTTATCGTTCCAGCCTGTATTTGTCAGTTTAAATGCTATTTTTATCCCTCTCCCACGGCTGGAAGATGTAAGACAAGTGTCGGAAAGTGGTATTGAATAGCTAACACCACAGAGAAGGAGCAATGTGGCATGTAAAAATTCCTAAGTAGTCCCAGTCAACAAGAACTTGTTTATATTAGACTTGAAAACGACCATGTTATAGTTAGCTATGAAGCTACCCCACGGTATTGTGTTTTACAGACGGAGAGTTTTAGGAAATAAACTTTGCTGATGGGATGGTTGTTTAGATTTAGGAATAGATAGAGAGTAAAAGAAAATTGTTGATAGTTGTTGTAGAAAGACGTGTCTTTGTTGTGAATGTTTCGTAGGAGGAGGGTATGTATTGAAGCTCAGTCGAGCATCTCCTATAAAAATGTTGATTTATACGATCTGTTATTAAGCTGTCCCAAAAGTTCGTAAACATTTGCGAAAAATTGAATTTTTATACAATTCTTCTTTTTTTTTTTCGTTATATTGTCATAGTGATCCCCATCTTTCTATTTCAGATGTCAATGGATGGAATATAGCTGTGAGTTTTGATTCGTTACTGCTGGAAGGAGAATTCTTTTAACCAGGAAAGCCGTAGAAGAGATTTGTGCTGTCGAAGGTGAAGAAACAATTGCATATGCAGTGATCCCAAAGTGGTACACGCGTTTTGATTCTGTCGACATGAATCTTGGAGATAAACCTCATTCGGGACATTTAAAGTTGGACGATTGAAACTTGCAAACTGGGTTGGACACTGCTGCTTCATCGAGCACTCCAGAATTGGATGATCAGCTTTGAGTTGACAAATCGAAAGTCTCGGAAAATGGTGGTTTTTATTGTGGGAAATATTTTTTTTTATTACTTGACGAGTAAAGTTTCAATATTTTGCAAGTTTTTACGAACTAAAGAATCACAGACTTATAATGAAGAAACGTAACCTTATACAAATGTTTTATCTATTCGTATTCCTACAAATTGATTTTTTTGTGTGTGTATTAATAATCACTAGCAAGACCCGTGGAAATTCCACGATAGTTAAAATCTTTTAAAACACATCAGTAAGAAATTCCTTATTGTTAAATTACAAAAATTAATGTATGGAAGCAAGTAGAACAAACAAAGAACTTTGGTTTAAACTTTTATTGAAGGTCAATGCGATCGTAACTGATGCTGTTGATATTGTCAGGAAGTGCTGGTGATGATTGAGGCGGTGACAGGGACGTCGATCAGCTGCTTGGAGTGAGAATAGTGGTCAGTCAGCAGGTTCTGGGGAGTTAGACTGTGAATTTTAAAAAACTGTGTGACATTGTTGACATCGATTTTGTACAAGTTCTGATGATCCCAAGTTGTTCAATATTTCAGGACATTTTGGATTACACGTGTGAGTAATGAATAGGTCACAGAAAACTGCCATTGCATCTTGATAAAGCTGTTGTAGATTCCTAGGACTTCCTGTAAATGTAGATGGTAGAATAACTGGTACACCAGAATAACCATCTTCATTCCTTGCTAAATGATCCATTAAGCCAGAATATTGAGCAGCTCTCAATAAACTTTGATAGCACTATTGTAAGAATCATGCTGAAAGCCATTCTTAATATGGGGAGGGGGGTTAACTATTCTGAAACTACACTTAACAATGTAAAAAAATAAGGGAAAATATATGTATGAACAATAAATATTTCTTCAGTTAAATAAAATATTCTGTAAATCTTTTAATAAGGAATAAATATTTATTTAAACCATAATTATTGAAACAAAGTATTTTACTGCATAGAAAAACGGTTATGGGGAGAAGGGTTAACTATTTTGGGGTGCCCGGAAAACTCGTCTCGGGAAAACTCGACCCCGGAAAACTCGTCCCCTTTCGCTAGGTAGGAAAACTGGTCCTTTATTGAATAAATATCAATTGAAAACACATTTTATGATCATTCTTGAAGGAGATATTGTTTTTTTTTTAAAATAGACTATAGCACCCCCATAATATTAAAAAAAAAACATATTTTTACTTGTTTAATGTTTTTTTTTTTTTTTTTTTTTTTAAATAAAATCGATTTTCTAAGTGTCCGTTTTCTACCTAACTGGCTAAGTTCTTAGTGGTTTCACTTATTTTAAAGCGTTTATGTTCATACAAAGTTAATTACAAATTTTTTTTTGTTCTTATTTTAACGATGTTTTTTGGAGTCATAAAAACAATAATAAAAAGCAAAACCAAAAAATTAAAAAACGGAGCGATTATTCGATTCTTCGTTACTTTTTGTTTTGGATTTTAATTATGATAGTTTTTTTTTGTTTTTTTTGTTATGTTTTTGTTTTCTCTCATACCAAATACACTCATACGTTATTTAAAATTATAATTTTATCAAGTATCAACATTTATTGTCGTCCTGTCAAATTTTGCAAAAATTAACTAATAAATTAAAAGCGAAATATTTTTTGGCGCGAGAGATGCCATGTGCTAACAATCTCTCGTTAACTCATTTTTAATTTTTTTAATTTTTACTTCAAAATTCTAAAATCAATCATTAAGAGAAAAAGTAATCACTAAATAAATTTATTATCAATTTTATTGAAAACTCCGCTATCGTTTATCAAGAATCTTTTTAATTTCATTTTTTGTTGGTTGTTTTTCGGAGGGAGATATAGTTTTTACCCCCCCCCAAATTATATTTTTAAAAATATTAAAATTTATTATTTTCTTTTTAAAATCAAATCTCCCTCAGTAATTTCTTTAATTTTCTATTGTTTAGCGATTACCAAGAAGATGTGATATATACCGGTCATTATTTCTCGATCTCACGTAACACTCGACATGTTTTTTTGTTTGTTTTCTGTGGGTTTTTTTTTCTTTACCGAATAAACGATTCCAAATAAATGAAACAACAAACAATAGTCGGCGAGGTAGAAAAATCGATTTTACCCTTTTATAAACAACAGTAAATAAGTAAATTCTTTTTATATTAATATAAAAAAAAATATGCGGTCTCGTTTATGAACATAATAAACGCTTTAAAATAAGTGAAGCCACTAAGAACTTAGCCAGTTAGATAGAAAACGGACACTTAGAAAAGCGATTTTATTTAAAAAAACAAAAAAAAAAACAAACCTTAAACAAGTAAAAATATTTGTAAAAAATATTATGGGGGGCTATAGTCTATTTTTAAAAAACAATATCTCCTTCAAGAACGATCATAAAGTGTGTTTTCAATCGATATTTATTCAATCAGGGACCAGTTTTCCTAAATTCCTATTTTGGACCTTCACCTAAATAGCGATTTAATGAAAAAAAATTTAATGGTTTTTTATCTTTTTTTAATAATTTGTTTTAAAATAAGGAAAAAAAAATCTTTGATACCGCTATTGTAAGAATCATGTTGAAAGCCATTCTTAATATGGTTTAATATGGTTTTAACTATTCTGAACTTCACCTAACAATGTAATAAAAATAATGGAAAAATTCTTTAGTTAAATAAAATATACTGAAAATCTTTAAATAGGAAATAAATATTTGGATTTGTATTACTGTACACATAGATTCGAAAAAGTTGTCAAAAACAAATATATAACAAATAAATGTTATCAAAGGCAAGGTAAGTTACTTTCTACCAAACTGGATATATTTTTTGTGTTTTTATTTAATGTAACATGTTTATTCAGCTCGAAAAACATACAGTGTTTACCGATGTATTCGAAAATTCAAGATGGCGTCTTACACCCTCTTTAACACCGTAAGTTTGGAAAAAGGTGTTATAAATAAAAAAACTATGCAAAATACTAATAAAAACCCGCCGAATATATGTCAACCTATGTCACAGTAACATGTATTGAGCGAGTTTTTAACAGTATTTTATCCGGTTTTTTATTTATTACATCTTTTCCCAAACTTACCGTGTTAAAGAGAGAATCAGACTCCATCTTGAATGTTCCAATACATCGGTAAACACTGTATGGTTTTCGAGCTGAATAAACATGTTACATTGAATAAAAACACGAAAAATATATCCAGTTAGGTAGAAAAGTAACTTATCTTGCCTTTGATAACATTTATTTGCTATATATTTGTTTTTTGACAACGTTTTCGAATCTATGTGTACATACAAACCAAAATATCTATTTAAATAAATTTAATCGTAAGTAATGAAACAAATATTTAAAAAAATTGTTGTGTTCATTTTTTATAGTATTTAAAAATGTATGCCCTTCGGTGGGCATTAGAAGATGACTGCCTATAAAAGCAAAATAAAACGAACAGAATATAAGTAATAACTATGTAAACAACGTGAAGCTAAGCTGTATAAATGTTACAAAATTACTCGATTCAGCATTAAATAACACGAAAAAGGATTGATATGCCGTAAAACAAAAACAAAACGGAACAAGACGTAAAATGTTTTGACTCTGTGTTACTCAGTGTATTTGCCAATGGTGACTGGTGATTTATTCTTGACTTTTGTAACATTTATTTCTAAACATATTTTTTTTATGTAAGGCTCACTCAAAAGTAAATAAAAATAATAAAAAAGATAAAATGGTACAATAAAAAAAAAACGAACTCGTAGCGTTAAATGTAAAAAATATATTTATTATTGAATAAAAAAAAAAAACATAAGCGTTCCAGAAGACATCGTTAAAAATGTAAGTAAAATACTATACTATATTTAAACTGATAAAGATTGAACAATAAAGGGAGATAATTCACATTGACGCGTTTCATTAATTAATGTTTGCGATGATGATGACGTGACACCGTACGTACAAGCAAATTAATATATAGATATTAAAAAAACCCTTTTCTATTTATTTAAAAAGAAAATACAACTTTGATATATATGGGTCGCGGAATAGCATTCATCTGCAAAAGATCTAGCTAATTTGCATACTCTTTTAAACATACATTTTAATTCATTTTCTATTAGTTTTTTAGGTTTTCTTATGGGATAATCATCTTTAGTTAACTATTACGTGTAATTATATTCATGCAGATATTGTACATAATTTATACTTGCGTAATATTTGCATGAAAAGCTTATAGTAAAAACAAACTTTTTTCTATATAAATTTATGTATGAGTATATATATTCGTTTAAAAAATTGCCTACCAAACTCCTCTGTCGGTTTTTTTGGTCTACAGACATGAAACTTAATATATAGGATATTCGAACCGATGCAAAACTTTATATTTATGTTTTAGCCGGGGGAAATCGGTGCAATATGTGAAAATTTAAAAAAAAAAAAACATGAATTTGCCAGGTGAAAGTCGAATGACGGCATTATGATTATGCATGCGTAACGTAATAGCTATTGGTTCACGTTTTAATTTTTAGCCTTGCAGCAAACATGTTTTCATGGCTGAGGCATTAACGTAAAAAAAGTAAAGCATAAGCTAAACGTTTTGGTATCGATTCTCGGTGATGGCGAGAGTAGAAATAGATCTTTTATAGTGTGTAAAAATTACAACTTTCTCCAAGGATACGTGTTTTGTGAGGGTCAGATTTATTAATTTATTTTGCGGACTATTATACTCATCTTTCTTAATTTTGTTTCACGACGTTTCGGCCAACTATTCCTCTGGCCTTCGTCAGATGGTAAGCGCGACTGGATAAGAACTTCGAATCTCCTAACTGCATTCTCAGCAATCACTGCTATCCATAGTTGTCGTCGTCTCACCACGGTTTGGCCAAGTAAGCCTCTGGCCGATTTTGGTAGGATTGAACCGCTATCTTCAGTGAATTCTCACCTGGAACCGCAGCAGTAATTGATGAGAATGTAGTTATGAGATTCGGAGTTCCTATCCCGTCGCGGTTACCACCCGACGAAGGTCAGAGGAATAGTTGGCCGAAACGTCGTGAGAAAACAACTAAGAAAGATGAGGATAATAGTCCGCAATATATACATTACTTAATAATACTCATCCCAATAATGAATTCCAATTCAAATAATATATTAACGTCTTAGTTTTGATTTCTTTTCCTTTGCAAAACTC
Organism: Euprymna scolopes; assembly: GCF_053919585.1. Taxonomy (NCBI): domain Eukaryota; kingdom Metazoa; phylum Mollusca; class Cephalopoda; order Sepiida; family Sepiolidae; genus Euprymna; species Euprymna scolopes. Next base: position 27,514,617 of record NC_136519.1, on the reverse strand, counting down.
AATTCTGTTCTGCAAACAAAAAAGGGCAATTTTTCTACAAAACAACCAAACCAAACATCATAAATAAATATTTGAAGATATAAAGTAGATGAAGCATAAGAACTTTCTTTTTTTTTCTTTTTCAAAATTAATGAATTCGATATGAAGTAGCCCGAAAAGCGATGGTATGCCGTAAAACAAAACTACTATTACAGCAGTAAATTATACAGATTAACGTGGAAATAACCACGGAATTTCCTTGGGACTCGCTAATATGCAAATGATATGAAAAGACACATTGTTAGATCATGGTTCTGAGAAAGTTGTCTGAAAATATTTGAGATATGAAGAAGACGAACTCACGTTTTGTGGCATTCAACAAATTGTTATACGAAACCCACGCACAAAACACGTTGATTAGTAAATTGCTAGTTACATTTCACTGTTTCGTATTTCCAGCAATGGTTCAATTTTAAAGACCTAATTGTAATTGATACTTGATCAGAAATCGATCAATTGTAATTGATACTTGATCAGAAATCGATGTTTCCAACGAGGTTAATTCCAAAATAGATTTGACATAGAAAAACAAATAAGATGAAAAACAGTTCAATATTTAACACGGAAACATTCTATCGTCAAATTATAAAGTTGATCTTCAAATTAAAATAGCTGAATGAGAATTTGGCAAAAGCTGAATTTTAAAAGTAAAAATGATCAATTCCAAATTAAATAAAAAAATAAGTATCAAATTAAAAAATATTTTAAATTCAAATTCAGAAAGATCATCCTCAAATTTAAAATTTCAAAACAGCCTAAATTCAAATTTATAAAAAAAATCAATTCAAAATTATAAAACATCACAAACTGAAATTCAATAAAATTAACTCAAAATTATAAAACTTCAAAAATTCAAATTCAAAAAGATCAACTCAAAATTGAATAACATCTCCAATTCAAATTCAAAAAGATTAACTCAAAATTTAAAAATTATCTCAAATTCAAATTCAAAAAGATTAATTCAAAATGTAAAAATTATCTCAAATTAAAATTCAAAAAGATCAACTCAAAATGTAAAAACATCTCCAATTCAAATTCAAAAAGATTAACCCAAACTTTAAAAATTATCTCAAATTCAAATTCAAAAAGATTAGCTCCAAATTTAAAAATTATCTCAAATTCCAAAGGATTAACTCAAAGTTTTAAAAAAGTATCCATTCTGAATATTTTAAATGTTGAACCTCAATTAAAAATGTTCAACATCAAATCTAAACAGATGAACTTCACATTGAAAAGATAACGTAAAATTACCTTTGAATTTAAATTGAATAAAAAATAAACTGTATTTAATATTGTTGATATTTAATGTAAAAACGATCGACAAAAATTGAAGAAAAATAACAAAAATCTGAAATTTTAATGAAAGAAAATAATCTTTTAATATTGAATAAAAAACGCTTTCTTAAAATTTAAAATAACAAACCATTTTTGGCGGTGGTGATGGTGGTGGTGGTGGTGTAATTTAGATTATTGGACTCTTGTTCTTATTTTGAGTGGAATTCACACAACGATGTAACCTTCGACCTGTACAAATGTATCTTGTCGAACTTGGGAACCCTTCTCTCGAACTCGGGAATCTTTCTGTCGAACTCCGGAATCAGCACAGAATTTCAAATGGAACCTATATTTAATATTTAATCAACGGAGGTAGTATGCTCTCGTTCTGTAAGCCATGCCCGAGTATTAGTTTTAAGTAATTTGCAGTTGCATTGTTCAGTGTCTCTCGCACTGATCATTGAAACTTCAACCTCCAGAAAAATGTCACTTAGGGCTAAATTTTACCTACGTCACCGGTCTTCGTGAAATTCAATTCATTCATTCAAGTGATGTCCTGCCTGGTACAGGCATTGACGGCTGTGACTTACCATCTCTCTCAAGGCATTCATGAATTCATTGTTGCTCATTATCTTTTCAGTTATAGAGACAGTAGATTGCAGTTTCTTTCTGTCCGAGCAGTATCCATACTGAGCGATTGTCCTAACCATTGTACTCAAGGGGTTCTTTTGCTCAGCACAACGAGATACAAAACGATGAACAGAACTGCTTCCGTATTATACCAGTCACCTGCTTTCCATGACCTCACGTTTCTCTGATCGAGGTGGGAGGGGGGGGGGGCTGAAGTGGATTCTCGACCTTGCCTAGAGGTTTCCCGTAGACGAGCGGAGGAAAGGAGGGGCCTTTTTCTTGTAACAATAGTGCTGTCCTGCCACCATATACAGCGCATAGTATTCGAAAATTGTTACTCATATGGTATTAGCTAGGTTGATCGTCGCTTCGATGATCTGGCGAGAACCGGTGAGTCAACGCGATTATGTCGTATGGCTTGTGGAATACAATTGTGATTTACTGAAGACTTCTGTCCGACCATCGACTGAAACGTTGTGCGAATAACACTAAGATGAGACGAACAATCCAAATAATAACATTTATCGATCGTCATGTAAAAAATTCTGAAACAGTTATTATTATCTCTACTTATATATAAAAGGCACTTTGTATGTGTATGTCTGTGTGTGTAAGTTCGTAACCTATGGACTCCGAAACGGTTGGACCGATTTTTTTTTTTTTAAGTTTCACGTAAATGTATATTACGTGTCTGATAGTTTTTGTAAAAATAGGTTATGCATTGGAAGTCCCCGATAAGTATAGAAAATCGATAATCGAAAAAAATACGATTAAAGAAAGGACAGTCCGATTTTGACGAAAGTAAACACCCTTATACAGCCTAATATCACAAATGTATTTGAGCAGCTTTATCACCGCACAAGTAAGATGACCCGGCGTATAAAAGCAACAGTAGGGGCGCGTTCGAAATGAATGTTTTTGTTTAGAGAACAATTGAACCATGATATTTGACTTTTGCATTTCAAACTTTAATACACCCATAATATAAAAGTGATTTTATAAAATCAACAATAGGTTTTTTCCAATGCACCGCAGTGGATCCCTGACTAGAGCAGGCAATTGGTCGATTTAGTTGAAAAATGTGCCATTTCACCGATGTTGATGACAATAAAATATTGAAAGTGTTCCTTGATTTTTATTTAATCCCGGGTAACAATGGGTTGCCTTGCTCGTTATCATTTAAAAGTATTCTTTGGCATTTGCCTTTATTTACTGACCAATCATCTGCCTACACGTACCGAAGATCTATATTCAATCTGTTGGTAAGTTTGCTAAGAAAATGGTTGGATTTTTTTCAGAAAGTACCCGACATTATAATGTAATCCCTGATTCGTTGGCTGGGAGCAAAGTGAAGCATCTGCTCAGATACTACATTTCATCATTTCTTGTAAATCCATTATCTCATAGAAACTTATTTCCTAATTCACATGATCAGCTCAGATTAAACAACAAAACCGGACGAAAGATATTTGTAAAGGCAACAATGTTTCATTTCAAAATTGCATCATACATAAGCTATAAGGGCCGTTCCAAAAGTAGGGCCTCCTATTTTTTTTAAATTTAAAACCTAAAAAGTTTAAGAGCTATGAAGACCGAAGTGGTACGAATAAAACGAGCAGCCTTTTGTGCTCCAGAATTTATTTTCCTTCATAGTCACCCCAATTCTCAACGCACTGTTGCTAGTCTTTGTTGATGTCTCGGTTGCAAAACTTCGAAGCGTAATTTGTCACTAATATCTCTGTTACCACTCTGAAATCAACGAACCTATCTCCTAACTGTGCTGACATCAACTGCATCAGCTTTGTAAACGTCAAGCAGGCGCCAGAGAAATGTTGATCGGTTCAACTTTTTTCAGAGTGAAGGCATTCAATAACGCATCTCTGCGTCTGGCACACGTCTATGGCAAGAGCTGCAACAGAGAGATGAAACTTTTTGGTTGTGAATGCATAAGTTCAATCATCATAACAATGCATTTTGCAATCCGCTCTGATCCATTTAAGCGGAATAAAAATAATAGTAGGCATTACGTTTTGGAACATCTCTCGTACATAATCCTACCTTGCTAGCTTCCTGCTCATAAAGATTAGTTCGCTTATACTTCGGAAAAGGACTGAGTCAAGACAACGCATGTTGGAAGACAGAGGAGGTTTATTCGACTTGATCTCCGTTCAAAATAGAGGACAATATTGATAATCATTCTCTAATCTTATCAGAGAATCTTTAAACAACATGTTCACGTATGTAATTCCCACAACGAACTTCTTCATTTTATATCTCACTCTCTATTTAAACCATGTGATGTCACATCCGTTGCTATCAATTCCCATGGTCGAGTAAATCCTAATCCCGGCTTCAAACAACTGACCCTGACTGAACTGCTAGTTCTTGTTATTTTCAACTAACTGTTTTATGTGTTAGTGGGTATACTTGTTTAATATTTAACAATGAAATAATCCCAGCAGAATACACAGTCCGCGTCAGTGATTAATGAATCTCATCACTTCCCTTAATATATGAGTGGCGGCCCAAAAGTAATGCCTCCTTTTTTTATTCCGCTTGAATGGATCAGAGTGGATTGCAAATTGCATTGTTACGATGACTGAACTTATGCATTCATAACCTGAAAGTTTCATCAATGTGTTGCACATATTAAAGGTGTGAGACTCTAAGAAAGCAATCCATTGTCATGGACGTGTGTCAGAAGCAGAGATGCGTCCTCGAATTCCTGGTAAAATACATTGAGAATGTTGGTTACTATGTGAAAAGATAAATTCTGGAGCATAAAATGTTGCTCGTTTTAATCGTACCATTCCCATCTTTGTAGCTCTTCAACTATTTTATTTAAAAAAAAAACAAAAAAAACTAAGAGACTTTACTTTTGGAGCGACCCTCGCATGACAAAACGCACTCCAGACGTCCATTTGCAGCCATCGTTCATTGCTGGCAAAAGTACATTGGGCATGGTGGTAACTATGTAGATAAATAACCTCTAGAGAACTCGTTTTAATGGCACAACTCCCGTCTTCGTTGCCCTTCAATTTTTTTAGTAAAAAAATAGGAGGCTTTACTTTTGGAGCATTAAATAATCGTTAAAGTGCTGATATGCCGTAAAAAAAAGCAAAACAATCGATTGCTTGTATAATCCGTATTTGTATAATCTGTGTAGGTTTAAACTCTAAAATATTTAATTCTTCGATTTTGCTATCCGGGGCAACTCGAAGTGATCTTGCTGACAGTAAATAAAGTCTATCGATTAAATAACAAGCAACAGAGAACGTGCATTTACCTCCCCCCACCTCCAAAGTAAGCACAACGTTTTACCTATCATTACTTTGACAACTGAAGCTTATCGGCTCAATAGAAAACGATTCGGATAACCTTTTGTTTGTTAATGCACTTCCTGGTTGAATGTACATTGGACGAGTGGCATGAGGGGGGGATAGTGGTAAAGGTAATTGTTGGGTGGGGAGTAAATAAACTGCCCATCCGGTTTGAAAAACAAAGAAGAAGAAGAAGAAGAAGAAGAAGAAGAAGAAGAAGAAGCAAATAGAAGAGGAAGTAGATGAGGGAAATAAACAAAGCGAAGGATGAAGAGACGAAGAAGTAGGCTATGAGGAAGAAAAAGAAGAGAAAAGAGATAAAAAAATAGAGAATAATAATAACAATAATAATAATAATAATAATAATAATAATAATAATAATAACAATAATAATAATAACAATAATAATAATAATATTAATAATAATAACAATAATAATAACAACAATAATAATAATAACAATAATAATAATAATAATAATAACAATAATAATAATAACAATAATAACAATAACAATAATAATAATAATAATAATAACAATAATAATAATAACAATAATAATAATAACAATAATAATAATAATAATAACAATAATAATAATAACAATAACAATAATAATAATAACAATAACAATAATAATAACAATAATAATAATAACAATAATAATAATAATAACAATAATAATAACAATAATAATAATAATAACATTAATAATATTAATAATAATAACAATAATAATAACAACAATAATAATAATAATAATAACAATAATAACAATAATAATAATAATAACAATAATAATAATAACAATAATAATAACAATAATAATAATAACAATAATAATAACAACAATAATAATAATAACAATAATAATAACAATAATAATAACAATAATAATAATAATAACAATAATAATAATAACAATAATAATAACAATAATAATAATAACAATAATAATAACAATAATAATAACAATAATAATAATAATAATAAGACGAAGAAGAAAAAGAAGAAATAGGGAGAAACAGTACAGCATCTTATAATAATAATAATAATAATAATAATAATAATAATAATAATAATAATAATAATAATAATAATAATAATAATAATGATAAGCAACGTGATAGAAAACCCAATGAGAACGTGAAGACTGGAATTGACAGCCGAAGGACAACACATAACAGAAATTAACATACAAAGAGACATCTTCCAAGGAGATTCATTATCACCATTCTGTTTATAATAGCCATAATACCTCTGAACAGTATACTGAGAAAGCGTTAAGCTGGATACAAGTTCTCTAATGCTGAGGAAAAAATAAACCACCTAATGTACATGGACGATCTGAAACTTTTTGCAAGGACCGAAAAAGAACTAGAGACACAAGTAAACACTACCAGGATCTTCAGCCAGGATATCCAAATGGACTTTGGTATGGAAAAGTGCGCACTATTAGTTATAAGAAAGGGAAAACTGGAGACAACGCAGGACACCGAACTACCCAATCAAACGGAGATTAGGGCCCTAGGGGAACAAGACGCTTATAAATACCTGGGAGTTCTGGAAGCAGACATCATCAAGCCACACAAATGGAAGAAAAAATTGGATAGGAATACCCCAGGAGAACAAGAAAACTTATAGAAACTAAACTATATAGCAGAAACTTAATAAAAGGTATAAATACATGGGTAGTATCACTAATAAGATACTCAGGACAGTTTATAGGGTGGACTAAAGAAGAACTGAGATTACTCGATCAGAAGACCAGGAAACTCATGACCATGCACAATGCACTACACCCAAAAAACGATATTGATCGACTCTATGTGAAAAGAAAAGAAGGCGGGCGAGGGCTAGTTTGTATAAAAGACTGTGTGCATGACACGAAAAAAGAAATTGAAGAATGCATAACGTAAAACAGAAAAGATAATCATGGCAGGGAGAAACACTGAGAAAATCAGCAAAACAGAAAACAGAGAGATAAAGGATAAGACGAGAAAAGAAAAATGGAAAGAAAAACAACTACATGAAAGATTCATGAGAATGACAAAAGATGAGAATAACGAAAATACTTGGACATGGATGCAAAAAGGACACATAAGCCGAGAAACCGAATCTCTAATAACCGCAGCACAAGATAACTCGATACGAACCAACCACATCAAAGCAAAGATCGATAAAATACAAGAAAACAGAAAATCTAGACGAAACAATAGACCATATAGTAAGTGAGTACAGCAAACTAGCCCAAAAGGAATACAAGAACAGACACGACCAAGTCGGAAGGGTAGTACAGTGGGAATTATGCAAACAAATTATGAAGCTCGAACACACAGACAAGTGCTTACAGTACTTGAAAACGAGAATCACTAAATCCTATGGGACATGGACATACAAACTGATAAACCCATCCAAGCAAAAGGACCGAATGTCGTAATAATTAACAAGAAAGAAAAATCCTGTCAAATCGCACTTTGCTGTTCAAGCTGACTACAGTGTGAATATTAAAGAAAAGCAGAAACGGAGCAAATACACAGAGCTAGCCAGAGAGCTGAAAGGGATATTGAAGATCCATCCATAGCCCTTGCACCCCTGGAGGGGCATAGGCCATCTACAACTTTTGTTGATGTTTTTGTAGCGAAGAGTTCTTTTTACAGGGCGAGGGTGCTGGCCTCACGCATAACCTTCCCAGAAGATACATACAGCGCCTAGCCTTCACAAATGCTCATCTGGTACTGGTCAGGCTCAACGTTGCTTAACTTGCATGTGTCAACGTGATTGTGCCGTACAGATATTGAAGATGAAGAAAGTCAAAATAATACCTATAATAGTAGGAGTACTAGAAGCAATCCCGATAAACTTTGAAAAAAGAATGGGAGAAATTGGTATTAGAGGAATGACTTGAAAAACACAACGACTAACGATAATGAAAACGGCTTAAATATTAAGGAAAACCCTTGAATGCGGAGAATAATACACATGAACCACATGGGTGAGGCAGACAAACTGCTGCAGAGGCAAAACATGAAGAAGCTTTACAGGGAATGAAGAATATTGAAGCTGAATGTCAACAAGTTCTACATCCCCATCACGCATTCCCTCCCATTGCTCCATCACCGCACCCCCCTAAAAAATGTGAAACCAAATAGCCGAGAAGGATCAAGGAGGAGGGAAAGAACGAGAAGAGAGCGCTGACCAGACCTCCGCTGAACAAGCGCAAAGAGAACTGGGACCTTGAGGAGGCTTAGTGCCACTCAAATTCCAGTACAGACCAATGGCCGCTGCCAGCGAGAAATCAATGGTGAGAGGCTGTTACCATAACGCAAATCTATTTGCAAATGCTACTGAAGGGAGGTGGAGAGTGCTAAACGTCTGGGGAGACTTGTTGTCACCCAGCTTCCAGGAAACACCACAGGTTTTCAATCAGACCTATGATGATCTGTGTGAAAGCTTCATGTGAGCCAATAATAAAAACAACAATAATAGTAAAAATAATGGTGATAATAATAATAAGAATAAGAAGAAGAAGAAGAAGAAGAAGAAGAAGAAGAAGAAGAAAACGAAGAAGAAGAAGAAGAAGAAGAAAAAGAAGAAAAAGAAGAAGAAGTGAACTAAATGGATCCGAATACATTTGAACTCAGTTCGGTTTTGCTCAACTGGATGAAAGTAAAACTTAAAAAGGTAAAGAAAAGAAAATGTATGAGAAAAAAAAAAAACGAAAGGAAGAAAGAAACGAATCAGAAAAAACATGTTTAAAAACGAAAGAAATAAAAAGGCAAAAGAAGTTGGTTGGTTGTTTTTGTTTTACGGCATATCAACCCTTTTCGGGTTATTTAATGCCGAATCCAAAGATTTTGGAGAAATTTTTTTTTAAATAGAATATTTTTGTTGTTTTCAAGTCGGTTTCTATTTAACCCATAGTTGGGACCCTAACAGGTACTACCACTCCGGGTCAGAGTGGACCTGGGAGCAATGGTAACTAAAGGGTGGCTCCACACTCCCCAAAGCCCACAAGCTGGAGCCTCACCACTAGATATAGTTTAAGGTCATATCCAGGACCCCCATTGAGAGACTTTTACCCTCTGCAGGGGGGCAGTCGGCGTATTCTAATGCCCCACCGACAGGGCCGGCAAAAGAAGAAATTGCGCTAAAATAAAAAGGACAAAAACAGAAAAGTCCGTATAGAGAGAATAAAAGAAAAGAAAAAGAAAAAAGAATAAAAATTCAACAAAGAAAAAGAGAAAAACAGAAAAGAACAAAGAAAAAAGAAAAAAGAAAAGAACAAATAAAAAAGGAAAAGAAGAAAAAGAACAAAAGAAAAAAGAAAAAAGAACAAAGAAAAAATTTAAAAACAAAAGAAAAGAACAAAAAAAAGAAAAGAACAAAAAAAAAAAAAAGAAAAGAACAAAGTAGAAAATGTATGAAAGAAAATAAAACGAACGGATGAACAAAATGGACATTTTACCAAAATGTATCGCCCGTTAATTTAGACTGAGTGCTTTCTGTCCAATTGATGGTCAAACATGGTTAACTTTGTGCTCAGTTTTACATTAAATTCTCATCTCTATTACTCTATATATAGGCCTGTGACAACAGAGTATTCTTTTCATACTTTTGACTCTCGAGTATATATCCGACACAGTAAGACACGCTTAATCAACCGAGAACCACATCCGTCTATATAAAAACATATAAGATATTAACGGGTATATACTCAAGAGTCAAAACAATGAAAAGAACAATTGTATCGAATGATTGCCATTATACTTAGTTCACTGCACATTATGATAACAAAGGTTCATAAAAACTTCAGAGAGATCTGACTAGTAGTTCCCGAAAAAAAAAACTTCTAGTGTAAATATGGTTTCGTAGTGATTAATCTTTTTAATCCATATTTATTTCTAATTGTGAATCGAACGGATACCATAATGCTCAGTTCTATGCATTTTATCATAACAAAGGTCCATACAAAATTTTAAGAATTCAGAGAATAAATTATAAGATGGTTAACATCATGAATTTTGGAATATAGTTTTTGTCATTTATTCTCTATATTGCTCTGCAATTACACTGGACTTCTTAAATAGGGATTGGTATATATTATAAGAAAATATATTTTTACAGATATATATATATATATATGTATATATATATATATATATATATATATATATATATATATATATATATATATATATATAATTTGGTTCTTACCTCCATTCTCACTTAATGCAAAACCTACAGTAGGATATTTTTCTTAGACTTCTAGATAAGCATTTTCCAGAAAAGAAAAGACTGCATAAAATCTTTAATAGGAATACTGTGAAAGTAAGTTACTCGACAGCACCATCGATCAAGTCTATCATATCTAAGGAACCAGGAAAGATAGTTAACGCAGGCTGCTCTTGGAGAACCAAAAACATGTGCCCATTGGAGGGCAACTGGAAAGCTGAATCCCTTGTTTACGAAGCTACAATAACTGACCAATCTACAAGCATACCGAAAAAAATATATAGGTATGACAAAAGGCTCATTTAAACAAACTATGCGCATATGAGCTCCTTTAAAGCTAAAACAAGGATAAAAACAGACTTAGCAATCCGGGTCTGGAAGCTTAAATAAGAGGGTACACCTTTTTCTATAAAATGGAAAAAATCGAACAAAACCAGTATACGCCCTGGAATTAAGTCAATGCTTTCTCTGTAATACGGAAAAGTACCAGATCCTACGGGCAATTCATGACCCAGAAATAAGATGTTTAAATGTGAGGAGGTAATCTTTGAACAATTGAATACATAAAAGGAAAGCTCTCCTAATAAACTAGGTAAGAGAAAAAGAAAAAAAAAAACTAAATCTCTATGTACATAGAAAAACGTACTTTTTAGTTAACTTTTATATTCTAAAATTGAGTTTAGTTTGTAAAACTGGATTTTAATTGTAATTTTAAATTATTTTTATTATAGATTTGAAATTATTGTATTATATAAATTAAAAAAAAAAACATACTTTATGAATGTAATTTACAATCTATTTCAATTTTAAAACTATAGGGAAAAATACAATAATATTGAAGTTAATATACGAGGAAAATCTCTTGGCCTAGATGGATAACCCCCGCCCCAAACCTTGAAAGAGTTGAAAGTTTTAAACGAATTTTTAAACGCATTTCGATATAATTAAATGGAATTTTACGTTTTAATCGACATTGAGATAAATTTTAAGTTTAAAATTTTGAAAAAATATTTTTAAAAACAATTAAAAAAACATTTTTTAAATAAATTTTGGTTTTAATATTAAGGGCACTAAACATAAAAAAATTCAATTGAAATTAGATTTTAAATTTAATATAATTTAATTTAAAAAGTAATAAAATTATCACGATCCGATAAATAAAAAAGGGGTTTTTTTGCAAAACGAGAGTTAAACGTGAACTCGTGATGTATACATATTTTCACTTCCGGTTATAAAATAGATGAGCATTGGCTGACGAGAGCTTGATATGGGTATCTAAAATGGTCCTAATCATCGGGTTTTAAACCAGCGGTACCAATGGCTTGTCTCATCTAAAAACTTTCTGTAAACAAATATATATATATATAGTGGAGAAAATTGATCAAGCAGTTTTTTTAGACAAAGAAAATCAAATTATATTACGAATCGAGGCGCTATTTTTTATCGTCCATGTTTTAATAATAAGACGGAAGCCACTCAATTCAACCAATCGAGATCCAAATAAGTTTTGCAATGTTTATAATTTACGCTTAAATCGTAAAAAATCGTAAAAAATTACTTTCTATATGCTTCATCAATTTACATGACTTTTGGAATATGTACGCCATATAGATTTTTCTGTACTTTTTTTTATTAAGTCGAATGCTTAATGAGAACCGATCATTCACAAATTAATGAAACCGTTTAAAGGTTCACTGAATTGTGCAGGCTTAATGAAATATCCGTTTTTAACTGTATATTGATGCTTTTTGATTTAATGTCAAAATTAGTCAGATTGACTGGACATTTTTTTTTATATGAAGGTAACCACTTATCAAGGCCCGGAAGCCACTTGGGGATAAGGGTTATTGCATGTGCAGTAATCAATGAGATAGTATCGTAGTAATCATTAGTATTGGATATTTGATAGAGTGTCTTACTTAAGAGAGCGGTTTGTCAGGAATTTGTTTATGTTGGACTTGAAGACATCCAAGTTGTAGTCAGGTGGGAAACAGGCAAACGGAAGAGAGTTCCACAGTCGGGTACTTCTCAGAAAGAAGCTTTGTTCATGGAATCTACATTTGGATTTAGATACAGATAAAGAGTGGGGAAAAATAATGACCATGGCTGTCTGTTAGGTTTTTGTTGGAAATTTTTGGATGGTATGAATCGGTCTATGCCTACAATTAACCATTCGGTCAAGTCTCATACTATAGAGGACACATCCATTTTAAACATGGAGTACAGAGGTAGATCAGATATGAATGTACGGAAGCTATCCCAGTCAGCCATAGAGTATCGGTATACAGTACGGTGAAGGGGTACGTCTGAAGACTTATTACATTTCATTTTTATCTTAACTGATACAACGGAGTGGTCGGAGGATCACAGAAGAGATAGAACAGAACATGAACATAGCTCAGGGGAAGTTGTGAGAAAAAGGTCTAGAAGGCTTGCATACTGACCGGTAGTATCGGGCACACGGGTGGGTTCGTGAACAATCTGAGTGAGGTCATAGGCAATGGCAAAATCATGACAGAACCTCCCCTCGTCGTCGGTCTTATTTGAGTGGGTCAGCCGTTCCACATTATGGGCATAGAAGTCGCCGCAAATGTGAATGTTAGCCGAAGGATGAGCAAACAGTTTGTGGTCAATTTTCTCAGATATACTCTTACAGATAGTAATCCCACTGTTGTGGGGGCGATAGAGGGCAAATATAAATACAGTGGTGTAAGCAATTTAAATAGCATTGATATTTGATTCTTCTCTTTGAACTTGGCCAGTCAAAACACGGGGGTCATTAAAGGGGGAGTTCTTGAAGGGCGAGGGGAAGAAGAGAGAAGAAAAAAAGAAAAGAATGAAAATGTTGTTTAGTGTGTGTGTTTTACGACACATTAAATGACATTGGTTAGACTAGGCCGACCCGAAGGCTTTTAGAGAAAATCACGTCTTTTTAAAAAGGATCAGCTGAGTTTCGGATGAAGTAACACGTCAGGAAGAAACATCTAGAACTACACAAGGTGCATGCGTGCTATGTCGATGATACATTTTTTTTTTAAACAATGAGATAATTTGCAGATTAAGTTCTGTACGTGTAAGGAAAGCTCTTTGTCTATCTTGTACATGTCACAATTATGGCGTCCAAATATTACGTTACATATTTCGACTGATGTCTGTTTAAAATATGCCGTATTATTTTACCCTTTTCGTTTAGCAAGTAATTTATTTTCTGACTAGAGCGGGGTGGCGCCCGGCTCTGTCCGGTCGTAAAATACGCTTAGACATGATATTATAATTTGTCCAGATTTCGTACGTATCATTATAGAGTCGATATTTCGAAAGTAAAAAAACAAAACAAGTATTTGGGTGCAATCAGTTAGAATCGTAACCGAAAGCAAAACTGCAGCATTCAAAGCTTTTTTTTTTTTACACAGTGATCACCACTTATCAAGGCCCGGAAGCCACTCAGGGATAAGGGTTATTGCAAGTACATTACGTTAGTGTGGAGATTTGATGAAGTGTTTACTTAAGGGGGCGGTTCATTAGGAATTTGTTAACGTTGGACTTGAAGACATCCAAGTTGTAGTCCAGTGGGAAGCAGGCAGACGGAACAGAGTTCCACAGGCGTGCAGTTCTAAGAAAGAAGCTTTGTTCATGGAATCTGCGTTTTGATTTAGGCACAGATATAGAGTGGGGGAAATTTTTCACAGTGGATTCAGCTAGACGGATGTTTTTCGTGAAAGATTGGCGAGGGGGGACCAAAGATTGGAGTTCAGACGAGCACCTGCCATGGAAATAACGATAAAACAAGGATAGGCTCGCATCGTCTCTTCTGTGGGAGAGAGGTTGCAGGGTAGAGAAAAGGGCATCCCCCACTAAGCCACGAAGTCTATTTTGTACTCTGTCAAGGCGGGATAGGCTGTTTTTAGCAGCTCCTGCCCAGATATGGCAACAGTGTTCCATCCTTAGACGTACTTGGCTTTTATATAGATAGAGAATTGCATCAGTAGTTAGATATCTTCTGGAGCGGTAGAAGGATCCCACCATCTTTCCAGCGACCTTGGCAACAGACTTGATGTACGTGTTCCATTTCAGATCAGGAGTACAGGTCAAATCCAGAAGCTTGTCAAAACACGGGGCCTCACCCAGACGAGAGCCATCCATCACAATTGATGCCAGATGGGGATCAGAGCGTTGATGATGTAAGGATAGGAGTTTGGTTTTGGATGCATTAAAGGTAACCAGCCACATCTTCCCCCACTGAACCACGCGCTCGAGATCAGAGGAGAGAGAATCAGAGAGAACTTTGTCATTTACAGCCTTTGATGTGTTGCCGTAGATGGTCGTGTCATCAGCATAGATGTCAACGAATGATTTAAGTATGTGTTTAGGGAGGTCATTGATGTAGATCAGGAAGAGAGTTGGGCCCAGGATTGACCCCTGAGGGACTCCAGCATTTATATTGCAGGCCTCTGATTTTTGTCCATCTACCACTACTCTTATGAGCCTATCGGAGAGAAATGATTTAATGATTGAGAAAACATTTCCAGTTATACCGTAGCTGGAAATCTTGTGAAGTAGACCCTTATGCCATGCCTTGTCGAAGGCCTTTGATATGTCAAGAGCAATTGCTCTAGAAAGGAAGCCTTTGTCAAGAGATTCACTAATCCTGTGGGATATAACCGTCAGCACATCTGCGGTAGATCTTGCAGAGCGGAAACTATTATATTGTGTGTCACTAAGAAGGTTATTCCTGCTGAGGTGGTTGACTATTTCTCTATTTAATATGGATTCCAGCAACTTACTCATAACACACAGGAGACTTATTAGTCTGTACTGAGAGGGAGATGACTTATCACCTGAATTCTTAAATACAGGGAAAACTGATGAGGTCTTCCAGGGAGTCGGAAAGCACTTCTCCTTAAGGCAGCGCTTAAATAGTTTCGTAAGTATGGGAGCAAGTTCTGGTTGAAGCTTTTTTAACACTATAATTGGGATGCCATCAGGGCCAGTTGCTTTACTGGAATCTAGGTTCTTGATTAGCTTGGCGACCTCATGCACGGATATTTGTATGTTAACTAGCTTGTTCTGTGTTATAGGATGAAATATGGGGAGTTGATAGCCTTCGTCGCAGAGGGTAGAATTAGCTACAAAGTTCTTTGCAAATAGTCTGGCCTTGTCTGACGCTGACGAGATGACCTCTGGTCTATTGATAATGGTTGGGATAGAACGCACACTTCTGTTCAGGATCCTATTTGTTATTTGCCAAAACTGGTGGGAACCAAGCCGCTGATCAGCTACCTTGGATTTAACAGACTGGGCATATAGCTCTCTTGCATTTTTTATTACTCTTTTACAGTGGTTGCTGGCAGTCCTGAAAGCAGCTTTAGTCTCAGTGCATCTATTACGTTTGTAGCTATGGAAAAAGTGATTTCTGTGTGCGATAGCAGCAGCACATTCTGGGGAGAACCATGGCTGGCTGTTAGGTTTTTGTTGGAATTTTTTAGATGGTATGAATTTGTCAATGCCTACAATTAACCATTCGGTCAGATCTGATACTATAGAGGACACATCCTTTTTAAACATGGAGTGCAGAGGTAAATCAGATATGAATGTATGGAAGCTATCCCAGTCAGCCACAGAGTATCGGTATACAGTACGGTGAAGGAGTACGTCTGGGGACTTCTTACATATCGTTTTTATCTTTACTGATACGACAGAGTTGTCGGAGGATCCTAGAGGAGAATGAACGGAACATGAACATAGCTCAGGGGAAGTTGAGAGAAAAAGGTCTAGAAGGCTTGCATACTGACCGGTAGTATCGGGGACACGGGTGGGTTCGCGAACAATCTGAGTGAGGTCATAAGCAATGGCAAAATCATGACAGAACCTCCCCTCATCGTCTGTCTTATTTGAATGGGTCAGCCATTCCACGTTATGGACGTTGAAGTCACCACAGATGAGGATGTTAGCCGATGGATGTGCAGACAGTATGTGGTCTATTTTCTCAGATCTACTCTTAAAGATAGTAATTCCGCTGTTGTGGGGCCTATAGAAAGCAAATATAAATACAGTGGTGTTAGCAAGTGCAACCCTGAAGCACATACAGGGTAAATTAGGATCTTCTCTAGAGATATCCCTGCCACACGGGAAGCCATCCTTAATGTAGGCACATATTCCATGCCCATGGCGATTTTGGGGGTTAGATTTAGCTGTTAAATTTTAGTATCCGTTAATTATGAACTCATCTAGGGAAGTGGTCGGCCCTATTCCAGTTTCACTTAGAAATAATATGTTCGGTTTCGTCTCCTGTAATTGGGGTTCAACCTCTGGAAGGTTGGAACGTAGACCCCTGATGTTGAAGAAGGAGACCTGGTAGTAGGGGTCTACGCTGGAAGATGGGGTTCTAGGTTTAATTGAGTTTTTATTCTGGAGATATTTCATGTTGAGGTTTTGGGATTTTTGGAATAGGTCGGCATACTTGGTTAGAGCAGTTCAGAGAGGGAAAGTAAGAGAGAAAAAGACAGGAATTTTTTTTGTAACATACGAAAAGGTAAAGCCGTAACAATTACCAACTAGTATGGCATCGAAAGGCCCCACCAAAGACTACTGCATGGTTCAGATTCACTCAACAAATGGCAATACAGCAGTCCCAGTACTTTGCGCCTGCTGATAGGACAGCCTCCATAGTGGTTAATCCAAGGTTCGGGTCCCTGACTATCAGGCGGATAACGTCAGCCCAGACAAAACGTTTACCTCCAGCACCCTTACTAGTGACATGGCCACAAGGACAGACAGAGACAGAAAAATTTCCGACATCTCAGACTACTGGTCACCAAGTACTACCGACCTTTAAGCAGCTTTTTCTTCACCCTTTGTCAGAAAAATCACTCATTGCATGAGGACTGAGGGATAAAAAAGGAGAAGCGAGAGTTACTGGAGCTGCCGATAACACATCCACTGTATTATCTACTCTCCATACACTTGTGACGTTACCACTGTACCAACGTGACACGCATATGAACTGATATAAAATCAGAAATACAAAATAAACCAAGATGAATATACAAAATGTATAACGGTTTATTTTTCACTTTTGAAATATTGTGGGCCCCTTAAAAAACTATTTTTACGGATTAAAGTCCAATAAAATAACGGTACGTAAAAAATTCAATCATTTGAAGCCCCTAGCACCACTCAACGACTTTTAGTTTTGGAGGAGCTAGAGTTTGTAAATATGGAGACAGACAGACAGACATATAGCCTTTTATATATTAGAGTTTTGCAGTAACAATAATGGAATTAAATTTTATTTTCATTTTTATTTTTAAAATAAGAATTAATTACCAAATAATAAAATCAATGCTTCTTATATAAATAGAATGAAAGTAAGAGAGAATTCGGATTGATATTCTCTGTTTGTTTGTCTACCGGTCTGTCTGTCTGTCTGTCTGTCTGTCTCTCTCTCTCTGTCTCTGTCTCTCTCTCTCTCTCTCTCTCTCTCTCTCTATATATATATATATATATATATATATATATATATATATGAGCAAACAGTTAATAAAATATGTTAAAAAACACTTTGAAATGAGTTAAAAACATATTTAATCTGAAAAGGAAACACTAGATAAATGGATAGTCCTTAATCCGCGGAGTTTCGAAGAAATACTTTCCTTCTCATCAGAGAGTAGGAATTAGCAAAATGCGGGATCGGATTTTGCATGCAAAAGTATTAGATGAAACAATAAGTAAGTCAAAGATCTTACTTGAAAACAAAAAGGTGAAACATAGGGAATATGGTAAAGAAAAAGGTGATTACACATGAATGGATAGTCTGGTGGAAGATAAAAATCCAGTGACGGTAAAATCCAAATGTAAAACTTCAAGAAAGTTAAAAGAATTTCCATTTGTACAAATAAAATCCAAGGAAATCCCGTAATTGGAAGAAGATGGTCCATAATAATCCAAAGGCAGAAATCCATGGAATAATTCACAAAAATGTGTACAAGGAAAAAAATAATATTAATAAAAGAAAAATAAGATGTGCTTCTCACTCTATTTCCGAGACATAACTATAAATAAAAAAGATCTGGGAAGAGAAAGGAGAGAGAAAAAAAATGATGAAGTTAAATATAAAATAAAGGGAAACAAAAGTAAAAATGACCCAGACAGGAAATGTTAAAGGCGCGAAAATATATATAGGGCAAAATAATATAGGTCAACTGAAATGTACAGGTCATCACTTAAACGACACTAAAAGGAAAATAAAAAAGGAAAATAAAAATAAATAAATATATAATAAATAAATAGAAAATAAAGAATAAATAAATAAATAAAAAATAAAATATAATAAAAAATAAAATATAAAATATAATATATAAAATAAAATAAAATAAAATAAAAAATAAAAATTATTTAATGGGAGAAGATGGCCGCTATCTGCAATTTCAGGGAAAAAAAGTAAGTAAATTCATATAGTAAAATTTAAGTAAATATACATACAAGATACGAAAATGAGGGTAGATTGATATATTAGATAGATCTGAAAGTTTAAAGAATAAGACAGAAAATTCAGATAAAAAACCGGCCATGCAAAGACGAGATAAAGAATTAAAATAAAGGATTATTGAATTATAAAGTATTAAGAAGTCTATCGAAAAACGATAAAGTTAAAGAAAAATATTTTATATCTATATAAAGGGTAAAAGTAATAACTATGTAATTTCAAAATTGCCATAATTAAATTTGGACTTATATTTACAGAAAGAGATCAGTTCATTTTTAGAATTTATTATATTGTTACTTTGAGGGGAAGTAATTATAGTTATAGCTTCGATTGTGCAGAGGCGACATGACTTAGAGCCTGGAGTATAAGACTTAAGTTTTTTTATAATAGTCCATTTGATTGAGAAGGGAGTATTGTTAGAGTTAAGTTTTTTAATTAAAGTGGTTAGAGAAGGTCCTTGGTTATTATTAGAATTATGGTTGTTAAAAGAAGAAATGTGGTTTGATATTCTTTTCTTAATTAATGTTGAAGTAGCGCCGATATGTGTATGTACTTTATTAAAAGCTCGAGGTCTGGTATTAATATTAATTTGCTGATTTGTATTAGTTAAATAGTTTGAATTTTGTTCATAGTGTTCAACAAATGGTGGGACAATGTCTGTATGAGGACTATTTTGGAGGGGATAATGAGTGTTGTTAGTGTTAGGATGGCTGTTAGGAGAAATATTATTATTCTCATTAATATTATTATTATTATTATTATTATTATTATTATCATAATTATTATTATTATTATCATAATTATTACTAGTTGTATGATTGTAGATGGAAGGGCTGCTCGAATGGTGTATTGGATTAGTAATTATATCAGATGGAGGATGGTAAGAAGAATAACTTGAATACGAAATATTAGTGTCTATTATGGGAGGATTGCGTGGGAGCTCAGTAATAGTGCAAGAATATATAACATCTTTATGGATACAATCATTATTGAGTTGGCAAAGATGTTTGTTATTACAATTACAGTTAGTTTTCGGTTTAACTGGGAAAGGGATATTTTGGGCTGATTTAATTTTTTTATTATTAGATGTTAAGATTCTTTGTGCTAAATTAGGCATTGTTGAAATGAGAAATCCGGATTGAATTTTTATTGAGAATTGAACTATATCTGTGTGGGTATTTGAAAGAGTTTTGTACAATGTTAAAGAATTCCTTAGGTATATTAGTTTTGACATTTAGGCTAAATGGAGGATTAAACCAAATATTTTTCTTTCTCCTGGTGCGACTAGGTGGGTTAGAGGCATTGTGATTAGTATTTTGGTTTGGATTATAAATGTAGACTGGTTCATTGTTATTGATAGCGGCAGATCTTGTTATTTGAACTGGTTTCTTACGAGTCATATTATAAGCTCTATTTCCTATTTGCTTTTATCGAGCTTTTATATCTGGCTGAGATAATTTTATAAATATTAATTCTTTAATATTTATAATTTACTTTAATTTTACCATCTTGGATCATTTTGGTAAATTCAATTGTAATTTTCATTATATATATATATATATATATATATATATATATATATATATATATATATATATATATATATATATATATATATACCGTTCACTTGGATTGAGCATATTGGTGAGTGAAATAATAAGCTGCCACTAACGTATAATGCGATGCTCTTTGTGTAAACAGATGGAGCTTAAGGCCTTTTGATAATGTTGATGATTGTAATTTAACCTGCCCTCTTAGAAGCAGCCACAATAGCGTAACGGTTAGATTGCGGCGGTGGGGCAGGAGATTGGAGTTTGGTTGATAATGCGGGACCAATTAGATTGGAGACTCTTTTTTTTTTAACCCTGTCTAAGAGTAAGAGAGCAGTGGTAGATGTACCAGCCCAGATGTGTCAAACAATAGTGCATGCGTGGGTGAATGGTGGCTTTGTAGAAGTACAGGATATTCTCAGGTGTGGGACAGGAGTCGGAGCTTCGTTGACAAGGTTGGATCTATTAGATTGAAGACTCTTTTTTTTTAAATTCTATCCAGAAGTGAGGATTAGTGGTAGATGCACCAACCCAGATTTGGCAACGATAATACATGCATGAGTGAATGGTGGCTTTGTAGACATATATGATGCTCTCTGGCGTGAGTAATTTTCTAGCGAAGGCATAAGTGCTATTAGTTGTGCAGCCATCACCAACCCTATTCAGAGTTTAACCGGCTTCCTCCGAAGGAGGAAGTTTCATGGGAGTATGAAATCCACAAGTGGTCCCCAATCGCATGTATATCCCCATTAGGGGAGATGACAACGTTAGGTTTTTGCAACTTTTTGTAGAGATGTGTCGATGTCCTACATACAGCACCTGGACTTCCCAAATTGGCCACCCATTTTAGTAATGACCAGGCTCAATGTTGTTTAACTGCGGGGATCTTACGTGAACCGGTGTGTCAATGTGATTATGCCGTATATAGTTCGTTATTAGTTCGTCAGAGCATATTCCATAAAGACTCATAAAACAGGCAAAGGGATGCAACATTGTGGTGATGGGACAGAAGTTGGAGTTTAGTTGATAGTGCTGAACCTATTAGATTGGAAACTGTTTTGAACTCTGTCTAAGAGTAAGAGACTAGTGTTAGATGCAGCAGTGGTAGAAGCGCCAGTCAAGATGTGGCAACAATATTTCATGTATGGACGGATTGTGGTAGTACAGACATGAGATACTCTCAGGTTTTTCTTGTACTCCCCCTTTTTCTCTCTGCATCACTCCGTTGAAGGAGCACAAGTGCTATATGCTTTATTACAGCACATCCCATTAAAGTACTTATAGAACAGTCACAAGAATACAACATTGTGACGATGGGACAGAGGTTAGAGCTTTGCCGATAGTGTGGGACCTATTAGGTTTGAGAATCATTTTGGACCTTGTCTAATAGTGAGAATCTAGTGGTAGGTGCATTAGCCCAGATTTGGCAACAATGCTCCATGCAATGGTGGAATAGTGGCTTTGTGGTATAATGTGGTATAATGTGGTATAACGTGGTATAATGTGGTATAGTTTCAGGTATGAGTGATTTTCTAACATGGAGACTACTTGAGACTTAAGAAATGGACAGAACTTCCGTTACAAGCGAATAGATATCAAATTGGCGCCATAAACTGACGTGAAGTTGAATTAAAACCAGTTTCATTTTCATGTTGCCTGCGGACACTTCTCAATTGTGTTGGGTCTTGCTATCTGAATGATCGTTCGACTGGCGGCCATGTTCAGATTCATTCGATTTTTTCAATTAGCTAATCTTCAAATCTTTACATGGATACCAATTGAGCACAGACTAGATTTCAATCTTATCTCTTGCAATGGGAAGTCATTCAATTGAAACGCTTAGTTTCAACCTGTTCTTTAATAACAGAGAGCCGTTTTGTTATAAACAAATAAATATCTCGTGTAATTCACCTATAGTAATAAATGTGGATTTCCTGCGTGCATTTTCCGTACAGTTTTCTACGTTAAAATTTCAGGCACGCTAACTAATCATACATTAAAGATTTTTGCAATCACGACTTCTTCTTCTTCTTCTTCTTCTTCTTCTTCTTCTTCTTCTTAGAATTGATCACAACAAAAATATGTTTATTATATTTAATGAAATTCATCTTAAAGAAAAAAGTGCTTCCCCAGTATATATATATATATATATATATATATATATATATATATATATATATATATATATATATATATATATAGTAAGTTATAAAATATGGCGATTAAGCTACACTGAATATTCCGCGTTTCATTCACTCTAGGATTCTTCAGGCTTATGCGCATAAGCCTGAAGAGTCCCAGAGTGGATGAAACGCAGAATATTCAGTGTAGCTTAATCGCCATATATATTTTATAAATTACTAACTAGCTCTACCTACGTATTGAGCAGTTTTGAAGTAAATACTTAAAGTTTACGCATAAATTTATACTTTCGTATATTAATTTTATGTGAGCAAATGAAGTAGTTATATATATATATATATATATATATATATATATATATATATATATATAACTGTGTATATATATGTATGTATATAAAGTAGTAGCGTTCGTGTGTGTGTATCTGTGTACAACTCCCAATGACCAAAGAAATATAAAGGCCAAATATGTGTACACCTCTCCTAGTCAAGAAATATTAATGCCCATGTTAAGATACTTCTGTCAACGGAGACGTTATATTGTATACGTACTTTCAGTATATAGCATTCTTTAAATCACTTTTACATTATTGAGTTACGGTCATTAACATATCACATTAAATTAAATCTATTTAAATAATTACCTCGATGACATTACTTATTCAACATAATAGCTTTGTTTCAACTGTACTAATTTAAAAAATTTAATTATTTAGTTTATTTAAACTTCAAGCTATATTTGATTTAACTGATTTTATCTGAAATCTGAAACCGTTTTATTTTCAAACCAAAAACCAGAAAACCGAAAGGGGAAATAACTGTGATAGTTTAATTGAAACGGAGCACGTTATGAAATATTTGTTTTCATTTCGAAATATTATTCTAAGCTGAATTATTATTTTTATTTTTAATTCGGAGGAATTTCTTTTCGCTTATTCTTAATTTTTAAGTAACCCTTTTTATTTGTGAGAGAAAAATAATTAAAACTAATGTCCTCATTTACTTGCATCCTCACGAGTTAGTCAGAGACACATGTGAACAAAATCCATCATCCTCTGCTCTTTTTGTTTATAAAATTTAATCGGTGTTGCCCAGGATTTATTATAATAATTATAGCATAGCAAGTGTGTTTAATTGCCTGCGAAACAGATTTTCTTTATAATTTATTTAATATCTTAAATTAAAAATGCTCAAATTTTACGACGTGACCCAGCGTCGTTTAACCCCTAGAAAAAAAAAGGTCAATTTCCAATTCCTCAAAAAACTTGAAAATGACAACTTTTAATGATTTTCCATGGTGCTGAAAACGAATATCACATTTAAATTTGGGACAGATAAGTATTTTTCAGGATATGAAAAATTACTTTTTCAAAAAGTGGGTGATAACTTTCCTATATAAATTTAACGTAAAATGGGCACCCACTTTCAAACCACCTAATAATTTCTTCATATCATAAAGAAAAATTTAACTGTGATATTCGTTTGCAGCACCACCGAAAACCGGCGCTTTTTTTTTTACTAAAAGATTCGTTTATGTTTTCATAATATAGGACGTAAATAATGCTGTCAGTAAGCTTGCACAAGCGGTTTACAAAAAAATATATATATTTTTTTAGGTGGGTATTCAATTATAGAACTTGTATAGTTTTTACCAAGTGCTCCTGCACTTTATTTAGTCGCCTCCTAATGTAAACAGAATTATTGTGAAATGTTAAACTGCAGAGGCACCTGTGAACAACTGTACAAGTTCTATAATGAAAAAAAGAACGAAAAACAAAAGTATGCTTTTGTAAACTTACTAACAGCATAAGAGTCCTAAATTATTAGATGAAAAAATGAACGCATCTCTTAGTAAAAAGAAACATCGCCAATTTTCGGGAGTGCTGAAAACGAATATCACAGTTAAATTTGTTTTATGATATGAAGAAATTACTAGGTGACCAGAAAGTGGGTGCTCACTACGTTAAATTTATATAGGAAAGTGATCCCCCACTTTTTGAAAAAGTAATTTTTTCATATCATGAAAACTACTTATCTGCCCCAAATTTAAACGTAATATTCGTTTTCAGCATCACGGAAAACCATCAAAAGTCGTCATTTTAAACTTTTTGGGGGGAGTTGGAAAGAAACTTTACATTGACCAAAAAAATTAAAACCTGTTTTTTTGTGGCCTAATACGTTTAAGCAGTCTTTATAAATAATATGAAAAAAGAAATTTTGAAAAAAGAAAATTAACATTTTAGCGTGGGGGATAACTTTTCTATATAAATTTAACGTATAATGAGCACCCACGTATGGCCACAAAGCGTTCAACCAGACATGTCATCTCTAGCATTTTTTCTAATGTTGGCGATCGAGGGTGGGGGACAAAACATGAGAAATACAAAAGCTTTTTTTTTTTTTGGTGGTGGTGGTGGGTGGCAGGAATTACATTTGAAGCATAAAATAACGATAAATTTAATTAATTTTTATAAAACCATTCTGTACTTTCACCTAACAATTTTATAAACAGAACGAACTCCAAAATATGACAAATTCAATTTTTTGTGGGGGGGGGGGGATTACATTAGAAATATAAAATGACGAAAAATGTCATTTAATTGTTTTTGGAATTAATTTTTGGTAGATCTTTTTTTTTCTTGTTTTTTTTTGCGATCGCACGGGCATTCGCTGCTATTTCTATTGAAACAAAAGTTGTAATAATTTATTTTTAATTATCTTTTCTTTGCAGGGGGGTATTTCCAGTGCTCAATATCTGGAGAATAGTTTCTTCTCTTTGTAGCCCTTCTACTGAAATATCTAGTGGAGAGGGTATCGCGTACTTCTTTTTTTGGGCGATTACATTTACATGTTCCGTTCTTTTATTTTTGTTGTGGGGTTATCCACGTTGCCCATGATGAAAATGATTAGTATACAGGTGTGTTTCAAACAGAACTTCATGTCAACCCAGGCAACACTGGGTACCCATGCTAGTATATATATATATATATATATATATATATATATATATATATATATATATATATATATATATATATATACTAGCAGGGTGATTCGACGTTGCCCGGGATTGAATGATGATCAACAAATGTTTCACACTTCCAATACTTTAATTGTCCTCGAAATCAGTGAAATCACTTTTCATTCAGATCAATTAATTACTAGCTCTAGGCAGGTACCCACCGTGGTGCACAAAGAGGAAGGTTCACCTGCCCCCTCCCACTACATTGTATTCTACATTGCACAGTAAAGAACCTTTCGCTTCGGGCTACTGTTCTCATCATAATGTCCACACAACGTTTTCGTTGGTGTAACCGCCGACTTTTTTTTTTTACAAGGGAGTTATCATTAATCAAGACCCGAAGGCCACTTGAGGATAAGGATTAATTAGTATACGGTTAAAATTGGGTAGAATTTTATTATTTAAGAAGATGGCTCAACAAGAAGTTATTTAAATTAGATTTAGAGACGACCATGTTGTAGTCAACTGGAAAGTAGGCCATGGGAACAGAGTTCTACAGGCGGGCAGTTTTAGGAAAGAAGCTCTGTTCATGGAATTTGCGTTTAGATTTAGGCACAGATAGAGAGTGGGTTACATTGTTGATAGTGGTTGTAGGTAGAGGAGTGTTTTTTGTAAAAGTTTGGCAAAGAGGATATAGATTGAAGTACAAACGAGCATTTGCCATGAAGACGGGCTCGCAATGTCTCTTCTGTGGGAAAGAGGTTGCAAGGAAGAGATAAAGGCATCACCTACTAGGTTTCGAAACCGATTTTGAACAATGCAGAATAGGGTGCGCTAAGCAGCTTCTGTCCAGATGTGACAACAATGTCCAATCTTATAACATATTTGGTTAAGATGCAGGTAGAGGATTGCATTGGCAATGAGACAGCTAATGGATTGGTGTAGAATTTTTCCGGCGATCTTTGCAATGGATTTGATGTATATGTTTTATTTCAGATCAGAATTAAAAATTCGTTCCAGAAGCTTGTCAATTTGTCAGGTGTATCTTGTCGAACTCGGGAATCCTTCTGTGGAACTCGGAAATCTGCACGTATTTCGAACGGAACCCTTTATTAAATCCATGAGGAAGGCTTGTTCTCGTTCTGTCAGCCATGACTGAGAAGTTCTAACCAATTCGTAGTTGTATTTTTAATGTCGCCGAATTGAGGACTGAAAGATCCCCACGTTCGACAAGATATACTTAAAAAAGATTGGCGGTTACATCAGCTGAAACATTGTGCAAATAAAAATCAAGATGAGAACGTTAGTCCGAATAATCCCATTAATATGAATTATCAATCCTCATCTAAAAAATAATGAAACATAAATCTAAATGGTTTGATCAACTACAATAAGGATAACATATACACAACGACCTGCTAATTCTACATATTCCATTTGTTTTTGTCGAACTTCGCCTCTTGAATAGTGTGCGGACAGACATACAGATTTTGGCTTTATATATTTTAATTATTGGGGAATGAACACGAATAATTAACATATAGAGGACGAGATTGCTATTACAGGGTGGAACGATAAAATTGTCGCTTAAAAAAACAAAAAGAAACAGCACTTGAATTTTGAAATTTTATTGAAAACAAAATAAAATTCGGGAAACTTAATTATATGATAGAGCTGATATCTATTCCATGTAACCGTCTTCAGCCTCAATCTCTGCCTCGATACGCATCCGGAACTTGGAGTATGTTTTTCCACAAGCACCGGTTGAGAGCGCAGCGAATACTCAGCGGTTGGCGGCAATCAGGTTGGCTTTGGTTTTGTGGGAGTTCATGTTGGTGACGTTCTTGACGTATGACCAAACAGAATAATCCAGCGGTTTCAAGTCGGGAAAGGAGGGGACAAAAGAAGGTACAAAGTCGTAGCACTCTTTCTGAAGTATGGTCTCTTTGGACTGGTGGACTGGCGTCAAGTCCTGCTGCCACACCCAGGGTCTGTCAGCTGCCACCTGATTGCACTAGGGGATCACCACTCTCCAGCATATCCAGGTACACTTTGGTGTTGACTTTCAAGCCGAAATGGAATGATGCGGCCCTCACTTGAAACCACACCAAAGACCATAACCGTGGCTGGAAAGTTTGTTTTTATCACCCTGCTTATATCCCTGTTATTCGTGATAATCCAGTGATACATTTTGAGGGTGCTGGCAATGGTCCCGTTGTCATTTGGTTCGGTAAAAAGCATGAGTTGTATAGCGGCGCATCTCCGATCTCACTCGTTGAACATTGTGTTACTTTCAGATATGATAGAAGTCTCCTATCGCTCTTGGGATTTGTACACAACTGGCCACCTAGTAGATGGTCTTAACCAAAAAAAAAAAAAAAAAAAAAGAAAAAAAAAGAAATGAAATCATGTCTTTTCTGTGGCGACAATTTTATCGTTCCACCATGTACATAAATAAATAAACAAAGCAGTGCTCAATGTTTTTCAAGTTAACGGCCAAATTCTGTATTAACAGCAATGAGCGTTATGAAAGGAAGGAAAGAAGAAATAAGGCGCTGGTAAAAGATTTTAACGTTACAACGCTGATAGGCTTATCTCGAGGAAAAATCTAAAAACAAATTAATTAACTGCGAAAAATATAATAAACACATGATTATTTTTCGTAAGGAAGAGAAATAGGAGTAAAAAAAACAACAAAAAAAAAAAAATAGGAGTAAAAAAAAACAAGAAAAAAAACGAAAGAAAACAAGAAAAAAACAAGGAAAAGCAAGAAAAAGGTAAGAAAAAAAAACAATAAAAAAAAACAATAAAAACGAACGAGAGGAAAAACGAGGCAAATAACTTTTCAAATTTAATTGTGACAGACCAACGAAACCGCTATTCGAATTTTTGGATGACGGACCAAGCATTTTATAGAAATACTTGGACGCGTCTCACTTTTTGGATGTGTTAATTTCATGCAAAAAAAAAAAAAAACTGAAAGAAAAAGAAAAAAATGAATGCAAAATAATAGAAAAAAAAAGAGAATAGTAAAAATAATAATTTCTCTTAAAATACACTATTTTTATAGAAATCGCTTCAGACAAGGCATGAAGCCATTTGATATAAAGGAGCTATAAAATTACACCTTCGAAGCCAAAAATACAGCCAAAATGTGAGATGGATATGTACTGAAAGAGAAAATAGCAATTTTTTTTTTCTCTTAACGTACTGTACTTGCAATAACCCTTATCCCTGAGTGGCTTCCGGGTCTTGATAAGTAGTGACCACCGTGTAAAAAAAAAAAAAAAGAAAAAAATGGAATGTTAGGACTAAATTGGAAAATAAGTGAAGCAGCCGAAAGTAAATCTTAGGTTCACTATTGATGACAATGATATTTCAAACTTAAGCGTGACAGACCAGCATACAGAACCTCTCATAGCGATTTTAAAAAATTATTTTTATAAGAGAGTCAAGTCACCGCTTATCAAGGCCCGGAGGCATGTCTAGGATGAAGGTTAATGAGTGTTAGATGCATCCTATCAATCTATGCGTTGATCGATGCAGATGCTCTTCACACATATATGTACTTATTACAGAATGAAGATGTCATATTCCAAAAATCATATAAATTTATCAAGTAGGTTTTTAACTGAAAAAAAGAAATAAAAATTTACGATCTTTAGTGACTTTTATAGTAAATTGTATCCATTATAAGGCTGATATTGATCTCGAAAGTTCGAATCGAGTTGTCTTTCCATTATTTGTGAAATATTTATCAAAGATGGCTGATTAAAAAGTAACGATTCGTTTCGTAAAATAATTTGATTTTCTTTGTTAAAAAATTTATATACGAACCGACTGTTCTATAATAATCTGGACAAAAGCGCACTCATCAACCCTTATCCTTGAGTGGCCTTTTGGCTTTACTAATCAAGAACTAAATAAGTAAAAAAAAAAAAAAAAAAAAATTCGTAAGCTCAGCTGTAGAAATGTGGCATTTTTATAAAACGTGGTGATAAATATTCAATGTTTGTAAATAGAAATTTGGGGAGAAGAGAGCTGCATGCGGTCTTTCTTATGCTGCTTAGTTGAATATATATATATATATATATATATATATATATATATATATATATATATATATATATATATATATATATATATGAATATATATACGGGGTGCTTTGTGGAATATATATCTGGAAACTTATTTGAAGCACCTCGTAAATATATATATATATATATATATATATATATATATATATATATATATATTTACGAGGTGCTTCAAATAAGTTTCCAGACATTTTTCGTAAGGGCACTTTTATTGATATTATAGTACACACATGAAACTCTAGTATCCTTCGAAGTAATCTCCTCCGGTTGCAATGCACTTGTACCGTTTCAAGAACTTCTGGAAGGCTCTATGGAATTCCTCTTGTATGAGCGTGTCAATGACCCTCGTTGCAATCTCTTTCATCTCCTAAATTTTCTCATGAGGACAGCCTCTAAGATTTTCCTTGAGCTTGGGGAATAACGAAATGTCACAGGAAGCAAGGTCTGGATTATAGGGAGCGTGAGGAACTGTCTTGATGCCCATCTTGGTCAAAGTCTGTGATAAGGATAGAGCACCCTTGGAACAATCTTCTGCATCTTCAGTTCCTTGTGAATATACAGTTCCCACACTGACATCAAACTGTGCACTTATTGTCTCTATAGACACGTGACGATCCTCATTTTTTGTTCTTGGAATCTGCGTTTGGATTTAGGCACAGATAGAGAATGGAGAAAATTGTTGATAGTGGTTGTAGGTAGTCGAGTGTTTTTATAATAATCAGTTTTTGTTCTTGTTACCTCCTAACATCAAGTGGCTTCATGCCTTGTCTCGAGCGATTTACATAAATAATAAACATAGATTTTTATTTTTTTATAAACTCTATAATGTTATTGAAACTGATTACACTTATTTAAATAAATGATACAACATAATATTTCGAAAAAGTTAAAGACAATCTTTGAATGTTTAATTTGCATAATTTTTTTAAACTTTTCATTATAAAGTAATGCTAATGTTTGTTATGAACGGAGGTATCGACATATCATCTAAATATTTATTTACTTGTCCGACGCCCGGTGACAAAAAAAAAAAAAAAAAAAAAATTATCGTCACAAACATAAATTAATGAAAAACGAATTTTCTCCCTTTATAGTCGCTCTTTTTCAGTTAAAAAAAATCATTAAAACGATTTAATCTCTAGCAATTTAGAAAACAACAACAAAAAACATGGCTGTCTGTTTACGGTTTCAAATTGTCAATTTTATTTTATAATAAAAAAAGTCATGTTGAGAGGAGACTAAGTTGTTTTATAATAGATTTTTTAAAATTAAAAACATGTGCAAGTGACTAGACATCTGTTTCTTTATAATTTATATAAAAAATTATGAAGAAAAAAATGTGTTGTGGGTTGACTTTTCATTGATAAAAATGTACATTTTTTTAATTATTTTTTTACCCTTAAAAGGTTAAAAGAAGAATTTACTAAAAATTGTTTTAAATTCGTTGTTATTTGTGATTTTTTTTTATTGGTTTTATTTATAACTAGCCTGGTTGCCCGGCGTTGCCCGGCGTTGCCCGGGTATTTGGAGGTGTGTGTTAAGCAAAAAAAAAAAATAATAAATAAGTGGTCGTAGGCCGTACCGCAAGGAGGAAAAGAACGTGGAAAACAAACAAACAAACAAACAAAAAAATGACGTCTTCGCTGTTGCACCCATCGCTAAACCGGAAGTGGCGGAGGTTTAAATTAAGGCTAGACAATCGAAAAGAGAGGATGACTTTTGAAAATATCGGCGAAAAAAGCGACCCCTCTGTAGAAAAGTGCCAAGTTGAGGGTGGAGGAAATAATGTTTTTAGCCAATTTTTCGATATTTGTCGTCCAAAGGGTCAAGCTTCAAAATGATACAGATCCCGTGAAAATCCGTCGCCTTTGTGGAAAGTTTTAGGCAGACATGGAAGCATACATATATACATACATACATACATACATACATTTAAACAAACAGGTGAGATTAATATGTCAGATGTATTTAAGAGCATATCTGAGAAAATAGACCACATACTGTCTTCACATCCCTCGGCTAACATCCACATATGTGGTGACTTCAACGTCCATAACGTGGAATGGCTGACCCATTCAAATAAGACAGATGATGAGGGGAGGTTTTGTCATGATTTTGCCATTGCTTATGATCTCACTCAGATTGTTCGCGAACCCACCCGTGTGCCCGATACACCCGGTCAATATGCAAGCCTCTTAGATCTTTTTCTCTCAACTTCCCCTGAGCTATGTTCATATTCCGTTCATTCTCCTCTAGGATCCTCCGACCACTCCGTCGTATCAGTTAAGATAAAAACGAAATGTAAGAAGCCCCCAGACGTACCCCTCCACCGTACTGTATACCGATACTCTATGGCTGACTGGGATAGCTTCCGTACATTCATATCTGATTTACCTCTGCACTCCATGTTTAAAAAGGATGTGTCCTCTATAGTATCAGATCTGACCGAATGGTTAATTGCAGGCATAGACCAATTCATACCATCTAAAAAATTCCAACAAAAACCTAACAGCCAGCCATGGTTCTCCCCAGAATGTGCTGCTGCTATCGCGCGCAGAAATCACTTTTTCCATAGCTACCAACGTAATAGATGCACTGAGACTAAAGCTGCTTTCAGGTCTGCCAGCAACCACTGTAAAAGAGTAATAAAAAATGCAAGAGAGCTATATGCCCAGTCTGTTAAATCCAAGGTAGCTGATCAGCGGCTTGGATCCCACCAGTTTTGGCAAATAACAAATAGGTTCCTGAACAGAAGTGTGCGTTCTATCCCAACCATTATCAATAGACCAGAGGTCATCTCGTCAGCGTCAGACAAGGCCAAACTATTTGCAAAGAACTTTGCAGCTAATTCTACCCTATGCGACGAAGGCCATCAACTCCCCATATTTCCTCCTTATAACACAGAACAAGCTAAGTAACATACAAATATCCGTGCATGAGGTCGCCAAGCTAATAAAGAATCTAGATTCCAGTAAAGCAACTGGCCCTGATGGCATCCCAATTATAGTGTTAAAAAAGCTGCAACCAGAACTTGCTCCCATACTTACGAAACTATTTAAGCGCTGCCTTAAGGAGAAGTGCTTTCCGACTCCCTGGAAGAACTCATCAGTTTGCCCTGTATTTAAGAATTCAGGTGATAAGTCATCTCCCTCTCAATACAGACCTATAAGTCTCCTGTGTGTTATGAGTAAGTTGCTGGAATCCATATTAAATAGAGAAATAGTCAACCACCTCAGCAGGAATAACCTTCTTAGTGAGACACAATATGGTTTCCGCTCTGCAAGATCTACCGCAGATGTGCTGACGGTTATATCCCACAGGATTAGTGAATCTCTTGACAAAGGCTTCCTTTCTAGGGCAATTGCTCTCGACATATCAAAGGCCTTCGACAAGGTATGGCATAAGGGTCTACTTCACAAGATTTCCAGCTACGGTATAACTGGAAATGTTTTCTCTATCATTAAATCATTTCTCTCCGATAGGCTCATAAGAGTAGTGGTAGATGGACAAAAATCGGAGGCCTGCAATATAAATGCTGGAGTCCCTCAGGGGTCAATCCTGGGCCCAACTCTCTTCCTGATCTACATCAATGACCTCCCTAAACACATACTTAAATCATTCGTTGACATCTATGCTGATCACACGACCATCTACGGGAACACATCAAAGGCTGTAAATGACAAAGTTCTCTCTGATTCTCTCTCCTCTGATCTCGAGCGCGTGGTTCAGTGGGGGAAGATGTGGCTGGTTACCTTTAATGCATCCAAAACCAAACTCCTATCCTTACATCATCAACGCTCTGATCCCCAGCTGGCATCAATTGTGATGGATGGCTCTCGTCTGGGTGAGGCCCCGTGTTTTGACAAGCTTCTGGGTTTGACCTTTACTCCTGATCTGAAATGGAACATGTACATCAAGTCTGTTGCCAAGGTCGCTGGAAAGATGGTGGGATCCTTCTACCGCTCCAGAAGATATCTCACTACTGATGCAATTCTCTATCTATATAAAAGCCAAGTACGTCCAAGGATAGAATACTGTTGCCATATCTGGGCAGGAGCTGCTGAAAACAGCCTATCCGTCCTTGACAGAGTACAAAATAGACTTCGTGGCTTAGTGTGGGATGCCCTTTTCTCTACCCTGCAACCTCTCTCCCACAGAAGAGACGTTGCGAGCCTGTCCTTGTTTTATCGTTATTTCCATGGCAGATGCTCGTCTGAACTCCAATCTCTGGTCCCCCCTCGCCAATCTTTCACGAAAAACACCCGTCTAGCTGAATCCACTGTGAAAAATTTCCCCCACTCTATATCTGTGCCTAAATCAAAACGCAGATTCCATGAACAAAGCTTCTTTCTTAGAACTGCACACCTGTGGAACTCTGTTCCGTCTTCCTGCTTCCCTCCGGACTACAACTTGGTTGTCTTCAAGTCCAACGTTAACAAATTTCTAATGAACCGCCCCCTTAAGTAAACATATCAGCAAATCTCCTCACTAACGTAACGTATTTGCAATAACCCTTATCCCTGAGTGGCTTCCGGGCCTTGATAAGTGGTGATCACTGTGTAAAAAAAAAAAAAAAAAAAAAATTTCAACTACCGTGGAATTTCCACAGGTTTTGCTAGTAAGTATTAATGCCATGGCAGAAGATTTCAATAACAGTGATCCGTTTTGCTGGAAATAGGAATGATAAATGAAACTGCACAATCACGTTGACACATCAGTTCTTGGTAGATCACTGAAGTTAAGCAACGATGCGCCTGGCCAGTACCAGGTGGGTGACCATTTGGGAATACCAGGCTCTGTATATAGGAGGATGAAGACGTCTCCCCGCAAGAACTACATTGTCCTATACATTCGACTGGGTACTGCTTATGAACGTGATATTCCTATGAAACTTCCTCCTTCGGGGGAAGTCGGTGGCTTGCATGAGATTATGGCAAAAGATGGATATGTATGCAGCAGATGGATGAAAATTCTTGTGACTCATTGGGTCAACATGTGTTATATGTCTTCTGTGTGCTATAAACCAAACGGAAATGCCATGAACAAAGTTTATTTCCAAGAACTACAGGTCTGTGGGACGCAATTGCACAGAGTTGTTTCCCAGATGACTACACCATGGTCGTTGCCAAGTCTAATGTTAACAAATTCTTGTCGAGTCGTCTTCTTAAATAATAAAATTCTACTTCCTTCATCGTTTCTAATCCTTAAGGCGTTGTCTCACTGACCACGTGGCAAATTTATTGGCCCTTATCCTCGAGTGGCCTTTTGGACTTGATAAGAGGTTACACTTTATATAAAAAATATTCATCTGGGGGTTAATCAATGTAAATTCCAACTTAAGTATTCTTTTTTACTAGGGGTCGCCGCTTATCAAGGCCCAAAGGCCATTCGAGAGTAACGGTTAATGAGATTCGAGTAGACTGAGACAACATTGTGATGACTTATAAACTTTGATAGGGTTGGATTTTAAAGGAGGATATTTCAATAAGAACATTTACATGAGACTTGAAAACGAATATAGTATAGTCAGCTGCGAAGCAGCCCTGCAGTATTGTGTTCCATCGACGGACAGTTATAGTAAAGAAACTTTGTTGATGGAATTTTTTGTAGTTTTAGATACAGATTAAAGTTTTATTTAATTTATATCCTCTCTGTTGTTTTATATGGCTTTGATTGAATCACATGACTAAACAATTAGCCAATCGCATTGCGTTGTTTCAAAATCACGTAATGCGTTTCATGACAGGACATAGCCTGATCGAAAAAACAAAAAACAAAAAAAAAGACAACAAAATATCCACCCTCCGTCAGACTACTTCCTTACTCCCTCAATTTGATAAACTCAAAAATAAAATCCCTTAAACTTTTTGGCCATGTCAAACAATCAACCACTGGCCTGTCAAAGTTATGCTTTGAGGGTATGTTAGAAGGTAAAACAGGTAGAGGAAAGCGAAGGGGAAGGTGGAGAGAAAATGTTTTTGATTGGACATCTCTCAAAAGTTGGGCGTCCATCAACCAACTTGCCCTGGATCGGAAGGAATGGCGAAAAATAAGTCACGTAGATTCGCAGTCCGCACCAAGCGGAAGATGTAACTCACGTTGATGAGGTACATATAGAGGTGTACTTTTTTACTAGGGAGTCGTCGATTAGCAAGGCCTAAAGGCCACTCGAGGATAACAGTTAATGAGTGTCGGGTAGATTGTGAGAAAACACCGTGGTGATCAGTAATGGCGGAACTTTGGTAGGAATAGATTATTAAGGAGGATCACTCAATAAGAACATATTTATATTAGACGAGAAAACGGTTATGTTATTGTCAACTGGGAAGCAGACATGCAGTACTGTGTTCCACAGGCGAATAGTTCTAGGAAAGAAACTTTGCTGATGGAATTTTTTGTAGTTTTAGGAGCAGATATAGAGTGAGGGAAATTATACACAGTTCTTATAGTTAGACCAGTATTTGTTGCGAGGTTTTGCAGTGTGGGGGGGGGCATAGATTGAAGCTCAATCGACCAGCTGCCATGAAAATAACGATAGAGCAGAGATAGGCTCGCAATGTCTCGGCGAGGAAGAGGAAGCATGCTCCCCAAATTTAAGAGCCATGGTAATCTTGGGATGACAAGTAAAGACGGTAGTTTCCCGTTGCTTTCCGTTTTTGGTTCGAGGGTGTATCTCCACCCGTGAGTGAAACTTTATCTTTTTCTGTGCCTAAACCTAAACGTAGATTCCGCGAACAAAGCTTCTTTCTTAGAACAGCACGTCTTTGGAATTGTCTTCCGTTTTCTTGCTTTCCAGCTGACTACAATATGTAGAAAAAATGTGTAAGGAAAATCCTTTAAAAAAAATTACTGCGCCCTCTGTAGATGTATAAGGAAAAATTCAAGATGGCGCCCGACTCTCTCTTTAACACGGTAAGTTCAGGAAAAGATGTTATAAATGTCGCAGCAATTCAATAACCAGTATACACCGGTTCTGCATGGAATCCAACTAGCAAGGTGCCTAGACGGACGCGAACGGTTACTCAGACCGGACCCAACAATGGTAAGATATCCTCACACGGCACGAGAAGCAACAGCAACACGATTCCCCGACCAACTCAATCGTCGCTCTCCCCACGTCTTTTTCATCACCCGCTTTTATGGTCGTTGTAGGCCGGCTAAATTTGCATATTGCGAGAATTCGTGTGACTTTGCGAGATATCATCCTTTACAAAAGACGGCGGCCGCCATATGGATCTTTCTTTATCTATTTTCGGTCGGTGACGCCGAGCCGGTCTCGAGGTAAGTCTTTCCTTTTCGTCCATCTCTCTTACGCACCCACACAACACGCAAACACGTGGGCGCTTATCTCCTGGATGCACATTACACAATAGGGTTGTCTTCAAGTCCAACGTAAACAAGT
Source organism: Euprymna scolopes (assembly GCF_053919585.1). Classification (NCBI taxonomy): domain Eukaryota; kingdom Metazoa; phylum Mollusca; class Cephalopoda; order Sepiida; family Sepiolidae; genus Euprymna; species Euprymna scolopes. The sequence goes on along the minus strand of NC_136519.1, from coordinate 27,477,480 downwards.
TCTTGATGAGCCGTTCCACTTAAGTTAACAAATTGATCGAATTTCCATTACTAACGATTACTATATTGTCCAATTGACTACTGTACATTCTTAACCTTTATCCTCGAGTGGTCTCTTGGCCTTGATAAGTGGTTATGCCTATGTAAAAAGAAGAAAAAAAAACGCGCCCCCTCAATACCAACCTGAAAATTTCTACGACTCAGCGCGGTACATACAGTGCCTAGACTTCCAAATGGTCACCCATCTGGTACTGGTCAGGCTTATCGTTACTTAACTTCGATGATCTGGCGAGAACGCGGTTGTCATCGCGATTGTGCCGTATATATATAACAGGAAGCATAGAAGTGAAAAAGCTCTCGACTATTAGATTTCGACGAATGGATGGACCGACGGAACTTCTAATAAAGTTGCAAGTACGCATGAAAAACTGAAAGCGAGTCGTGCAAGGAGAGAAGATATTATATCGTCTTCTGGATGATTGGCGACTGAGATGATTGAATTACGTCCTTTTTCGCGCCTTTCTCCCTTTCCTTTTATAATTTTTTTTTCTTCCGTCTTGTGTTCATCTTGTCTTTCTTGCTTTCGCCTTTCTGTTCTTTTCTCTTTAAATACCGCGCACTCGTTCAAGCAAGCGCATCTGACAAACGCCTCTAGCGACGCCAAGCGACGGAATTTAATAATAAAAAAAACTGTTTCTATTTTATTATCCCTCATTTTCTTATGGCATTTAAATTAGCTTTGTATCTTCTGTTCGTATTAAGTTTGCCGTTTAATTAATTTACTTCATGTTTTCCCCCTCTTCCCCTCGCCTTCTCTCTTTCTCTCTCTCTCTCTCTCTCTCTCTCTCTCTCTATATATATATATATATATATATATATATATGTGTGTGTGTGTGTGTGTGTGTGTGTGTGTGTGTGTACACGTTACATTGGCATGACATTGTTGCCATCTGTAGTTATTAATATTTCATCAGACAAAAAATTCTTATGTTAGGTATTAGCAGGTAACCCCGATGGAAAAACATTCGATTGGTGTCACACACCACAACGGATTGAATGTGAAGAATGCGGGACTTTCGACCATTATCTAACAGAATGTATAATTTGACCCAGAAATATGTGAGAGGATATCGATCAAAGGTTAAAATAATGGACAGATGAAATATTAAAATTTACAATAGGAAAGGAATAATAAAATCGTCACAGAGCAAAACGGCAGTGAGTCGGTCAAAAGAGGGAGGCTTTGTGACCATTACTTCATCACCCAACATCCGACACAACCACGCACCCCACCTCACACGCCTTTCAGAAACTTCAAAACACAGTGTAATACTTTATTATCAAAAGCTGATTTGTCGATGTGAAATAAAAGCAATATATTTTTTGTAGATCAGCTGTGTTGTGATTTTTACCTCACTGTCAATGTGTGCATATATTTGTATGAGCTACAAAAGTAGATGTTAGCATTTATATAGACTGGACAAACACATTCTGAACAACCAAACACAGCGAATACGTAACACTTGTATTATGAATCGGTTATACAATATTAAAAGGGAAAAAGTTTCATGCGCATTTAACATATCCAATAGCTTATTTTGTTTTAAATAGGAATTTTAATTAAAAATTTGACTTGAACATATTTATATTTTTGTAAATTTGTATTAGTGCTATTCAAATGATAGCCAACTTCCAGCTGAAAATAATAAATATCTCCATTTTATTAAATGTTATGGGTTAGTAGAATTTTAAATGAAAATAGACACGTCGAGTTCGAGATATGCTGCGTGACTTAAAAAATATTAATTTATTTATTTATAAGTGATGTAAACCTTGTCTAGTGTTGTTATTTTTCGGTATTTTGTTACTTGGATTCTTATAAATCTAAAACCGAACACAACAATATTAAACTTTAAAGTCATCTTTAATTTGAAAACTAACGGCAAGTAAAACTGCTTGTAGATCAAGTAAGACACTTGAGGTTAGCCGAACATTTTTCTTTGATATTAAAACTGAATGTCTTTGTGAGAATAAGGTGCAGCAGTTGAATCGCCGCTGTGTTAGTAAAAGATAAGTGCCCCTTAAACATTTAAGGTACGTATCAACCTCGAATACAAAAATGGAGGATGTGGATAACGACAAATTGTTCGTAGACAATACGAACATTGACGAGAAAATTCAGGCAATGAACCAGATATCCTGATGATGGAACGTCACTTAGCTATGAGAGATGAAGAGGGCATGAAAGTAAGTGGCGGGGTTCAGTGCGTCGGTTTACGAACGATGTAGTTGAATGGATTGTAATGCAGGAATTAGAATAGTATGTGGATAACCAGATTGCCCGCATTGATAAAGATAAATGATGAGGTCAAACCCCAGTACTACTACACAGTACTGAAATGTGACAAATCAGGAAAAAAATCAATAATTCTTGCTTAATATGTTGATATCCGATTAAGTTGTGGGCACGGACAATTCCTTTGGCCGTTCGGGTCAGATGTGAACTGAAATTGTCTCGAACGATCTCACTGCAGAGAGTTGAACAGCTAAGAAGCAAATGGGTCGTGAGCGGAAACAAAAGGTTATAATATATACAATTTCACCACAAGAAGTTGAGCAGCTAAGAGGCTTGAGTGTAAGCATCAATAATACGCAAGCGTAGAATAAAGATTTAAACTAATAGAGGTATTATGAATTCTGGGAAGCGCATTCTAACAAACACAGTAAGTAATATTATCTTGGTTGTAAACTTTAAAAGTTAACAGCGGATGGGGGGGGGGGACAAGAACCAGAACCGTACTCGTTACAAAAAAAAAAAAAAACATTAAAAAAACAATATTTAAAACTGATTAAATCACACTCTTTACCTTATTTAAAACTAGCCTGGCTGCCCGGCGTTGCCCGGGCGTTTGGAGGTGTGTGTTGAGCAAAAAAAAAAAAAAGGTGGGTAGTAGGCAGGCAGGCTCAAACCCGTACCGCGAAGGAGGAAAAGAACGTGAAAAATTTGACGTGTTTGCTATTGCGTCCATCGCCAAGCCGGAAGTAACGTAGGTTTAAATTAAGGCTAGACAATCGAAAAGAGGGGATGACTTTCGAAAATATCGGCGAAAAAAGCGACTCCCTGTAGAAAAGTGCCCAGTTGTGAGTAAAGGAATTAATGTTTTGGGGCAATTCTTCGATATTTCTCGGCTGAAGGGTCGAACTTCAAAATGATATCGATCTCGTAAAAATCTGTCGCCTCTGTCGAAAGTTTTAGGCAGACATGCAAACATACAAACATACATACATACAGACAGACAACCATACATTTAAACAGACAGGTGAGATTTATATTATAGACTAGCCTGGATGCCCGATGTTTAAAACTGATTCAATCGCACTCTTATCCTTAGTTATGATGCAAAAAAAAAATACAAATATATTAATCGGTCTCATCATTGGATAATCAACTTTTAATTTTATTATTTGAACTCTTTTCATTATTCACACACATAAGATCACGATCTGTAAAAAGTTAAATATCGAATGCAACAGCAAGCCATGGGATCATGTACCAGAAAGAACAGTTGGAAATAAGTCAAACATCATTCACAAAGTCGTTATTGTTATGAATAAAAAATGTTCAAAATAACAATTCATAAAATAACATTTCATTTTTAAGATGAAATAGCAGGGTCTAGAGAACCAAAGTCGTTATTGTTATGAATAAAATATGTTCAAAATAGCACTTCATAAAATAACATTTCATTTTTAAGATGAAATAGCAGGGTCTAGAGAACCAAAGTCGTTATTGTTATGAATAAAATATGTTCAAAATAACACTTCATAAAATAACATTTCATTTTTAAGATGAAATAGCAGGGTCTAGAGAACCAAAGTCGTTATTTTTATGAATAAAAAAATGTTCAAAATAGCACTTCATAAAATAACATTTCATTTTTAAGATGAAATAGCAGGGTCTAGAGAACCAAAGTCGTTATTTTTATCAATAAAAAATGTTCAAAATAACACTTCATAAAATAACATTTCATTTTTAAGATGAAATACCAGGGTTTAGAGAACCAAAGTCGTTATTTTTATGAATAAAAAATGTTCAAAATAACACTTCATAAAATAACATTTCATTTTTAAGATGAAATAGCATGGTCTAGAGAACCAAAGTCGTTATTTTTATGAATAAAAAAATGTTCAAAATAGCACTTCATAAAATAACATTTCATTTTTAAGATGAAATAGCAGGGTCTAGAGAACCAAAGTCGTTATTTTTATGAATAAAATATGTTCAAAATAACACTTCATAAAATAACATTTCATTTTTAAGATGAAATAGCAGGGTCTAGAGAACCAAAGTCGTTATTTTTATGAATAAAAAAATGTTCAAAATAGCACTTCATAAAATAACATTTCATTTTTAAGATGAAATAGCAGGGTCTAGAGAACCAAAGTCGTTATTGTTATCAATAAAAAATGTTCAAAATAACACTTCATAAAATAACATTTCATTTTTAAGATGAAATACCAGGGTTTAGAGAACCAACGTCGTTATTTTTATGAATAAAAAAATGTTCAAAATAACACTTCATAAAATAACATTTCATTTTTAAGATGGAATAGCAGGGTCTAGAGAACCAAAGTCGTTATTGTTGTGAATAAAAAATGTTCAAAATAGCACTTCATAAAATAACATTTCATTTTTAAGATGAAATACCAGGGTTTAGAGAACCAAAGTCGTTATTTTTATGAATAAAAAAATGTTCAAAATAACACTTCATAAAATAACATTTCATTTTTAAGATGGAATAGCAGGGTCTAGAGAACCAAAGTCGTTATTGTTGTGAATAAAAAATGTTCAAAATAACACTTCATAAAATAACATTTCATTTTTAAGATGATGTACCGGCTCTATTCGTTTTATAAATATCTAATGCCATCATGCGATTTAACCTAACCTTATCACGAGGCGGATCACTGGTAAAAAAAAAAAAAAAACTCATAGAAATATGTTTCGGAATCGAATAATGTGCACTTCTTGTGAAAAAAAGGGGAAAACACAAAAGAACGGAAGGTATAGAACTAAGCAATCGAAAGGCGATGAAAGGGCATGATGATTGTGAACTATACAGATCTGGGCATTCCGGAAGTGAACACCATCAACAAACACAAATGAGAGAGTATTTTAAAAGGGACTGCATGAAAAGGGTAAAAAAAAAATCTTTGCTGCAATATTCCTAGTAAGATATTCTAGTCAATGATTTGGAACTAAGATTATCTATACTTCTATAATTTTTTATTTTTTGTGTTTTGATATTCATATTATAAACCCTTTTTTTCTATTTATTTAAAAAGAAAATCCAACTTTGTTATATATGGGCCGTAGAGTCGCATTCACCTGCAAAATATCTAGCAAATTTGCATATTCTTTTAAATATTCAGTTTAATTAATTCTCTGTTAGCCTTTTCTTCAGTTTTCTCATGAGATTATCATCTTTAGTTAATAATACGTGTAATTTTATTCATGCAGATATTCTACATGATTTATACTTGCGTAATATTTGCGGAAAAGGGTAAACACAAACTTCTTTCTCTATATATATTTATATATGTGCCTATATATTTGTTTAAAAATGTAGCCCACAAAACTCCTCCGTCAGTTTTTGGTCTACAGAAATGAAACTTAATATGTAGGGTATTCGAACCCATGCGAAGATTTATATTTAGGTGTAAACCTGAGAAAATCAGCGTAAAGTGTGAAAATTAAAGAAATGGAAATTTGCCAGGTGAAGGTCGAATGGTGGCATTACGAATATGCATGCGTAACGTAATAGCTATTTGTTCATGTTTTAATTTTTAGGCTTGCAGCAAACATAGCTCAGGTATTAACGGTTTTTTTTTTACACAGTGATCACCACTTATCAAGGCCCGGAAGCCACTCAGGGATAAGGGTTATTGCAAGTACATTACGTTAGTGTGGAGATTTGATGAAGTGTTTACTTAAGGGGGCGGTTCATTAGTTAACGTTGGACTTGAAGACATCCAAGTTGTAGTCAGGTGGGAAGCAGGCAGACGGAACAGAGTTCCACAGGCGTGCAGTTCTAAGGAAAAAGTAAATCGCAAACTAAACGTTTTAGTTTCGATTCTCTGTGATCTCGCACAAATTATTTTTTTTAACTTTTAAAATTATTACTATATATTGGGCCCAATATACTCTATCCATATATCCATAAAAGTGAAATTGTCTGCGTGTGTGTGTGTGTGTGTGTGTGTGTGTACATTTTCCGACCAAACTACTTTGTCAATTTTCAGTCTACAGACTCGAGATTTTGCATAAGGGGAATTGAGATTTTGGAAAATCTTTTTAATTGGTTTTTGGCTGTCAAGGAGTCAAAGTTCAACGATTTGACCTTTGAAAACTCTACCAAACTCATTACTGAGATAAGTATTATTTATTTATTTATTGTGGACTTCATCTCTCTTAGTTGTTGTTTCACGACGTTTCGGCCAACTATTCCTCTGATCTTCGTCAGGTTGTACCCGTGACGGGATCGGAACTTCGATTCTCCTAACTGCATTCTCAGCAATTACTGCCTTCCATAGTTGTTGTCGGTTCACCATGTCCTGGCCAAGTAAGCCTCTGGCCGGCTTTGAGTAGGATTGAAACCGCTATCTCTAGACAATTCTTAACTGGAACCATAGAGATTCAACGTCTCTATCAACTGTGTCACAGGCCCCGAAGGGCGATCAAGGTTGGAATTTTTGGTCTTATAAATCCACCTTTATTTATTATCTGATTTTCCATGGTCGGTTCCGTAACGAATGGTATATGTATTATTTAATTTGAATTCATTTTTGAGATGATTTTTATTTATTAATTAATTTATTTATTGTGGATTTTTATCCTCATTTTTCTTAGGTGTTGTTTAACGATGTTTCAACCTGAAGAAATTCGTAAGGAGGAGAGCGACGTTTTTTTATGACTGATTTTCATAGCAATCACATCGCTTTTACAATATACTCTATTGTTGCTACCAATTCACTGCTCCCGCGAAAAGAGAAGTAACAAGTGAAGCAGAGAAAATGAACGAATGGAAGGGAGATAATTGCAGGGATTTTATTGAAACAAAGAACAAGTTAATTTACTGAAAGCCTGGAAAACTCAATAGAAAAATGCGAGCATGAAGGGTACTATGGTTAAGCTTAAACGTGGAAAGGTAAAGGACTAGTTGTTAAAACTAGAAAAGAAAAGGACAAGATATTCTAGTAAAAAATAAAAATATATAACTTAAAATATTGCAGCATTAAGATTTTTTTAAAATTCAATTCATAACATTATATAATCAATTCTTAATGCTGCAATATTTTAAGTTATAAATTTATTATATTTTTTACTAGAATATCTTGTCCTTTTTTCCCCTTGTTTTAACAACTAGTCCTTTACTTTTCCATGTTTAAGCTTAACCATATAACTTTTCATGCTCGCATTTTTCTATTGTTATATATATTTATATATATATATATATATATATATATATATATATATAGATATATATATATATATATATATATATATATATATATATATATATATTAAAATTGTAATTCAATGAAATTCAAAAAACTCTCATTGAAATGAAATGAAGTGGTTGAGTTTCATATCAAAGACTTTTTATTATTCTAAGCAAGACAAAGAATGAAAAATTAATCTCCTTAACCTATAGGGTTTCGATGTTTACCATCTCATCAGAGGAGAGAAATATTACCAAATAGTTATAAAGGTATGCACCCTATTTGGTAAAGTCAGTGAGACATGGAAAGTCAAAGTGAAAATAATACATTTATCAGAAGTCCTGTAGCAGGAGAATTCGTAGAAAAAGGATATGAATGTTTTTGTAGATCCAGCTTGCTTGGTAAAATCCATGTTATACGTTCTTTACATCCGTTTGGTAATAATGTCCAAGCTATATATTGGGTAATCCGCATAGCTTTGTACATATCCGAATCGGGCAAGTGCTTGTTTAAATTTGTTTGTGGGTCCAGCGATAATAATTCAAAGTCTGGTAGAAACCTTTTCATTAGAAGTCTATATTATTTTTAGTTGGGCGAAAGGTTAGGGAGAGTAGGTAGTGGTAAGTGGTAGGAAGTGGGGTGAAACATATGTGCATATTCATCCTTATATACACATGAACACACATATGCAAACACACACATACACACAATATACATATATACATATACATACAAATACACACACACATATATATACATATACACACACACATATATATATATATAAACATATATATACATATACATATACATACATATACACACATAAATACACATACATGTATATGAATAGATATCTCTTCAAATAGAATCAAAGAATCATAAAGTTTGACCGGTCGCTTAATTGAGGTCAGGTCGTGTACTAGATATAGAGACTTAGTTCAGGGGAGGGAAGAGGAGGAACAAGAAGAATATAGAGATAAGAACAAAAACAAAAATAAAATTAAAAATAAAAAGATGGGCCAAATACGTAAATGGAATAATTCGTTTTTTCCGGATTTTTCCTAGTTTAATCTCAAATATCATTGTCAGTTTAAATCGTATTTGTTCCGTCAACTCAAGTTATATATACTGCCCATGAGGTGCTAATTATTATTAATCTTATACGTATCTATATCTCCCTTAGAAAGGAGGATTGACATAAAGTTTAGAATATACTAATGTTTATGAGCTAATTGTGAAATTAATTCTAATATTATTGATGGAACGTTTTATCTTTATTTTATGATCCTTACGGTAATAGTTCAATGCTAAATAAGTTAAAACAAAGGTAATAAAGTAATGATAATACCCTACTGAAAAACGTTTAAAATCAGTAATATCCATAAGATTATGCTATTTAATAATATTTAACTGGGGAAATTTTCTACAACTGCATTCCAGTATACACAAAGTTACCTATAAATCCATGAACACACACACACACCCACACACATACACACACACACACACACACACACATATATATATATGTATATATATATATGTATATATATATACATACATACACACGTACACACGCATGCACGCATACAATATATATTTTTACATACACGCAACCATACAATTTATACACACATACGCTCACTTATTCTATATATACTTACATCTAAGCCCATATATACCCACATATAACACGTGTTCCATATATACCCAGATATACCCTCATATATACAAAAGAATATATATTTAGTCATAAAGAAAGTATACCATTATTTAACACGATTAATTATAACAATAATTAGTGTATGTAACTTACCTAAGTTTATCAAAGATATTTTTAACCACTACACTGCTAATTTAACATTAATAAGATGAAAAAAGTGGGGTTGCGTAACTGTGGTTATAGAATTTAATTAACCTAGTACCAACAGGGATGACGCATCATTGAGTATAGTTCTTTCTTGTTTATACGTACGGATCTGGAGATTACCTTGCAATGGGGAATTTTTACTCCTTTTCTGGTTAGTAGATGGGGGCGAAATTTTAAATTCTTTAATTGGGAAGCTACATGTTTTTGGAAATACTATTATAATTAGATCTTAGAGTGCAAATTACGTGTAGGAGATTTAAAGTGTAGTATGTTAATGTGCTTATAGTAAGGCTCTACTTAACATGTGCATATATACAAAAAGAGAAAGTTATTTTATGTGTTAAAAGAGGTGATTAAGAACCGATCTTTAGAAAATGAACATTATTATATTAGCAAAGTAATTGTTTAGATTTTAGTCAAGACTGATGTGTAGTTAGTCCTTTGTTTTTACCTATTTCTCATTTATACCGAGAGTGTATGTTATTTTATTTTAAGATGGCTGTATTTAAATTTTTTCTTGTGTTTACATCTGGACACTAGCTCATTCCTTGTATTTATTATGGGTTTGTTGAAGGTTATGATGTTAACTGCCTCGGATATACAAAGACTGCAAAACTTATCCCCTGGGGCATATGATCTAGATTTATTCAGTATTCTCCATTTAATTGAATATAGAATTTTCTTGTCCTCTAGGCTGTTGATTAATTTAGTTAAGGATGTACTATTATTATCATTGTTTTGAGATCTTTCATTTCTGAAGGAATGTAGGTGGTTTGAGATTCTTATTTTTATTAAGCTTGATGATGCACTTATATACGTGAATGTTTTCCTTGTTTTATTACTGTTTATTTGTTCATCGGTTCTATTGAGTCCTATATTGGGGGGCTGGGCAAAGATGCGGCCTGGGGATTCATAGTCTTCATTCTGGTTAGTCCTAAACTGGTCTTTACTGGGAATTATATTATTGGATACGTAGCCTGGCTGTTGTTGTTTCTGTTGTCATTATTATTCGAGCCCTCACCATATGTTTCCCTATGTATGCTTGCGTTCTAAATGCTTCAACTATATTCATTGTTTTCCTCGTTTGATTGGTTGTTTGTATATTTTGGTAATTGCGTGACTGTACAGGCGTATACCACGTCTTTGTGTATGCAATCGTTATTAAGGGGGCATTCATTTTTATTTTGGCAGTTACATTTGTTACTAGGTATTAGGTCAATTGGTATATCCAGCGCTTTTTTAATTTTTCTGTTATTTGTTGAAATTATTGTCTGTGCTAGATTAGGCATTGTGGAGTATGAGATTTTTATGGAGTTTTTGTTTAATATGGTACTATACTTATGAAGGTATTTAAAAGATTTTTCCACTATTCTGAAAAATTCTTTTGGAATGTTAGTTTTTACATTGGAGCTGAAAGGAGGGTTGAACCAAATGGCATTCTTACGTCTTACTTTTCTCTTCTTATTAAATTGTTTTTGATTTGGGATTGGGCTTGTGGCTGTGTATTTAGTGAGGAAATTTGCATTGTTAGGAACATTTTGGCTTATTCTGTTGCTGTTATTTTTTATTATTATATTATGAGTAATTACTGAGTGTAGTTTTCTCGCTAAAGGGTGTTTTTTGTTATATTCTATACGTTCTTTATATCCTGAATTCCTTAAAGCATTATTGTAGAAAGTCGATACCTGGTCAAAGGCTTTTTTGTCCGCTGATAGATTTGATATTCTTTTGGAGATAGATTGATTTGATTATTGACTTTTGGTGATTAGATTGTTTGTGTACATAAAATAGGTTTAGGTTTAGTTTATGGTACGGGGTGTAAGATTCATAACATAGATTTAAAGATACGTCTAAAAAGTTAGAAGTTTTTTTATTTGGGTCGACATCTATTGTTAATCCAAAGTTTTTGAAAAATTCATGCAGTTTTTTGATAGTGTTGTTGTATTGTCTTGGTCTTGCGGGGGTGTCGAATAATGCATCATCCCTGTATAGCCCCCCTTGCATGTTGCTGAATTCTATACTAATTTCTTTTAATAAATAAAGACCTATTAAGTCGGTTACTTATGCACTATCGGAAGATCCCATTATTATGTCGAAGTCATTAGGGGTATCTTTTCTTGTCCAATATTTACCTTCAAAATTAATTAGGGATCGTCTGGCTAATAAGATTAATTTAATTTCTAAATCCGTTATGTCCGAATGCTTTTTTTGCAAATATTAGTGCCTTATTTAATAGTATTGGGGAGATTGAATGATAGTAATTATTTATATCGAAAGTGATAAAGCTTAGTTGTTGATAATCCTTAAGTTTAAAGAACCAGTTTATAACTGAGTCCGTACATTGCCACAGTGGGAATTTAACTTTGTCTTTAATGGAAGGTATGATTCTATCTAAGATTTTCTTGCTTACTAGACCAATGTCCGATCTAGATGGACAAATTGTCTAATTGAAGGGTTCTCGTGGAAGTTTTCTTTGTGGTCTTTCAGTGTAAATCTGGGAGTGCCAGGAGTGACAATTTCTGTATGTTCATGGATATTCATAATGTTAAGTAAGTTTTTAGCTTCTAAGTTGATTTCATCTATTTTGTTTTCGGGGGCAGGTTTATAGGATTTGTTTAATTCTTTGTATATAAATTTCTTATAATTGCTGCGTTCTGGTTTATAATAGTTTTTGGTTTTATCGGCATATCGAGCAATTCTTGTTTAGATGGGATAACTTATAGAATATTACTTCCAGTAATATTTTGTAAACCTACAATCTCACGTTTCCATAACAACTGATTGTTAAATAAAAACTATTCTGAAGAATATATATATATATATATATATATATATATATATATATATATATATATATATATATATATATACAAGTTAGGAAAGCATTTCATCCAAGGCATGAAAATTGTTAAACAAATGTTTTTATCATAGGCTTTAAAAATAAAGGTACAAGATTCAATTTGAAATTTATTTATCTTCAAAGTGCACTTTTATAAATTTTACAAAGTAAGGTATAAAAATTGAATTTAAATTGAATCAAAAATTACCTTGGATTTATTTTATGCAATGTACATTCTGTTGCACTTTTAAAGAAAAATCATTGAAAATTTTATATCTATATCATTAATTGCTAGATGAAACATAATGTTTTTATATAATTATTTTTAAAGTCTATAGTAAAAACATTTTGTTTAACAATTTTCATGCCTTGAGTGAAATGCTTTTCTAACTTGTATCTTATCTTTGTAAGATTATATTTTAAAACTCCCCTTCTCTCTATTTCAGTTTGTATTTTTCCTCACATCACAGCACATTTTTGTAATCCCCTCTTTGTATTATTACAGGTCTGAATATTCTCTCTTTTTCAGTTTGTATTTCTCCTCACACCACAACTCATTTTTGCAACCTCCTCGATGTATTATTATAAGTCTGAATATTCTCCCTGTTTCAGTTTGTATTTCTCCTCACACCACAACACATTTTTTGCAACTCCCTCTTTGTAATACAGGCCTGAATAATGAGAAAATCTGAATTTTTTAAACAAAACCTTTAAAATAACTTTTTCAGATTAAATTTTTTAAAACGTCTTTCAGAATAGAAAATCTTTAAAATTTAATAAGGAACATATTTCATATAGATTTCATTAACGAATATTCAGTACATAACGAGAAAAATAGAGATGAAAATTTCAAAAGGACTGTATAACTGGTTACGGTCAGTAGTAGTCCTCGCCAGCGAAAGTCTTTATTATTATTATTATTATTATTATTATTATTATTTAAAACATTTTGTGTCCTGTTCTTTCGCGCGAGGACTAATATATATATATATATATATATATATATATATATATATATATATATATATATATATATATTAATACGATAGCGTGTGTGTTATTTTTTATGTCACGCTTACATCTTTTTTCTTCGGAGTGACTGTTGATTAATTGTCATGACCTTCCATTTCTTGTAATAAATAATTTTACCAAGAATTCTTCATAAGTTTTGGTTTCAGTTTCGATTTTGATTAAAGCTAAAGGAAGTCAAATTATATATATATATATATATATATATATATATATATATATATATACATACATACACACACATATATATATATATGTATATATATATATATATATATATATATATATATATATATATATATATATATATATATATGTACATATTTTTCCTCTTTTTCCTTTTGGTTTTGGTTTCGATTCAAGCTGATGCACCCAAATCATATGAATATGCTTTTTTATTTTTGAAATCACAACTTTATAATATAGGAAAATCCATAGAAAATTGACTCTATAATAATATATCTGAAATCTGCAAAAATTAAAATATCATATTTAAGCGTACTTTACGACCGGGCTACGCCGGACGTCCCTGCTAGCTTAGATAAATACTTTTGCAGTTTCATAAAAAAACTACAATAATATCAGAGCGTCCACATTTATGCTGAACATTCACTGCCAACATCAATATATTACATATGAAAGAGTCCGCTGTGAAATTTCCACAAATACCACTAGTAAAAAAATGATTTTATAGAACCAACAGTAGATTCTCTACAGTGCAGTGTAGACTGCAATGTATTGTGCACCAAGTCATTGCCGGGAGGGCATATGAAGCTTTCTCCCGGTTCAACGCGAGTAGGCAATCAATCGACTTGATTGAAAAATGGTTAATTTCACCAATTTCGATAAAAATAAAGCTGTTAGAAGTGTGGAACATTAGATGTGTCAGAAATTTCGTGAAAAATAGTGAATAATTCCACCCCGTCTTTCCAAGCTTATAACTCCTCGAAAAATGTAATTCAAGCTCTATTTTTTTTCAATTAAAGGAGCAAGGACCAAGGTTTCATTAAAAAAAAACAAAAAAAAAACGTGTTTTTTTTTTTTAAAGGTTTTAAACTTCGGACTTTACACGTAAATTTCTAAAAAAAAAACACTAGTTTTTTTTTTGTTTTAAATTTGAATATATTATTTATTGCCCTTTTCACTTCAATTTGTGATATATAACACTTTGGTGAGTAAATTAACTATTTACTTTTTAATAGACATTTCAAAATGGGAGGCGTGAATTATTCGACCCTCTGTCTTTCCAAGCTTATATCTACTCGAAAAATGTAATTCAAGCCCTAATTTTTTTTTCAATTAAAGGAGCAAGGACCAAGGTTTCATTAAAAAAACAAAACAAAACAAAAACCAAACAACGTGGTTTAAAAAAAAAAAGGTTTTAAACTTCGAACTTTACAAGTAAATTTCTAAAAAACACTACTTTTTTGTTTTAAATTTAAATATATTATTTATTGACCTTTTCTCTTCAATTTGTGATATATAAAACTTTGGTGAGTAAATTAATTATTTACTTTTTAATAGACACTTGAAAATAGGGGGGTGGTAATTAAAAAAAAACGTTTGTCTAAAATATTATATTCGGTTTATTGGAAAGAGCATAAAATTCCACATTGACCCTGAAAATATCGTAAAAATAGAATCAATAGAAAAATTTAGATAGATTTTTAAAGTTTAAAAATTGAAAAATATTGAGTTCGTAAAATTCATTACTGTTTTTTAAAAAATAAAAACAAATATTTCTATTACTTTTAAAACGACTTTAATATTTTATTTTGGAAGTATAATCCATAAAGAAAATAAACAACCCACTTTTAAAAGAGAAATTACGAGTTTTTTATATTTTATTCGCAGTTTCGTGTTTAGGGGTGTCAAAGATTCCTACAAAAATTCTGATACACCTAGTTGATGCTCATTCGATCCAGGGTAACGTCGGGTCTCCTTGCTAGTTTGTTATATATTCGTTTTTTTTTTTAAATCACTTTTTTGGTTTCGTGTCTCTACCAATAAATGTTTAAATCTCTCCAATTGTATGTCTCCCTCTCTCTATTTGATTGCATATTTGCATGTCTTTTTCTCTCTATATAAACATGTCCGTCTGTTTGTCTGTCCCCATATCCTTTAATCTTTCTATCTACTTTTTTACCGATCCCCCAACCCGTTTGTCAGCCTTCCTCCACCTTTTATCCCGTGTCTTTCCGTATTTCCCAGTCGATCGTAGCAGATTCCGCTGCACGACATCGCTGCAAAAAATCCAGCAATCAAATTTATGCCTTAGAACGCGTCCTTCTTTCTCTATCGTGTCACGTGAACGGCTTGGATATAATATAAAACACACAAAAAAAGTGGAACGAGATAGAGAATGAAACGGAAAAACGAAAAAAGAAGCAGAGGAGAAAGAAAAAAAAAAAAAAGAAAAAAGAAAGGAGGGAAGAGAAAATAATAAAATCAAATCATTGACGTCATTTCGAAAGTGTTTATTGCATGGCGTTCGCTTTTAGCTGCCCTACGGATACACAACTCAATTTTTTTGTGACTTCCGCGACAGAAGAGTTCGTACACACGTCGATGATCCTTATCGTTCCAGAATAAAGGAGAAAGTAGTAGTAGTAGTAGTAGTAGTAGTAGTAGTAGATATTCACAAAAATATGAACTGGAACAAATACATTGAGGACATTGGGAAGGCTGCTGCAAAGAAGGTGGGCTCCCTCTATTGTGCTAGAAAACTACTCACATCTGAGAGTATTCTGTACTTCTATAAAGCCACCATTTGCTCATGCATGGAGTACTGTTGCCACATCTGGGCTAGTGCACCTGCCACTAGTCTCTCCCTCTTGGATAGGGTCCAAAAAAGAGTTTTCAATCCAACAGGCCTCCCTTTGTCAACTAGGCTCCAACCCCTGTCCTATATCCAACATGTTGCATATCTATGCCCGTTTTACAAGTATTTCAATCAGAATGTGCTCTGATGAAGTCACGTGTGCCTCGTCGACGTACATATCCCCAACAAATCTGCCTAGCAACAAAATCACACTCCTTCACTGTTAAGGTCCCTAAATGCCAGAAAGTTTTTTACTCTAATAGTTTCTTCCTTTGAACAGCTAGACTTTGGCACTCTCTTCCAGCTACCCCCCTTCCCTGACTGTACTGATGTGAAGAAGTTCAAATGTAAGGTAAACCAACATCTTGTTAATCTTATATCCAAGTAGCGATATGTCTTGTTTGGGGTGAAGGTGAGTAAAAATAAAAAAAAATATTTGTAGGATTCCAACCTCTTATGTTTACAATAACATTCTCGCTGGTCTGTCACTTTCATTTAGAAATATTATTCTCGTGACTTTGTCTACATACAGGACTCTCCCTCGATACCAGCGCACAAATCCATGTATTTGGTGACTTCAATGTCCACCACAGTAACTGGCTTGGATTCTCTACTTACACAGACATAACTGGTAGCATAACGCATAGCTTTTCCATATCTCATTCCCTATCACAGACGTTTCCGACACGGTTCCCAGATCAACAAGATCAATATGCCTCACTTCTAGATACAGGGTGTCTCAATAAAATGTATACATTTTTCAAATCATCTCAACTTGCAACATGAATAAGCTATACTACGTTCCCAAAAGATCTTTAGAAGCAAAGAATGGCACTTCCTGCAGGATGGAGCACTTCTCCAACATCATAATGACGTAAGAGCATATCTTGATAGTCACCTGCGAAACACATAGTTAAGACGAAGAGGAAGTATCAAGTACTGTCCATGCTCATCGGATTTGACCTTCCCCATGGAGTTTTTGGAGGGACTCTGGTGGCATGGGGGGCATGTTCAGCACAAGGTTCACACCACAAAACGAGCTACAATGAATGAGTTGAAAGCAACCATTGACAGAAGATGTGTCAACATAACAATTGAACTGATTAGGAACGATTCAATCAGTGAGCGTGGTCAGCTGTTCATGGACCACAATGGACAACAATTTGAACACTTTCGATAATTAGCTGGTTTCTATATTTGTTCACAGTATATATGAAACTTTTCTTTCTTATAATAAATGTTGGTTTTATGGTCATTTAAAGAGTGTATACATTTTATTGGGACACCCTGTATATTTCTGGCCACAGTTCCCGATGATTGTGTAACAAATGCCCATAGCCCACTCGAGAATGCTGATCACACTGTGATGATAGTAGAAATCGACCTAAATTCTCGACCCAAAACTGAAGAGCCACTGCTCAAAACAACGAGGCTGACTGGGGAAACATCTTTTCTCCTCTCGCTTAACAGTGTGCAAATAAGACCACTGAATTGTTCAAAACGACAATTGAAGAACATGTTCCCACACGGAAATTTTTATAGCAAACCCCACTCTCCCTAACGGTTTACTTCTACTTGTGCAGCTGCACATTGCTCAAAGGCAGCATGAATATCGCAGATTTAACCGACATAAGTCCACTACAAACAGACACACGTTTATAGAAGATAGAAATGATTGTAAGAAAGAAATAGCGACAGCTAAGAGAGAATATACCGAAACCACTAGAAAACGCATCGAAGCACAGAAATTAGGAACCCGTGATTTGGGGAAAATCTACAACAGTCTAGTAAATAATGGCCAATCAACAATTCCTCCACTATCCAATAACCATGAGGTTGTTTGCATGATAACCGAGAAAGCTAACATACTTGCCAGTCGGTTTGCCTCAAACTCCACATTGGACCCAGCAAGCTACTCCCTTCCTGACTTTCCTTTGCGGACGGAAACCACACTAGATGGTCTGAAAATCAGGTGCATGTTATCATAAAAAAACTTGACACCTCAAAAGCATGTGGACCTGATCTCATCCCAGCTGTGCTATTGAAAAATGACCCGTTAAGGTTGCTCCAGTCCTCTCCAAGGTATACAACAAACACCTTAACGAATCTTGTTTTCCTGACTGCCGAAAAACTGATTCTGCGGTGCCAGTTTACAAGAATTCTGGCGAAAGAACTGACACATTAAATTATCGTCCCATTAGCCTCCTCCTCCTCCTGCTTTTCGCTAAAATGTTTGAATCCATAATTAATCAAGATCTAGTCCATCACCTTACAGTTGCTAAACTTCTGACTGACCAACAATATGGATTTAGACAAGTCCGTTTTACAACAGATATCCTTATTGTAATCTCTGAACGTATATACCATACACTGAACAAAGCAGGTGAGGGTAGAGCGGTAGCCCTAGATATATCCAAGGCTTTTGACAAGGTTTAGCAGGATGGTCTCGGGAAAATCAGATCTTACGATATCACTGGACGAATACTTAACACAATTAAATCATTCTTAAATAAGAGAAGAATCAGGTTGTCCTCGACGGTCGTATATCTAAACAATATGATATAAATGCGGGTGGGCCTCAGAGATCTATTCTAGGACATTTATTATTCCTAATATTCATAAATGACCTCCCTGATAAAATTGTTTCTGGGATGGGTATATTTGCTGATAACACCACGCTCTATAACCGGCACGACGGGGAAAATGAACACATATCTAAGGAAATGGCAAAAACACTAGAGAAAGACCTCCAATCTATAGTGGAATGGGGACAAAAATGGATGGTCATATTCAATGTTGCCAAGACTAAGCGGGGTTCCTTCAATAATTACAAGAAACCTTCTCAACCACCAATAGTTATGACTAAAGATACAGTACCTGAAAGTACTTCTTTTAAACTCCTCGGCCTAACGTTCACATATACATTGAGAGCATTGCCAAAGCTGCTGCGAAGAAGGTGGCGTCTCTCTACCGTGCTAGAAAGCTACTTATGCCCGGAAGTATCCTGTATCTATACAAAGCCACCATTCGCCCATGTATGGAGTACTGTAGACTCTCTCTCTCTCTCATGGACAGGGTTCAAAATAGAGTCACCAATCTGATAGGTCATAAACTGTCATCAAAGCTTCAAACTCTGTCACATCGACGAAATGTGGCACCCCTCTGCTTGTTCTACAAGTATTTTAATGGTGAATGCTCCGACGAACTACACGTCCTTGTACCCCTTCGTCGTAAATATCCCCGATAAACCCAACAAGCAGCAAAATCCCACCCCTACACAGAAGCGATCTCTTTATGTAAGAAAGTCTTCTACGCTAATAGTTTCTTCCCCAAAACTGCTAGACTCTGGAA
The DNA here is from genome assembly GCF_053919585.1 of Euprymna scolopes. Classification (NCBI taxonomy): domain Eukaryota; kingdom Metazoa; phylum Mollusca; class Cephalopoda; order Sepiida; family Sepiolidae; genus Euprymna; species Euprymna scolopes. The sequence goes on along the minus strand of NC_136519.1, from coordinate 27,458,065 downwards.
CTCCCTTTCAGGGTTCTGCTTTCCCAACTTCAGAAGTTCAATGGTAATGGAAACGGACATCTCTCTGCTCAACTCCCTACATAATATCCCTGCAACTTATGTCCCTGCTAGTAGCCTCTTACATCAAAGTGGCACTGTTCCTTGTTTGGGGTGAAAATGGAATTTAAAAAAAACACGAATTTTGCAATATTTTCAATGGTCTGTCGTGTTTAATTTTAAAAGATTGTTCTCATCATTTATCCCGCTCAATTAGTAATATCATTTTAATTGGTTTGTCACATTCATGTTTAACGTATCATGTTTGTTGGTCTGTCATTCTTTAAATAAACAGTTTCATCGTCAAATGCCCGGATTGAATGGACTCACTTTAAGAATGGTTCTGGTATTTTGATTAGATTATTTCCCTTTTAGGCTTTCATATTTTCTAAATTTACGGATGCCAATAGGATTTGGACGTCCGTTGCGCATCTGCGCAAGAAAGAAATCTGACGCTTGTAGCTTTTATCAATACCAACTGACAAGACGCTTTCTATCTCAAGAGACTATGGATAACTCTTGAAATATATGGCTGGGAGATCTGTAGTTAATAGTGAAGCAAGCGTACAGCAATCACGAACCACGCTTTTCTTGATTTAAAGGTATTATGCTTTAACGGTGACACTTTGCACGAATGTTTAACGTATTATGTTTTTCATGAGATTGAATTAGCATGGCATATAAATGAACAGTGGTTAAGACCAACAAAATGTCCGCTTCACTCTCTTATTAGCATCCTCAAAAACGACAGGAAAACAGTTACACATTTTGGTTTTAAAGAGCCATAATAAATCCCATTATAATTCTTGAGATAAGGGAAATAACTCTGCTTCAATATATTACAAAAATGTGCATATGAAATAGAGCGCGGACGCGCGTATGGCAGTTTTGTTAAGCACACTGGAGCACGAGAAGACGTTTGAACAAGAGAGAAGGTGTTATTATGGAAGTACTTGTAAATAAATGTCTGTTGTTTCAACTGAAAAAAAAAGAATCGAATTATTTATTTTCTTTGTTTCCTTGCGACTGCATGCCTACAACGTGTGGGTTCTGGGTCTTGACATGTAACGGCTGTGTCACGCATATGAGTTGGACTAATTGATGCATATGCCAGTCATCCCAGCTAATAAACCTAGACGTATGTCTTTCTCTTCCAAAATAGTTTTCTAAATGATATGTTTACGTAATTCGGATTATCTATCGACAGTAATTAACAGGTGTTTAATAAATTTATACTCAGCTCAGTTAATTAAAAGTTCAACCGATAATTATCAAACATATTAATTTATTATTTATTATTAAGCCAAGCTAATAAACCTAACAAGATATCACGCTTATCCCAAATTATACAGTTTTCCAAATCATCTATTTATTTATAAAATTCGAATTATCTATCGACTGGTGTTGTGATACTATCAACGCCCCCCCCCCATGCGTTAGGAAGTAAAAAAAAAAGAACAAAATAGAACAAAAAAGAGGGAATAAATATATCAGCAGAACAATAGATAGGCAATTGTTTACAAAGGAACACAAAAGATAGCAAACATGGGATCGTTAATCAAGTTGTGGCAGTTATTTAGGAGGTCACTATGTTTAGAGTTGCGTTTAGCTTGCGGAAAGTTTTAGGAGTGCCAATGAGTTTTACAGTGGTTGTGGAGGGTTTTCGGACTGTCTTGGGTTTGCGATGGCTGACGACAGTTGCGGTTGAACGCAAGTTGTGGTTTGGAACGGATCGAAATGAGTTAACATCAATTGAAAAACACAACTTCGACAGAAACGTAAATGTGGATCTTGGTGTGTAGCGTGTCGATGGTGTCACACACACATAGTGCGACTGATATTTTCAGAATGCTTCGAAGTTTGTGTGTTTGTGTGTTTTGTTATGTTTAATCTTTTATGCTTGTAAATCTTATGCTTCCTTATTATTAAACAATTTTTTTATTTTGAATTTTTGAAAAGAAATAAAGGAATATGGTTATGATTACAAAATCCAAAATCATGCCCATATCTATTCATTTTATTGTAAAGTTGATAAGTTTCTTTTCTTCTGATATGTTACGGGCGGAATAAATTTAAGAAATTGACATAATAATTACATAATTGATTCTGCGCTACGAAACAGGCGCTGTCAAGAATTGTGCATGTCGACATACTTTAAGAAATAAACGGTAAGATGATAAACATTTTGTAATGTGGAATAGAGAATTTTGTCCTTTACATATATATATATATATATATATATATATATATATATATATATATATATATATATATATATTAGGCACCGCCAAAACTGGGGGGGGGGCAGGTCAGTACTTTTTGACGGACCGTCTTTTTAAAAATCTACCAAAAATCAGGTAATTATCCGATCAATACGAAATTTTCAGCGATTGTTAGGAGAAGAATGAACTTTATAACAGTGTACTTATTTTTCATAAACGATATTTATATATATATATATTTTTGCTTACAAAACCCCCCTTGTTTTGAAGTGGGAACAAATATGCTTAAAATAATCATCTGAAACTGAACAAAACATATTGTGTTGTTGTAACGGACAGGATTATAGATTAAAAAAAAAAAAAAAATGTTTGCATACCTTATTTTGACGTCTGAATATCAGAACTTCGATTGTGTTTAATTATCCCGCTTTTGAGTTTTGAAGTGTGAAATTCGGTGAATATGTTAAGTAAAATAATTAATTTAAGGTAAGCAAAACAAAAAAATTTTTTTTTTTTAATATTTATTCGAAAAAAGCCATTTTAAAATTTTTGATAAATAAATTAACAATTTTTTTTTAGCGAGCCGAATAATGCATGACCATTATTAAACAGGGCATGCTTTGAATAATCGATACAAAAAAAAAATTCGATAAATATTGTGCCCTTTGTGTTAAAAATAGCATCATTTTTTTTCGACCCCGTTTGAAAACGTTTGCCGCCTTTCGAATACGGTGGACCAAACGCGCTGAAATATTTTTTTTTTATTCTGCTTTAAATTGCCCCCCCCATTTTGGGGAGCCTGGCCCCCCACACATACACATTAAAAACCAAACTCATACAAATGGTCACCCATCTGGTACTGGCCAGCCTCAGCTTAATAATACATTAAAATTTTCGTCACTGAAAAATAAGTTTTTTTGGCCTGTTTGGTCTTCCATAGGTTTCTTATTATCAAACGAAAACGTAAACAGAGTCGATTTGAACTCTACGTCGATGCGAAATATCTGGTTACCTATATGAATAAGTGGAATTATTTGAAATTCAGGTACTTATATTATAATATTTTTGCATATTCTCTTAGAAAATCATCCTAAATCTTAGTTAGACAATAAATAAATAAATTAATTATTTCAAAAACTCTTTTTTTTAAATATTTAAATACGTTTTTTGTGCAAGACAAAAAATTTCAATTGTTAACTTTTTGGGAAAATTTAACATTTAAAATTGAATAAAAAATAGTAGAAAAAGTTTTACATTATTCTGTTTTCTATATGATAAAATTCAGGGTTTTATCTTTCTGGAAAAAAAAAGTTACTCAGAAATAATGGATTTTAATAAATGTAATTTCGTTTTAAAAAACAACAACAACTTGATTTTGCGGCCATTTTTGGCGGTGCCTAATATATATATATATATATATATATATATATATATATATATATATATATATATATATATATATATATACCTCTGTGTGTGTGTGTGTGTGTGTGTGTCTGATGCTTCGTGTTTGTGTAGGCAAGATAATACAGAATTAGAGAGACGATTTTTGTTTTCTTCTAAAAAATTATTCGATTCAAATTTATAGGCCAGATTAAAAAAAGGAGAGAGAGAGAGAGAGAGAGAGAGAGAGAGAGAGAGAGAGAGAGAGAGAGAGAGAGAGAGAGAGAGAGAGAGAGAGAAACAACAAAAGAAAAAAAAACAGTCGAGTTATCAATACACGCAAGACCGGGTATGATTGTCGACGCTTCCTGTAAAAGGAAGTGATAACGGAAGCAACTGGAAGAAACAGTCGTCGGCTTCTCTTTTTTTTGTTTTTCTATTATTTATTTATTTATTTATTTATTTATTCGCATCTTCTACGCATTATTTAAAAATATGTTAGATGTGTCCACGTTTCTCTACTAGAGCCTTTGGCCATCGGTCTGCCAATCAACTTGCAAGGTTAACGCTTGAAATACTATTTTCAGTCGAGAAATTAACGCAAAACTAATACCTCCAATTTTTTAATCCGCCCGAATGGATCAGAGGGGATGGAAAATTGCATTATTAAAATGCCTTCACTTACGCATTCATGATTTGAAAGTTTCATCTCCCTATCGTAGATATTGACCGTGTGAGTCTCTAACAAATCAAGCCCTCTCATCGCCGTGTGCAAAAAAAACAAACAAAAAAAAAAAAAAAAAAAAAAAAAAAAAGATGCATTATTGAATTCTTGGCAAAAGTGTATTAAGAATGATAGTGGCTATGCAGAAAAATAAATTCTGAAGCACAAAATGTTGTTCATTTGAATGGTATGACTCCCGCCTCTGTAGTTCACAGCTATGGTCTATCGCTAGCAAAAGTACATAATGAATGGTGGTGGTTATGTAGAAAAAAATATTTTGCCGAGCACAAAAGGTCGCTGGTTTTAATGGTACCACTCTCGTTATCATAGCTCTTCAAATGCATAAAAAATAAGTGTATTTTCCTTTGACAATAACAAGCGCGCTCCGGATATAGTTTAAAGTCATATCCAGGACCGTATGTATGTATGTATGTATGTATGTATGTATGTATGTATGTATGGATGGATGGATGGATGGATGTGTGTCCGGGTCAGAGTGGACCTGGGAGCGATGGCAATTAAAGGGTGGCTCCACACTCCCCAAAGCCTGCAAGCTGGGGCCTCACCATCGGATATAGTTTAAGGTCATATCCAGGACCGTATGTATGTATGGATGGATGGATGGATGGATGGATCGATCGATCGATCGATGGATCGATGGATGTGTGCGTGTGTATGTGCGTATGTATGTGTGTTTATCTAGGAAGAGGAATAGACTAAGGGAAGAAAAAAGGGGAATGAGGAAAGGGAATGTGAGAACGAGTGAAGAAAGATAAATAAAAGTTTTAATTAGAAATAGGTTAAAAAAATTTTCCCGGGTAACGTCGTTCGGCTCTATTAGTGTTAAATAAAAGAAAATGTTGTTCGTTTGTTACACGTTAGATAGTCGTTATGGTGCTCGCTTTACAGATAATAATTCAATAACATTGTTGGTTATAAAGGTTGGAGTTGCTTAATTTTCACCGCCCCAGTGTTGTTGGTGATAAAGGTTCGAGTTCCTTACTTTTAATCGACGCCAGAGTTATGGTTCCATGAGGATCCAGAAGTAACACACTTGCACAGCCATGGTTCATCGTTGGCAACAGTCCTTTGAGAATGCTGGTGACTATATAGAAAAATACATTCTGGAGCACAAAAGTTCCCGTCTTCGTAACTCTTCAGTTTTCTAAGTTAAAAAAGGGGGGGGGGCTTTACTTTTTTTAATGAACCCTGTTATTTAGAGTGTCCAAGAAACACTCGGTTTGTTATGGTTTAATTTAAAATAACATTTTGTGGCTTTATCGCACATACGTTTGTGCATCACCTTTAAGTTTGAAACAGCATTTTCTTTAATCCGTCATGCTTAAGTTTTAAAAAGCATGTTCGTTAAACTGTCGCACTCAAGTTTGAAACTGCATTTTCTTTTGCGTGCCATGCTTAAGTTTTAAAAAGCATGTTCGTTAACCGGTCAAGCTCAGGTTTGAAATAGTGTTTCTGTTGGCCCGCCATGCTTAAGTTTTTAAAAGGCACGTTCGTTAAACTGTCCCGTTCAAATTTGAAATAGTGTTTTTCTTGGCCCGTCATGCTTAAGTTTTAGAAAGCATGTTGGTTAAACTGTCAAACTCAAGTTTGAAATAGAATTTTCGGTTATCGGTGACGCTTAAATTAAAAACATGTTCATGGTTTTTTACTTAACTTTTGAGTAGCCATTGTCGGTCTGTCACTCTCGCGTTCAAGTTTGCGAGAATGAGGGGGGTCAGCTTTCTAGTAATTTTATGCATTAATTAACAAAAGAAAAGTAACTCATTTTTTTTATCAATAAATTAATTCCTTTCTGTTGACTCATTCCTAGAAGAATCTATAAAACCGAGTTGTCGGTATGTGTTTTATGTATGGTGTATGTATGTGTTAGTTGGTTGGTTGTTTGTTTTTGTTTTACGGCATATCAACCCTTTTCAGGTTGTTTAATGCCGAATCCAGTGATTTTGAAGAACAATCTTTTAATAGAGTATATTTGTTTTTTTTTTAAGTCGATTTCTATTTAACCAATAGTTGGGACCCTAACAGGTACTACCACTCCAGGTCAGAGTGGACCTGGGAGCAATGGCAATTAAAAGGTGGCTCCACACTCTCCAAAGCCCGCAAGCTGGGGCCTCACCATCGGATATAGTTTAAGGTCATATCCAGGACCGTATGTATGTATGTATATATGTATGTATGTATGTATGGATGTATGGATGGATGTGTGCGTGTGTATGTGCGTATGTATGTGTGTTTATCTAGGAAGAGGAATAGACTAAGGGAAGAAAAAAGGGGAATGAGGAAAGGGAATGTGAGAACGAGTGAAGAAAGATAAATAAAAGTTTTAATTAGAAATAGGTTAAAAAATTTTTTCCCGGGTAACGTCGTTCGGCTCTATTAGTGTTAAATAAAAGAAAATGTTGTTCGTTTGTTACACGTTAGATAGTCGTTATGGTGCTCGCTTTACAGATAATAATTCAATAACATTGTTGGTTATAAAGGTTGGAGTTGCTTAATTTTCACCGCCCCAGTGTTGTTGGTGATAAAGGTTCGAGTTCCTTACTTTTAATCGACGCCAGAGTTATGGTTCCATGAGGATCCAGAAGTAAGGTGCATCTCGGTAATTAATGGAAACAACATATATTGAACAGAAAAGCAAATACACCTCATAAAGAGCGTGGTTATACTTCAGTCCGACTGCAGAGTGCGCATTAAAAGCCACTGCGAGGCCACACGTCCATCTCGCTTGGTTGTTTCCTTTCTGCTCCAGTACACGCTTACTTTAGACAATTATTCCTCGTCTTCGACTTTACGCGTTCATCTTTTTCAACTGCATTTTTGCGGTGTCTTTTTCTTCGTTTTCTTCCTTTTCTTCTCACAAAGGCCGCGCACACTTCCTAATCTGCATATGTGCTCCTTTTCGGCTACTGCTGCTTATGTCTTCGAAAGCCAGCCATCTTATAGCTCTTGCTGATATCTTCCCAGTGCTCATGCGCGCTCTTTGAGCGCTTCTTCAAACTCCTTGATTTAACATTGACAGGCAGCATAAATTTGGACAAATACGTTGAGGACATTATCAAAGCTCCTGCAAAGAAAATGGTCGCATTCTCCCCTGCAAGGAAACCATTCACAGAAGAGAGCATTCTATATTCGCTCATGCATAGGCTGCTGTTGTCACATCTGGGCTTGTTAATATTCTATTTGTATCTTACTTTTAGACAGGATCCAAAGAAGAGTCTAAAATCCCGCATTATCGGCCAAGCTCTAACATCTGTCGCATCATCGTAATATTGCATTTTTGTGCTTGTTTTTCAAGTCAATGAAATAGGCTCTGATAAACTCGTAGAGCTTGTGCCTTTTCGTTGTATATACTTCCGACAAATCCGACAAGCAGCAAAACGCCCCCCACTACTGTTGAGATTCCTAAATACCGGAAAGCCGGAAAGGGGAAAAAACTATTAGAGAATAGTTTTTCCCCACGGAATGCTAAACTTTGGAATTCCTTTCCTGTTGCCTGATTCTCTTACTCTACTAACCTGCAGAAGTTTAAATGTACTGTTAACAGAAATCTCGCTGCTCAACTCCCCTGAAGTCATAATCCGAAATAGTAGCCTCTTATCTTCAAGTCCAATTGTTTGGATTGTTTATGGTGAAAACAAAATTAAATTGCCTCTCCTTTGTCAACCAATTTTCACAAATACGAAACAATAGCCATAAAATTACAGACTAACTCAAGGAATACGAAATTATCGACGGAGCTAGTAACTTTTATCTTTTCTTTTCCAAACAACAGCCAACATGCCTGAAGACGGTCGAAGGCTAATTCGACCGAAACGTTGCACAAATAACACACAAGATGAGAACAATGGTCTGATCAATACAAAAAATATGAAAAATAAAAGTTTGAAATAAAATTCTCTGCTTTCTGGGGATTTAGTTCTATCCCACCGCAAGAACTATGACACTAGGGTTTGAAAGTCAGTGATGCAGAAGACTCTGCACTAGATGCCTGTGCAGCCCATGTGATTAGCAATAAACTAACCTCTTTTTAAACAGAGAAGGCAAAAGATTAGAAAGTTGACCTCTTAGAAAACCTCCAACAGAAAACATGTGATTCTAGGAAAGGTCTAATTTCTGTTGATTTTTTAGCGCGATGGCTAAAAACGCCGTTACAGTAAATTTGTAAATACTATTTTTTATTGTTCTATCAGGATTAACGTTTAATACTAGTTTTTTTGGTCTGTCACGCTTGTATTTGAAATAGTAGCAGTATCGCTAAACATGCAGATTAAAAGGACGCAACTTAAAAATATAGATTCTTGTTTGCTCTTCATATTTGTCAAGCATTTTGAATATTAGTTCCATCAAATCTTCTGGATTAATGTTAGCCGCATTCCAATATTTACAATGGTTGATAATATATATATATATTCCAATATTTACAATGGTTGATAACGGATACGACTTAAGAAGTGGCCCTGTTGAAATAATACTATTATTTTTAGAACTTGCCAACTGTGCTCGCGAAATTATTCAGATCCAGGCGTTACTGGATTGTAAAGAGTTATATATATATATATATATATATATATATATATATATATATATATATATATATATATATATATATATATATATATATATATATGGGTTTGTATTACTGTACACATAGATTCGAAAAAGTTGTCAAAAAACAAATATATAACAAATAAATGTTATCAAAGGCAAGATAAGTTACTTTTCTACCAAACTAGATATAATTCACGTGTTTTTATTCAATTTAACATGTTTATTCAGCTTGAAAAACATGCAGTGTTTACCGATGTATTGGAAAATTCAAAATGGCGGCTGACTCTCTCTTTAACACGGTAAGTTCGGGAAAAGGTCTTATAAATAATAAACTAGACAAAATACTATTAAAAAAACACCGAATATATGTCAACCTATGTCACGGTAATATATATTGAGCGAATTTCTAACAGTATTTTGTCTAGTTTATTTTTATAAGACCTTTTCCCGAACTTACCGTGTTTAAGAGAGAGTCGGCCGCCATTTTGAATTTTCCAATACATCGGTAAACACTGCATATTTTTCAAGCTGAATAAACATGTTAAATTGAATAAAAACAAGAAAATGATATCCAGTTTGGTAGAAAAGTAACTTATCTTGCCTTTGATAACATTTATTTGTTATATATTTGTTTTTTGACAACTTTTTCGAATCTATGTGTACAGTAATACAAACTCATATATATATATATATATATATATATATATATATATATATATATATATATATATATATATATATATATACCTTACGATTTACTTTTTGCTTTGCCGTTTATGCCTGGGCTATGGAGACATGTTTGCTGCAAAGCTAAAAATTAAAACATAAACCAATAGATATTACGTTATGCATGCATATTCCTAATAACTTCGTTCGACCTTCACCTGCTAAATTTCTATTTTTTTAATTTTCACCCTTTTGCACCGATTTTCCCAGGTAAAACTCAAATAAAATGTTTCACATGGGTTCGAATACCCTATATATTAAGTTTCATATCTGTAGCCCAAAAGCTGTCAAAGGAGTTTGGTAGGCATTTTTTAAAACAAATATATATACGCATACATGAATCTATATACAAAGAGTTTTGGGTTTTAATATGACCCTTTCCCGCAAATATTACGCATTTATAAATCATGTAGAATATCTGCACGAATATAATTACATGTAATAATTAACTATAGATGATCATCCCATAAGAAAATCGCAACAGACTAATAGGGAATTAATTAAAGTAAATGTTTAAAAGAATATGCAAATTAGATCTTTTGTAGATGAATGCAGTTCAACGATTCATAAAGGAGTATTTTCTTTTTAAACAAATAAGAAAGGGGTTTATTTGAATATCAATATCACACAAAAAATTATATATATATATATATATATATATATACGGAGAGAGAGAGAGAGAGAGAGAGAGAGAGAGAGAGAGAGAGAGAGAGAGAGGCGGAGTAAAGAGGATATACCGTTTGAACTCTTGCCACTAAATATGCCGTCTTACAGTTACATCACGCAGCAAGTACACATTTCGCGGTCACGTACTCGCTTCCATTGTCTGTCTCTTCTGTGGAAGCCAAATCCCTTTATATAAAATTGTTCAGCTTAGGCAAATTTTAATCTGAGCAAACCATTACGTACATTCTAACTGATCCTTAAACTTTTATTGCGTTGACAGACATTTTCGATAAAGCTTGTCTAATCGCATTAGTTCTAGTCAATATTGCGTATTATGACGCCACTCAACTTCCGGTGGACCGTACAAATTGACATCGTGCTATATACGTATTTAAAAACAGCAGAACAGAAACTAACTGTAGCCTGTTTGCTGTGAAGCATAAAATATGCCACCATTAAAAGTATGGGACGTCATAATTGACGTCATTTAGATTCCGTTTCCGATATATATGCTCCCATCTCTCAGAGTTATAGAAGAAGAAGAAGAAGAAGAAGAAGAAGAAGAAGAAGAAGAAGAAGAAGAAGAAGAAGAAGAAAAGGAGACGGCACCCGTCTACCTACAAGTTTTTTTAAAATTTTTATTTTTACAAAGGAGTCACCACTTAACAAAGCCCGGTGGCTACTCAACAATAAGGGTTAATAAGTGTGCAGTAGTCAATGGGAGAATACCGTAGTAAAAAAAAAAAAAAAAAAAAATAATAATAATAATAATAATAATAAGAAAACATCAACAGCAACACGTTCCTTTAAGTCAGAAAAATATCCGGGAAGCTTCGTTTTTTTCCGGAAAAGAAAGGAATACCTCGTAATATTTGGATTTTTCAAACTACTGTTCACATTTTGAGTGATTTTTTTTCACAACATTTCGGTCGATATAATTCGTCCGTCTTTCGTCAGGTTTATCTTGTTAAACTGTGGAATCTTTCGTGTCATTTGGATTTTTCGGACTATTGCTCTCATCTTGAGCACTATTTTCACAACTTTTCGGTTGATGTAACATCATACCTTCTTCAGGTGTATATTGCTGAACTCGGGAATTTTTCTGTCAAACTCAGAAATCTTTCTGTCGAACTCGGGAAACTGCACAATATTTTGAACGGGCCCGTTTATTTAATGCACGAGGGTAGCATGATCTCGTCCCGACAGCCATCCTAAGTAATTCGCAGTTGTGTTTCGAGTGTCGCTCGTACAGACGATTGAATCTTCAGCCTACAGAAGAGTGGAACTTTACTTTAACAGCTGAAACATAAAGAACTTCCTGATCGTAAAATAAGGAGGAAACCAGTTCATGGACGTTATTGCTTCTCACACGGAACTACGTTGCTGTAGGTGTATCAGAATTTTTGTAGGAATTTTTGACACCCCTAACACGAAACTGCGAATTAAATATTAAAAAAACTCGCAATTTCTCTTTTAAAAGTGGAGTGTTTATTTTCTTTATGGATTATACTTCCAAGATAAACTATTAAAGTTGTATAAAAAGCAATAGAAATATTATTATTTTTTTATTTTTTAAAAAACAGTAATGAAATTAATTGAATTTTACGAGTTCAATATTTTTCAATTTTTAAACTTTAAAACTCTATCAAAATTTTTCTATTGGTTCTAATTTTACGATATTTTCAGAGTCAATGTGAAATTTATGCTCTTTCCAATAAACCGATTATACTATTTCAGACAAACGTTTTTTTTTAATTCACGCCCCCCAATTTGAAATGTCTATTAAACAGTAAATAATTAATTTACTCACCAAAGTTTTATATATCACAAATTGAAAATAAAAGATCAATAAATAATATATTTAAATTCAAAACAAAAAAAAAGAAGTGTGTATTTGAAATTTACCTGTAAAGTTCGAGGTTTAAAACCTTTTCTTTTTAAAAAAAAATACACGTTGTTTTTTTTTGTTTTTTTTTAATGAAACTTTGGTCCTTGCTCCTTTATTGAAAAAAAAATTAGGGTTTGAATTATATTTTTCGAGTAGTTATAAGCTTGGAAAGACAGGGGGTCGAATTATTCAATATTTTTAACGAAGTTTCTGACACCCCTAACGTTGCTGTTATATTGCGAAATATAAGATTTTTATCAAACCAATATTTCCACGTAAACAACATCAACACAGATTGTACCTATTTACAATGCCTCCCCACGGGACAGAGTTAGACACCAGGGTCGTTTTTTAACGTGGAGAAAAGGTACAAAATAAAAATTGTCTCAATCGTGAAGGACTGCTCCTCCACCGAAAGAGAACGAGAAACGGAAGTGCAGCATCCCAAGAACAGACACCACACCCTGATCTTGACCAAAAGAGCAAGGCGTAACAACAGCAGTAGACAGTCAGTAATAATAGCAGGAGCAGCGGCGAGCGAAAGACAATATTGATATACAAACAACAATGATGACCCTCTGTGTAAGTGGGCACTGTTCGATCAATTGTTAACGACACGCGAAAGTATTGGAAACTATCCTCCTTGTGTCTATCTTTCTATTACGATACACAACCTATATTGATAAAGGATCATCATTAAAGCGCCGCGAGTGACAAACTTAAGGGGACATGACTTGGAACAGATACATTGAGAGCATTGCCACGGCCGATGCGAGAGAGGTAGGCTCTCTCTACCGTGCTAGAAAGCTACTTACGCCTGAAACTATCCCGTACCTCTATAAGGCCACCATTCGCCCATGTATAAAGCATTGTTGTCATATTTGGGCTGGTGCACCTGCTACTAGTGTCTTGCTCCTGGGCAGGGTTCAAAACAGAGTAGCCTTCCTGATAGGCACCGAACTGCCATCCAAGTTTAAACCTCTGTCCTATCGACGAAATGTTGCATCCCTTTGTCTGTTCTACAAGCATTTAGATGGTGGATACTCTGACGAACTACAAGCCCTTGTATCCCCCTCGACATAAATGCCCCCGACAATCAGCAAGATCCCACGCTACACCGAAGAGATCTCTAGATGTAAGAAGGCCTTCTATTTTAATAGTTTCTTCCCCAAAACTGCGCGGGAACTCCCTTCCATGTTCCTGTTTTCTCAACCGTACTGGCATTCAGAAGTTAATGTGTAATGTAAACAGACATCTCGCTGCTCAACTCCCTACGTAGTATCCCTGCAACTTATGTCCCCGATAGTAGCCTCTACATCAAAGTGAAAATCCGTTCACAGACACACGACAAACAAATACGGACTCCGGGAAAACGCCGGGAAACTCTTTATCTGTGCCAAAACCAAAATGTAGATTCTATGAACAAAGCTTCTTTCTTAGAAGTGCACGCCTGTGGAACGCTCTTCCGTTTGCCTGTTTCCCACCTGACTACAATTTGGATGTCTTCAAGTCCAACATAAACAAATTCCTGATGAAAGTAAGACACTTTATCAAATCTCCAATACTAACGATTACTATGATACTATCCCATTTATTACTTTACACGCAATAACCCTTATCCCCGGCAAGATATTTTCTTCGACCGCAGCACAAACTGTTTGTCTATAACTAAGTCCGCGCCATTATTATATAAAGCCCTAGTTATCAGCTGACGGCAAGTAAGGAAGCCAAAAAGTCTCGTGAACTATCCTTTCTCTTTTTGTCGACGACGTTCTCTCTTCACCATATCAGCAGCAGCAGCCTTCTAGCTTGCAACAACTCATACACTCACCCTGCTAATACTGCTTTCTTCCTGTTTGTGCCGGACCTGGCATCTACAGTTAATACGCAATGAGGATACAGCGACAAAGGAAACATTTAACTCCCCTTTCCTTCGAGATATGATGCTTCTTAAAACAAGGGATATTACTAATTTTCTTCTATTTCCGGCAAACCCTGACAACAAAAGACATTATTACGTCGTCGTCGGGTATCAAAACGACGAACATGTTGGATAGCGAGGGTTCATATATTATCTATATACACTTTACTGGTTAAACATACTTGTATATATATAACCACGTGTGTGTATACGTGTTTGCGTTTGTGTTGCATCGTCGTGTGTTTGGGTGTATACGTGTTACTAAAATGTTTGTGGTTCTTCACTATTAGGACCATATGTGGTCTTATCTATCTCTCTATCTCTCTCTCTCTCTCTCTCTCTATATATATATATATATATATATATATACGCTCATACACACACATGTATATATATATATATAAAATATATTTTAGTCATCGACATACAGATCTGTTTCGTTGTTTCACAACTCATCAGTGCCGCTAGACTAACACCTATCCCAAGCCGAGGATCGAACCTAGAACCGTCGTGATGACAGTTGGCAGTTCTACCCCCTGACTACGGAAGCGGTGGCCGCAAATTAATCTGTCCGAATGTCTATTTAAATAAACATCCGTCCGCCGCTCGTAGAGGGCTCAAACGTTTGTTTGTAAACAAACCGCGAGCTTCGCATTTTTTCAGCTAAATTAAGTGGCGAGTGAGATTATTTACGATAGTGCTCAACCCAAGAGGGGGCTTTATAAAATATATTTTAGTCATCGACATACAGATCTGTTTCGTTGTTTCACAACTCATCAGTGCCGCTAGACTAACACCTATATATATATATATATATATATATATATATATATATATATATATATATATATATATATATATATATATATATATACACGTAAGAGTCTTTTTATTTGAGTGTTTTTGCTGTGCGTGTATATCAGACTTTATTTACGACATACTTTTTAAGATGCGTTGTTGGCTTCCTGTCTTTTGGTTTTTGGAGAAGCTGGAATCTGTTGGACAAAGACATTTCAAACGATCCAAGACAATGATTGATTTTCTATAAAGATTTTACTTCACTTCCCAGGTGCCGTTACGCAGAAGCATTTAAAGTGAATATCTGGCTTCTAGGTTTCTCCTAGTCTCCATTTTGAGACATGTCAACTCCCTCTCGTTGGCGGGGGGAGATCCGTTTAACCCATTCGCTCTCTTCGACGTCTAGCATCCAACTCAACACTATGTTTGTCAAACCGGAAGGTGTGACATGCGACTCGTCAACTTCTGGTCACTTGTTCGGATAGTTTCCAGTGCAAACTTGACCGGTCACCGAATTTGACATAGTTTGTTAATCTTATCAAAACATATCTTCACATCTCTTGTTTACTTCACCAATTAGATAATAATTACATAAACATATAGACAGGCAGATACATAGATTGACAGATAAGTAATTAACACTTTTACTCTGCTATTATCTAAAAATTTTCTTTCCTTTCAGGAACATTATGACAACAACAGACAATCGTAACTATTTCGTTTCGTCAAAATAAATATTTAAACTTAATATTCCTGTCTATCTTTTTTGCTATTGTATGCTAATTTGTTGCTATAATTGTCGACGGCAATATAGCAATTGGTATGAATTGCTTATAATAATAATAATAATAATAATAATAATAATAATAATAATAATAATAATAATAATAGTAACAATAATAATAATAATAATAATAATAATAACAACAATAATAATAACAATAATAATAATAATCCCAATAATAATAAAAACAAAAATAATAATAACAATAATAATAATAATAATAATAACAATAATTATAATAACAACAATAATAATAATAATAATAATAATAATAATAATAATAACAACAACATTAATAATAATAGTAACAATAATAATAATAATAATAACAACAATAATAATAACAATAATAATAATAATCCCAATAATAATAAAAACAAAAATAATAATAACAATAATAATAATAATAATAACAATAATTATAATAACAACAATAATAATAATAATAAAATAATAATAATAATAATAATAATAATAATAACAACAACATTAATAATAATAATAATAATAATAATAATAATAATAATAATAATAATAATAATAATTCTTATTTCGTTTATGGATGTCTCTCTGGAAAGGGATGGGATTCATTTACAGAGGATTTCCCATAATCTCGGCTTCAAACCAGGAGCTTCAAAGATCAAGGGTTTTCCTAAGGATGTTGGTGGTACTTATAATTGCAGAGGTCTGAAGGCTGCCAAAAACATCGGGGATTCGTAGTTTTTTCAATTGTCCTTCCAGACGACTTGATACTACTCCTAGTGTACCAACTACGACCGGGATTATTTGTTGTGTTTTAACCCCGTGTATACGCCTTATCCCCAAGGCCAAATGGAGCATAATTGCCCCACTTCTCATTCTCCTTCTCTCTCACATTCCTGTCCCAGGGTACTGTGAAGTCTACAATCTGCCAGTTTTTTGAGACCTTGTCAATGACGACCAAATCCGGACGATTATGTTCGAATTGCTTGGTCGTTATGACACTTTTGTCTCACCATACCTCTACCTTGCCATCCTCACTTGTTCTCACTTCATCAGACACTTCCTGAAACCATTTTCCAGCACACTTCACCCCAACCCTCTTACACACCTTCAAAAATATATCCGGAGTCCCATGCGATCGTATCTTTTGCGGTACTCTCTCTCTCTCTCTCTCTCTCTCTGGGCCAGTCGACTACACGCTGCTGCAAGGTGCGCAATTGACTATGAGGTCTTACCACAAATCCGGCATTCTGCAGCAATTTCCTCTCCGAGAACCAGTTTTTTGAACAATTCAGCCTTGGTCTCACATACCTTTTCAAAAAAAATTTTTTTTTTTTTATTACATTTTCACCCCAAACAAGGCAAATTGCCACTTTGGTGTAAGGGGCTACTATCAGGGGCAACAACTACTGGGGTACTATGTAGGGATTTGGGCAGCAAGGTGTCGGTTCACGTTACACTTGAACTTCTGCACGTCAGTACTGTTGGGGAAGCAGGGACCTGGAATGGAATTCCAGAGTCTAGCGGTTCTGGGGAAGAAACTATTGGAGTAAAAAGATCTTTTACATCTAGGGATCTCTACAGTGTGGGGGTGGGATCTAGCAGCCTGTCGGGTTTGTCGAGGGTGCTCACGTCGTGGGGGCACAAGTGATTGCAGTTCGTCAGAGCATTCACCACTAAAATACTTGTAGAAAAGGCAGATGGATGCAACATTTCGTCGATGGGACAGAGGCTGAAGCTTAGATGCCAGTTCAGGGCCTATCAGGTTTACGACTCTCTTTTGAACCTTGTCAAGGAGCGAGAGACTAGTAGCAGATGCACCAGCCCAGATGTGGCAGCAATACTCCATACATGGGCGAATGGTGGCCTTATAGAGGTACAGGATACTTTCGGGTGTTAGTAGTTTTCTAGCACGGTAGAGAGAGCCCACCTTTCTTGCAGCGGCCCTGGCAATGCCTTCAATGTAATTGTTCCAACTCATGTTTCCTGTGAACGTTAGGCCAAGGAGTTTGAAAGATGGACTCTCAGATAAAGAGTCGTTGGCCATTGCTATGGGTGGTAGAGAGGGTTTCTTGTAATTATTGAATGAAACTAGTTTAGTCTTGGCAGCATTTAACGCGACCAACCACTTTTGTCCCCATTCCACTACAGATTGGAGGTCTTCCTCTAGTGTTTCAGCCATTTCTTTAGAAATGTGTTCATTCGTCTTTCTGTCGTGCCTGCCATAGAGTGTAGTGTCATCAGCATATATACCCATCTCAGAGGCAATGTTGTCGGGGAGGTCATTTATGAATATCAGGAACAATAGAGGTCCAAGGATAGAACCCTGGGGCACCCCCGCATTTATATCATATTGTTTAGATGTACGACCGTCGAGGACAACCTGGATTTTTCTCTTATCTAAGAAGGATTTAATTATGTTAAGTATTCTACCAGTGATACCGTATGATCTGATTTTACTGAGGAGACCCTCATGCCATACCCTAAAGAAAAAGTGGGAGGAGGCTAATGGGGCGATAATTTGATGGATCAGTCCTTTCGCCAGAATTCTTGAATACTGGTACAACAGAAGCAGTTTTCCAACAGCCCGGAAAGCAAGATTCATTGAGGCATTTGTTGTAGAGTTTGGAGAGAACTGGAGCTACTTCGGCTGAGCACTTTTTTAATAGCACAGCTGGGATAAGATCGGGTCCACATGCTTTTGAGGTGTCAAGGTTTTTTATGATAGCATGCACCTGAGCAGGGGTGATTTTTAGATCGTCTAGTGTGGCGTCTGTCCGCATAGGAAAGTCAGGTAGGGGGTGGTTGGAAGGGTCCATTGTGGAGTTTGAGGCAAACCGACTGGCAAGCATGTTAGCCTTGTCGGTTGCTGAGGAGACAACCTCGTGATTGTTGGTTAGTGGGGGAATTGTTGATTGCCCGTTATTTACTACACTGTTGTAGATTTTCCAGAAGTCTCGAGTTCCTAGTTTTTGTGCTTCGATGCGCTTTTTAGTGGTTTCCGTAAATTCTCTCTTAGCTGTCGCTATTTCTTTCTTAACGTTATTTCTAGCTTCTATATACTTCAGTCTGTTTGAACTGGACTGATGTCGGTTAAACCTACGGTATGCATGCTGCTTTTGAGCAATGGCAGTTGCACAAGTCGACGTAAACCATTGGGGAGAGTGGGGCTTACTATAAAATTTCCGCATGGGAACATGCGCTTCGATTGCAGTTTTGAACCAGTCAGTGGTCTCGTTTGCATATTGTTCAGCAGGGAGAGAGAAAATATTTTTCCATGGAGCATCTCTAATTAGTTCCCTGATGGCTTCCCAGTCAGCCTTATTATAATATCTCGTTGTTTTGAGCACTGGCTCTTCAGTTTTGGGTCTAGAGTTTAGGGCGATTTCAACCATTATCACTGCATGATCAGCGTTCCCGAGTGGGCTGTGGGCCTTCGTTATGCAGTCATCGGGAACTGTGGTCCCACTTCATTGGCCACAACCTTAAGCATCCACTCCTCACTTCTAACGACATGCTCCTTCAACGACATCTCCTCGGTTCTAACACAATCTTGTACACTTTTCAATCCTCTCCCACCGTCTTTCCTCTTTTGATACAGCCTTGCTATGCTACTTCGAATGTGAAATATATCAAGCATTGCTAAAACTTTTCTTGTTTTGATATCCATGGCATGCAAATCTTTGTCAGGCCATTCTAAAATTCCCGCACTGTATCTCAAAACACTGACTGCCCATGCATTTACTGCTTTCATTAGGTTTCCTCCATACAGTTTCGACTTTACAATTAGTTTCCCCATTCTAAGATACTCCTTCCTGACTTTTTCCTTCATTTCTCTGTTCATGATGCGTACACCCTCCAGCACTCCTAAATACTTATATCCTGTATCTTCTATTTCTTTCCTGATTTCTCCAATTGGCAGCACTATTTCATTCGAATAAATCTTTACTCCTCTTTTCATCACCAGCACTGCACATTTACTAATCCTAAACTCCATCCCAATATCTTCTGAGTATGTCCCCACATGTTCTACCAGTCTCTCCGTTTCGTTTTCATTTCTACCGAATATTTTCAAAACATCCATAAACAGTAGATGGTTGAGGCGTCTGTCACCAGATCCAAATTTATACCCCAGTTTTTCTCTCTTCAAGAAGATGCTCAGAAGCATCATTACCATTACAAAAAGAAGTGGCGATAACGAATCCCCTTGAAATATCCCACGTTTAATGCCAACCTGACCCATTTCCTCTCTGTTTGCTGTCAGCACCGTTTTCCATTGAGCCATACTTATCTCCAAAAGCCCTACCACATTCTCAGCAACCTTCATCATCAATAGTGTTTCACGTATCCATGAATGAGGAACCAGTCATAAGCCTTTCTGTAACCGATCCATGCTACGCTCAGATTCTTCTTCTTCTTCGCATCCTGCATTATTGCTTTATCAATTGGCAGTTGCTCTTTGATACCTCTTGAGCCTTTCCGGCACCCCTTTTGTTCGCCAGGAAAAACACTATTACTCTCAAGATGTTCATAAATTTTCTCCGCAAATATTCCAGTCAACAGTTTCCACATCAATGGCAGGCATGTAATTGGTCTATAATTATTGGCATCTGTTTCTTTTGCAGGATCTTTCCTAATCTGTTGTTCTTCTCTTCATAAACCAATCAGAGACATCTCCCGACTCTACAACCCTTTGCAAAACAGCAGCTATAGGTGGATAAAGGCATAGAAACCGTTTAAACAAGAAGCCCATCACTCCATCTGGACCAGGTGCCTTCCAGTTTGTCATCCTTCGTATGCCAGCCTTAACGTCATCGATGGTTATCTCAACGTTCTTCATCTGCTGCATTCCTGATAGCCTTTCTCTGAGCTCTCCCAACCAGCTAGTCTTCTCATTATATCGCCCTTCGACAGACCAAATCCCACTCCAGAACTTCCTGGCATCTTTTGCATTTGGAGTGTTGTTATTTCCCGCCTGTTTACTACTATTTAATTCTTTATACAGCTGAGACTGATTGTTCCGGAAAAGGTTGCTGTTCTGCCGAAATGCAACACTTTTTCCAACAAAGTTCCTAATTTTCATACCACCAGTGTGGACCTTCTCTTTCAACATTGTTAGAACGTTCATCGTTCCTTTTTCCAGCAATCTATACCTCTTTTCAAGCTCGTACTTAGCTTTCTTTCCTAGTTTAACTCTTTTTCTTATTTCTTCGATTCTACGAATATCTTTCCGCCACTGTTTAATACTTTCTTCAAGCCGCCTCTACCAGTGTGGCATTTCTCCCTTTTTCTTCTTTAATAAGCCAAGACGATTCGCAATAACGTATGACGCTGCATACAGAAGCTTGTTAAGTTCCGTAATCGATATGTTCTTTCTTATGATGTTGTGAATTACTCCTTGAACTATTTTCCCTCGCTTTTCACCTTCCGCGTATCACTACTCTTCATACTTGGAATCTCTATGATATCGTCTCTAAGAAGAACCTCTCTTAACTTTTGAAGTACTTCTTTTTCTACAGAAGTCAGTTCGAACTTCATCACCACTTCTCCATACATCTGCTCTTTTACTGGCTCCATTGTCTCAGAGTTAATGATCTCTTCTGCCTTAGATCTTTCAAACTCTTTCTCATTACTTCCCCTAACCATAGGATTCCATACCTCCTCAGTTGTCCGCCTCCCATCATCGCTTACATTTCCGTTCTGCACTTCAACTCTCTCAGTTCTTTCATTAGAGCTAGTTTTATCAATTTTACTTTCGTTATTCATTTCATTCCTAACCATCCATTCAATCTCTTCTCTTGCAATCACTGAAAGTAGGTTGTTATTTTTAATTTATTTTAACTGGGATACCAAACTCGCGACACTACTAGCTCCTCCTCCTCTCAATTCCAATTCTTCCTTCACTTTTCGGATATATCCACCAGATTTGGTACTTCCACTTCTTACAAAGCATTTCCACAGTACTCTTCTTTCCTCATCCGTCCATGTTTTTTTTTTACATTTCCTGTTCCAACTGCCTTCGTGTTTTACGACCATCTCTGGCAATTCTAATCCCCCTCTATCCAGCCACATCCTCAGAATTTCGAACAGTTGTATGATGACGACAGGACCCACCCTGTTGACCAGTGGGACACCTACCTAACGTGAGATCATCACAAGATGGTCTAGCCTCATTCACGCCGTTATTTTCAATATTTTGATTTGACATTGTCCCAAAAATGGGGTTAGTGAATTCAAGGTTACACCAGCACCGATAGTTTTATCGAGACATTACCTCTAGGAGGATTCCCCACCAAGGTCAAAGATCCCCTCCCAACCTTTTTCCTCCATCACCACCACTATTCCCATTACCACCACCAACAACAATAGAAATAAAATCTACAATGATAATGGCAACACTAATATCGGTAGCAATGATATTAACAGCAAGAACAACAATAGCAATGACAGCAAAAAATAACACCTACCATTACAGCTACAGTAATAATAAAAACACATCACCACTACTACCACTACCACCACCACAACCACCACTACTACTAGTAATAATATTAGTAATAATAGTAATAACCAAGTAAATTTTGTTTTTTTGAATAATAATAATAACAATAATAATAATAATAACGATAACGATAATAATGATAATAATAATAATAATGATAATAATAATGATAATAATAATTTCAGTTAGAAACGCTTACTTTGTTCGTCTGCTATTTTTTAAAACTCCTTTGCCGATTGTGCTTTTGGTCAGAAAAATATGTACACAAAAATAGAAACATAAAACATCCGAATATGTGAAAGACAATTTCTCGTTTAACCGTGAATTCAAGTTTTAAATTATAATTTCAGTTAGAAATGCTTAGTTTTTTGGGGGTCCCCCCTCTTTGCTATTTTTTAAAACTCCGCCGCTGATGTTACTGACGACCGGAAAAATGTACACAAAACAGAAACATAAAACATCCGAACATGTGTAAGACAATTCCTTGTTTAACCGTGAATTTCAAGTTAAAATTATAATTTCGGTTAGAAACTCTTACTTGTTTTGTCTGCTATTTTTAAACCCCGCCGCTGATGTTGCTTTTGGTCGGAAAAAATGTACACAAAAACAGAAACAAAACATCCGAACATGTGTAAGACAATTCCTAATAATAATAATAATAATAATAATAATAATAACAACAACAACAACAGCAACAACAACAACAACAACAACAACAACAACAATAATAATAATAATAATGATAATAATAATAATAATAATAATAATAGTAATATTAAGAAAAACATTTGAAAGTGGAGACTAATACACGAGGCGCATGCACGGGTAAAACAAAACACGTTACATGGAACCACGAAAAACACGTTACATGAAACCAAGACAAAACACGTTACATGGAACCAAGACAAAACACGTTACATGGAACCAAGACAAAACACGTTACATAGAACCAAGACCAATGAAGCTGCATATCTATACGTTCTCCATCCCTTTTCCCATTATTCAATCACCCCATCCCCACAAAAAAGAATGATGCCAAATAGCTGAGAAGGCTCAAGAAGGATTGAAAGACCGAGGAGAGAGCACTGACCAGACCTCCACCAGACAAAGGCCAAGAGAACTGCTCCCTTTCAGAGGCTTATTGCCACTCAAACTCCAATGGAAATCAATGGCCGTTGCTAGCGAAAAATCAATTGTAAGCGGCTGTTGTGATGATGCAAATTCATTTGCAAGTGTTATTGAAAGAGGTGGAGAGCACTGGAAATCATGGGAGATTGTTGGCACTCAGCTTCCAGGGAACACCACAGGTTGTTCTAAAGGAGAGATCCTTTATGACCTGTGTGAAAGCTCCCTGTAAGCCAATAATAATAATTCTGATTTCGTTTATCAACGTCTATCTGGAAAGGGATAGGATTCATTTACAGAGGATTTCCCTCAATCCCGGCTCAAAACCAGGAGCTTCACAGATCAAGGGTTTTCCTAAGGATGTTGGTGGTACCTACAATTGCAGAGGTCTGAAGGCCGCCTAAAACATCGGGGATTCGTAGTTTTTTCAATTGTCCTTCCAGCCGACTTGATACTACTCCTAGCGTACCACCTACGACTGGGATTATTTGTGTTTTAACCGCCTTATCTCCAAGGCCAAATGGAGCATAATTGCTCCACTTCTCCTTCTCCTTCTCTCTTACATTCCTGTCCCAGGGTGGTAGTAGTAGTAGTAGTAGTAGTAGTAGTAACATCAACATTGCCATGGCCAAACGATGATGACGACGGCGACAAAAGATCGTCTACCACATAAACAGCTACACGGAATAAGAGTATATAAGACAATGAACGCAATAAGTATACCACGCATCTTAACGTGGATAAACTGTCCCTCAGTCATGTTGTTGACTGTCCAAACTAATTTGATGATCGCAACACGTACACTTGTTTAAGTCGATTGTCTAGAACAACGGTCGACAAGCTTTTGAAGTGGATAGACCGTTAAATCTATCATTTTACGTTTGTCGCTCGCTCATATAAAGAAAAGGACAAGAAAAAAAGTCACGTTTGTACTATTATTCGCCACACAAAAAAAAATATGATTATGAGGCGCTACAATTTTATCTTTTTTTTTTTTCATGGAATTCGCTCCAGACAAAACATGAGGCTTGTCTGTGTTCAATTGTTATTTTCATAGCAAGTACTCGTCTGAATTCCAATCTTTCACAAAAAAATTAAAAACAAATACACAAAAAAAAAAAAAAAAAAAAAAACACGCGACTAGCTAAAACCACTATCAACAATCCCCCACTCTCTATCTGTGCCTAAATCTAAACGCAGTTCCAATCATATTGCTTTATTTAAAGTACACAGCTTTGACTATTACCAATATTTTAATTGCTTCTGCAGAATATCGGAATTAATTAAACGACATTTGCAATCGTATTCAACGTCCTTTCTTACATTTACTGAAACACAGAATGTTCTTAATCAGTCTGTCATGAAAAGAACACATATTGACGATTACAGCATATCATTCTATGATATAAATCTCAACCCACTGCGTGTGTTTGTGTGTCAGTGTGTTCATACGTCCGCTAAAAACATTCGTCATCCGCATCGAAACGGCAATACTGTGGTATCATTAGAAAGACCGATCTCTCAGATACATAATATCGAAAAACTAGAAAAAAAATCATCAATTATTTCATGTAGAAATGTTTTGTTTGAAATGGGGCGGTAAAACTCTTGGCTACGACGTTTTATTAATCGGTCGATTTGTTGTTTCATTTTTAAAAGCTAAATTTGCAACGTCGCGACATCGGTGTTGTTGTAGTCCGATCTATGACGTGTTTGTTTACAAACTTAAGTTATGCAAGTTCGCGCCCAGCACGCGGCAATTAATTTTTTTTTCTGTTTACAAAATTTTGCTTTCGGTTTCGCTTATGACTAATAGCACCCAACTTCCATTTTAATTTTTTTTTATTTATTTTTACATTTTTTTTTTATTTAACCGTATTTTATAACTGGGCAACGCCCCCCCCCCGCTAGTAGTATATATTTCTTATTTATTACAAAAAATAAAAACTTAATTTATGCGTTAATCAATAAAGAAATGTGATACGGCGAAACAGTCTGATATGCCTCTTCTATTCCTCATCTATTGCCGGGTTGAGCAACACAGTAAGTGAAATCGTCAGTTTCCATCCCTGAAAATGCAAAGGTCTTACTGTAAACAAAGGAGTAATCATCTGCAGTTGCTAGTGTTCATACGTTTAGTCACACTTAAGTGCTGTAATACGGTGAAACAGTCTGTGGATGACTATATATATATATATATATATATATATATATATATATATATATATATATATACTAGCAAAAGTACCCGTAGTTGACTGGGTTCAGAAAAAGCCTACAGAAAATGGACTCTGATGTTTTAAAGTATGATAGGTTATGAAAAGGAAGGGTTGTAAAGAGATAGCTTCAAATTTGGGAGTATCAAAACCAAAGAAAAATATGATGACAGTAAAAATAAAATAGATAACCCCCATAATTTATTATACCATACCTGTTCACACTGAAACACTTATCACAATATTCTCTGGATCTATATTAAAAAAAAAAACTTGTTAAATTTTGTGACATATTTCCATTCTATGGAGGTCAGGCGCAAACGAACACCCAATAAATTTATTATACAATATTTCTTCAAACTGAAACATAATTACCAAAGTATACTTACGCAGATAGATATGAAAAATCTTTATTAAAGTTTGTGCCTATTTCCATTCTATGGAGACCAGGCTCGAACACAGACTCCACAATTTTATTATACCATCCCGATTTAAGTTAAAGCATAGAAACATAAAAAATTAAAGTATTCTTATGTACATCTATATCAAAAACACTTGTAAACGTTTTTTTTTTAATTTTAAAATTTTTTATTTCCATACTTTGTGGACCAGGCGCGCAGACCCCACAATTTTAATGAATCATCATTATGCCAGATCAAACAAATCCATTCCTGTGTCTCCATACATCTTCTATCATTATATGGGATCAGTTTTCTATAATAGTCAATCATATAGGAGTCTATTCATGACCAGAGACATACAGACGTTCAGCTTTATGTATATATATATATATATATATATATATATATATATATATATATATATATATATATATATATATATATATATATATATATATGGGTGGTGTGTGTGTGTGTATGTGTGTGTGTGTGCGTGTGTGCTATTATTATTTCAATTATATATGCGTATAATATTTCTTTTTTTTTTTACTCCCATTTACCTGTAACAACGCATATCACCACTTGGACGTAAGGGGCCAATATTAGGGACCTTGCTTAGGAAAGATTTACAAGATGTTGGTTGACGTTACATTTGAACTTCTGCATATCAGTACAGTCAGGGAAGAAGGTCCCGGGGAGGAAATTCTAAACTGTAACTGTTCGAGGGAAGAAACTATTAAAGTACAAGCTTTCTGGCATTGAGGGACCTTAACAGCAAAGTGGTGTGATTTTGCTGCTAAGCGGATTTGTCGGTGATATGTATATCGAGGGGGTACAAATATTATAAGGTAATATAATTTATTGCGTTTATATTTTTTCGATATTTACTTCAAAAGAGATCGTGACTTCCTGTCGCTCGATCACTATAGATCATCTGAATTAATGTTAATTTTATTTATGTTAAATTTTCCCTTCATTATGCGACTGTTGACGGTGGCCTAGAGAATTAGCTAACTATACATATATGTATAAATTTATATTTTGTTCAGAAAGTTTATATATATATATATATATATATATATATATATATATATATATATATATATATATATATATATATCATTCAAACACGGCTATGCTTGATGAAAATATGGCAGTTTTAGTCATTTAGAACTGCTTTTCGTTCAGTAAAACTAAATTTAAGATGAATTTTCTGGTGTTCAAAATCGTAAAAATATGTAAGGAGATGAGCAACGCTTTTGATGACTGGTTTCCTTAGCAACCACGTCGCTCCAGCGACTGCTGTTGCTACTAATTCACTAATGAAAGCACGAAAGGGAGATAATTGGGGAGATTTTATTGAAAGCAGACGAGTGCCGTACATTATTATTACATATGTGTTTATGGGGCAATAAAAATACACCGCTTGGAATTCCCAATACATACACCGCCTGGAATTTCAAAATTCGTCACCCATCTGGTACTGACCAGGCTCAACATTGTTTAACTTTGAAGATATAACGAGAACTGGTGTGTTAACGTGATTATGCCGTACTCTAACAATGACAGTGGCAAATTGTTAAATCAATGCACTCAGCTAAAACGCCCACAAAACGAAACTGAGTACGTGTAAACATGTAAATTTAGCGAAAAGGAAAACGAAGCAATCATTAGAGAATTTGGAGCGGGAGATCAGATTTGTATATAAATTTAATGTAAAATGATTATCGTTTCGAGTTATTCTAACGTTTTATAATTAGTTTACGTTTGTTATACAATAAACAGAGGTACGAAAAAGTGGCAAAAAACAAATCTATATATTTATATATAAGTGTGTGTGTGTGTGTGTGTGTGTGTGTGTGTGTGTACATTTCCCTACGCAATAACTATGTCAGTTTTATGCTTACAGATTCGAAATTTGATATACAGAGTACTGAGATTTGGGAAAATCGATGTGATTGGTTTTCGGACAGAAATTTGGCGATTAAGGGGTCAAAGTTCAACTATTTGACCTTTGAGAACTCTACGAAACTCCTCCTACAATTTTGGGTCTAAACACGTGAACTTTTAGATATAGGTTCCTTGGACATGGATCTAACTTAATAACTTTATTTGAGCCCTAAACAATAAATTTTAAGGGGTTATAATAGGGGTCAAAGTTAAAAAATTTTTAATTTTTTTTTCTCAGCATACACCTTTTGCTCAGCATACACCTCAAAACACCTCGGCAACGCCGGGCACCCATGCTAGTATATAATAAATAAATGTTATCAAAGGCAAGATACCTTACTCTTCTACCTGACTGAATAAGTTATATATGATTTTACTTACCTTAAAGCGATTATTCGTTTCGGAAAACGAGTAGTGTCCAGCGTAGCGTGAGAACAAAAAAAAAAAAAAAAAAAAAAAAATAGCCGCGATTTGACTCGGACATCTTTTAAGTCTCGATAATGACTTAAAAATATAAAATAAAACAAAATACTGTTAGAAACCCACCCAATAAATGTTACTGTGGCATACATACTTTGTTTTTATTACATTTTCATCCCAAACAATGCACAGTGCCATTTTGATGTAGAGGGCTACATAAGGAACATAAGTTGCAGGTATACTATATAGGGAGTTGAGCAGCAAGATGTCTATTAACATTACACTGAACTTCTGCATTTCAGTACATTTGGGGAAGCAGGAACCAGGAAAGGAATTCCAAATCTAGCAGTTCTGGGGAAGAAACTATTACAGTTGATGGCTTTCTTACATCTAGGGATCTCTGTGTGGGGGTTGGACTTTGTTACCTTTTCGGGTTTATCGGGGGTTATTTACGTCGAAAGGGGGTACGCGGGTTTGTAGTTGGTTGGAGCATCCGCCATTAAATACTAAGATACATTTAAATGTAAGTTCAACTATGAAACAAAATTTAATAAAAGAACATATTATGAATTAAATTAAATTCATAAAACACATTTCAAATGTCTTTAAAATTGTTTTGAAAATACACTTAACATTTTAATTTTGGCATTTTTTTCGCCGTTTTCCACGCGCATCTTGTTCGTCAACGGAAGAGAAACCACCAAATGATTTCAATAATATTCAAGATCAAAGACTCATTTCTTGTTGTCAGTCCTTTATTTTATTAATTTCATTCCAAACAATGTTTTATATGTTTTAAAAATTTGTTTTGCAATTACTATGCAAGCATGGGGAGAAGAGGGTGATCTACTTCAGAACGAAAACAATGAGTCGTTTAGACTACCCGTCGCCAAGAGAATTCCTAAGTTTCGGTAAGTAATATACGTATGGAAAATCATCAAGATGAAAGAAAAGACGAAAAAGTTTTTTTTTTTTTGTTTTTTGTTTTTTCATAGAGGCGTGAAAATTATCGAACTTATTTATAATTAATTTCGGTCTTTGAAAACGTCTCAATTTTTTCTTTCGCACATTTTGTCGATCAACCCCTGGTAAGATTTAACCGAGATAGCTGGATATAAAATTCGTTCCTTTCCGAAATAATGCATCTTATGTCCTTTAGTTGCTTTACTGCACAGCACACCAGGGCATATTTTTTCTTTTCCTTTAGCCACGCTTTCTTTACACTTTATTCTTCATTCTTCTGCTATAGGACCGAGATACGGCATAATCATGTTGACGCACCGGTTCCCGTCAGATCACCGAAGTTAAGCAACGATGAACCTGGTCATTGCTAAAATGGGTGACACCTCCCTGCAAAAAGTTGCAAAAACCTAACGTCGTCATCTCCCCTAACGGGGATATACATGCGACTGGAGACCGCTTGTGAATTTCATACCCCATGAAACTTCCCATGCTCCCATGAACTCCCATATTCCCATGAAACTTCCTCCTTCGGAGGAAGCCGGTTAAACCCGAATAGGGTTGGTGTTGACTGCTGACTGCGCGCTATAGGACCAAGGTGACAGTTATCTTCAGAATTCTCAGATCAAGTCTCCCAGTGCTGCAAATCAACGCTTGATAAGCATCTTCGCTGCCTCTCTTGTCTTGATCCGCTTATCTCCTGACACCTCTGATTCAACCCATGATGCTACTGTTGTTAAGCCTGTTCTAACATCCACTACTTGTAGGCCCCATTTTAAAGCCATATTAATGCCTTTAATCACAGCATCGAGCTCTGCAGCATTGATATGGGCGGTATCATCCCTTTTTTTTTGCAGCCAAGTAGAATCTTTGGCAGTTACACCTCCTATTTCCAACAATACCCCTAATGCCAGTGTGCTAGTGTCGCTCCTTTACGGCTCTCTTTTATATACACTTCTTCTTTTACAGGTACCATTTTTTTTTTCATTTCTGCAATGACTTTCTGTACAAAATTTCTAACAAATATTTAACACACGGGCTGGGATTTGTCTCGTTTTGTCAACCATGTCTTTTGTAAAAAGTTGTCGAAAATTTATCCTCTTTCAGATAAATTCGACGTGAAAATAATAGCCTCGAAAAAAAAATAAATAAAAGGATGAAATAAAAAAGGGGGGGGGTAAAGAATAAAATATAAAGGTATTGTTTCAAAACGAAGAAAAGATTTTATTTACAAAAAGTTTGCAAATTTTTCCCTTTGCAGACATTAAATTCAAAGAATAAAGAACGCCAAAGTAACATGTAATGCAAAAAAACCCCCAAAAAAAACCGCTAAAGTAACAACATACAATACAAAAAACACCCCCAAAAACCCAAAAAACAAAAACAAAGAACGCCAAAGTAACAACATATCATGCAAAAAAACAAAAAAAAAAAACAAAAAAACGCTGGTTCTTATATTGAAAATGTCATATCAAAGAACGAATACAATATAATTCAAATAGTAGTTCCTAATCACTATCTCATATGCAATAAATTTTAGGAACGTACTCACAAATTGATGGCGCTCAGGCATGTGCCTTTTTCTTTGCTCAATTTAAAGTCTTTTAAACATTTACACTCCTCCAAAATACGTACAAACCGTAGCCACGCCAATAAAGTCTTCAGAAGTTCGCTTCGTCGCGTCCCAGTGTTCTGTTGCCGGGTTATACTTCTTTGATGAAGGGCTCTGGAAATTCCTTATCTGCGCCAGGCAATGAATCCATGTCCACTCTTAAGGCCGCCGGAATCCAAAAGAGGCCGATTTTCGCGCTGGGACTCGTGG
The DNA here is from genome assembly GCF_053919585.1 of Euprymna scolopes. NCBI lineage: Eukaryota > Metazoa > Mollusca > Cephalopoda > Sepiida > Sepiolidae > Euprymna > Euprymna scolopes. Next base: position 27,426,970 of record NC_136519.1, on the reverse strand, counting down.
CGTCATCATCAGGGAGCTAGCACCGCCATCCCATTCAAATTAAAGGGAGTTTCGTACGAACCCAAAATATACAAACTAAGACTCATAAAAGATACGAAATAGAGAAAATCAAATATATGAACCAGAATAAAAAATATAATAAATGTCAACAGGGAGTGCATAATTATTACTACAAAATTCCAACAAAGTGTTCAATTTTATATTCATCTTAGTTATTGTCGACTGTAGTTTTAACTTTCAACTTTCAGAAGACTGTCACTTAAAACAGATTATTAGTCAACGCCTTTAAAAATGATGCCACGGGTTGACAGGGACATGTCGTGTATAAGGTAAGACCTTTGTTGGCAATCAGTTCTAACGACAGTCGTTTGGAGGTTGAATGTTCAATCCTTATTGATAGTCTCCATTGAGAGGCAATCAACCCCTTTTGCGAGGATGTTTGTGCAGGTGATTGTGAAGCAAGTGTTTCGCAATCCTGTATGTTAGTAAGAGCTGAAATGTAAAGTTGGTTGGTTGTTTTTGTTTTACGGCATATCAACCCTTTCCGGGTTATTTAATGCCGAATCCAAAGATTTTGAAGAAAATTTTTTTAATAGAATATATTTGTTGTTTTCACGTCGGTTTCTATTTAACCCATAATTGGGACTCTAACAGGTACTACCACTCCGGGTCAGAGTGGACCTGGGAGCAATGGTAATTAAAGGGTGGCTCCATACTCCCCAAAGCCCACAAGCTGGGGCCTCACCACTGGATATAGTTTAAGGTCATATCCGGGACCCCCATTAAGGGACTTTTACCCTCTGCAGGAGGTAGTCGGCGTATTATAATACCCCACCGACAGGGCCCTGAAATCTAAACCTTCAGAATAATGTTACGTAGTACTGATCAATAACCAATGTTTTAACCGCTATGCCATGCATCCATGTGGGTCAATATTGTTTCCCCCAATTATATTTTGTGGTCTTTCGATGATCCTCCGAATTTTTAGGGCAGTTTTACCCGACTTTCGCTTTCTTTTCCATTTTATTTTATTCGGCTTTGAATCCTGACTAAATATTTTTTATCGATTTGTAATTCTTTCGAATCCCTTTCTTCTCCTGAACAATAAAAAATTACAATCTTATCGATTATTCTATTGGATTCTGCCTTGCCACAATTCGGTTTCGATAATTTCATTTTCTTGCGTTTTTATTAGAGTTTCTTAGTTTTGTTTGGATGTGTTCAGGGGATCGTGATGAGATGCGCAGTTCGTCGATTTGTAGATTCATTAGTCTGTCACAAATATCATCAGAATAGAACGTTCATAACTTTATGCGCAAATTGTATTAAGTGCTCCACAATAAAAATCGCCCGTTCAACTTGCGCGGAAAAAGATGAAAACTTCTATCTACAAGTGATTCTGTAACGCTTAAGTTTGAAATAGCATTTTATTCAGCAAATCATACTCAAATAATAATAATAATATAATATTAATATTTATCCGTTGTACTTAAGTATGAAATAGTATTATTTTTGGTCCATCATACTTAAGCTTAAAAGAATATTATTTTTGGTTTGTCACGCTAAAGTTTGAAATATAATCATTTTTGGTCCCTTATACTTAAACTTAAAAGAGTATTTTCTTTGATCCATTATGCTTAAGCTTGAAATAGTCTTTCCTTTGGTCCATCATACTTAGGTTTAAAGGGCATTTTCTTTAGTTCAACGTACATAAGGGTGAAATAGAATTTTCTTTGGTCAATAATACTTAAACTTGAAACAGTATTCCTTATCGTCTCCCATGCTTACATTTCAAATATTATTACCTTTGACTCTTATACTTAAGCTTGAAATAGTATTAGTTTTGGTTCGTCATACTTAAGTTTAAAATCGTACTACATTTAAATTTTCATGCTTAAGCTTATAATAGTATGTTCTTTGAGTCATCATACTTAAGCTTAAAATAATATTGTCTTTGGTCCCTCATACTTAAGCTTAAAATAGTATTATTTTTGGTCCGTCATACTTAAGTTTAAAATCGTACTACATTTAAATTTTCATGCTTAAGCTTATAATAGTATTTTCTTTGAGTCATCATACTTAAGCTTAAAATAATATTGTCTTCGGCCCCTTTATACTTAAGTTTGAAATAGTATTATTTTTGGTCCGCCATATTTAAAATAGTAATATCTTTGATTCGTCATACTTAAGCTTAAATTATTATTATCTTTATTCCCCATGCTTAAGTTTAAAATAGTATCATCTTTTGTTCATCATACTTAAGTTTAAAATCGTATTATTTTCGGTTCGTCATACTTAAAATTTTAAATAGTATTATCTTTCATCCATCCTATTTGAGCTTGAAATATAATTATACTGCTTCATCATACTTAACTTTTAACTACTATTATCTTTTTTCCGTCATACTTAAGCTTGGAAAAGTATTATTTTTGGTATATCATGCTTAAGTTAAAAAAAAAAGGATTATCTTTGGCCCAGGACACTTTACCTTGAAATGATATTATATTTCGTCCCTCATACTTAAGGTTTAAATAGTATTATCTTTTTCCCGTCATACTGAAGCTTGAAATAATATTATATTTCGTCCCTCATACTTAAGCTTGAAATAGTATTATCTTTGTTCTTCATACTTAAACTTCGAATAGTATTATCTTTGGTTCCTCGTATTAAGCTTGAAATAATATTATCTTTCGTCCCTCATATTTAAACATGAAATACTCATATATTTGGTCCCTCATATTCAAGCTTGAAATAGGATTATCTTTGGTCCTCCCATACTTAAAATTTAAATATTATTATCTTTAGTCAGTCATACTCAAGCTTGAAATAGGATTATCTTTGGTCCGTCATACTTAAAATTGAATAGTAATATCTTTGGTTTCGCCCATGCTTAAGTTTTAACGTATTGTTTTTGTCCGTCATTCTTATGCTCGAAATAATAATATCTTTGGTCCGTCATACTTAAGTTTTAAATAATATTTTTTTTGGTTCGTCATATTTAAGTTTGAAATAGTATTATCTAATGTTTTGCCGTGCATGTTGCACGTGTACACCTATAAAGCCTCCGTCAGGCTTTTAGGTTGAAGTTTGACGTCGCCTTTTCGTTGGATTGCTAAACGTATGTTTGAAATATTTTTTCTTTTGTCTGCCATACTTTGCAATAGCATTTTTAGATAAGTCCACATGCATATGTAAAAGGAGCCTCTTCTTAAGGCTGTCTGTCACACTTTGAAATAAAATTTCACACATATGCAAAGGGACCTTTTCGTCGGTCTGTCTGTCACACTTTGAAATAGCATTTTTAGATAAGTCCACGAACTTATTAAAAAGGAGCTTTTTTTCAGTCTGTCTGTCACATTTAAGTTTGAAGCAGAATCTATATCTTTAAATGCGCATATCGAATGAACGCATATTTTATCGTTATGCACTCATTCATCCCTCAGTTTGTAATTTAGATCAAATATTTTCTTTGGTCTGTTACGCTGAAGTAAGATAGAACATATATATCTAAATAGTACTAGCTGGGGGTGGCACCCGGTTTTGCCCGGTCGTAAAATACGCTTAAATATGATATTTTAATTCATCCAAATTTCCTATATCTCTACAATTATAAAGATGCAACTTTGTCTGTGTGTGTCTAAACACGTTCCCTACAGACTCCGAAACAGCTAAACAGATTTTCTTTAAAATTAACAGAACTTTAGTGTATAATTCTGGGAGTGATCTTAGTTAAAATTTTCCTCAGAATACTCTCGATAATTACCGATAATCGATAATCGAATCCGTTATTTTAATTTATCTATCACCGCTAAAGCCATTGTTTCCATGTCGTCGCTTAGCAACAATCATAGAACAACGGGCGTTGAACATTCTACTGCGGGTTAAGTTGATTACGCGTTTTTTTTTTTTTTTTTTTTTTTTTTTTGCTTGACGTGGTCTGTAGGTTCAAACTCCGCACGTAAATTGATTTTTTAATCAACTGCAAAGAATTTCATAAGATTTGAAAATTTACATGTTTTTTTTTTTGTTTTTTTTTTTTTTGCATGACGTGGTCTGAAGGTTCAATACCCGCACGTAAATTCCTTAATGTTTTTTTTCGTTAACGGGAAAGAAGTTTATATAAAATAATTTTATAAAAGAAACAGTAGGTTCTCTCAAGTGCAATGTAAAATAACATATATTTTGGACTAAGTAACTGTATGGAAGTATGTGAAGCTTCCTCTCAAACGGTTTCACGGATTTCGATGACAATAAAAATATAGGAGTGTGAAATATTCGTTGATCATCATTCAATCCCGGGCAATGTCGGGTCTCTCTGCTAGTATTATTATAGAGTCGTGCTTTCAAAAGGGGAAAAAATAGTATTTGGGTACCATCAGCTAGAATCGAAACCGAAAGCAAAAGTGTAGCACTCAAAGCCGGTGACTTAAACCACTGTACTAACGTGACACGCGTATGAACTGGTTAAAAATAAAATAAGATGAATGTACAAAAGGCATAACGATTTTTTTTTTAATTTTTGACCCCTTTTTGACTCCTTAAAAACTATTTTAACCAGCTAAAGACCCATGAAAAAAACGGCCCGTAAAAAATCTAATCATTTGGAGCCCCTAGCGCCGCTCTGCGACTTTTAGTTTCGGGAGAGATACAGCTTGAAAATATGGAGACAGACAGACAGACATGGCGAATTTTATATATTATATTTCTTTGATTCGTCATACTTAAGTTTGAAATAGAATCTTATTTTGATCATGTTATTTTTTTAAATAGCATATTTAATAGCAAGTTTAAGAAGTTTACGATGAGTGCATGTCGGTCCGTCGGTTTGTCACGCTTGAGTCATAGATAGTATATTTATCACGAAGCGCGCAGTTCAAATGGGCGCATCTAAATAACACGCGTTTCTCAGTTTTCGTTTTCATATTGGGTTTTGGATTTTATTTTGAATTTTTAAATCGATTTCTTTCTTCTTCGGGAGTTTTTCTCGGCCAAGATGCGAGCGCGAAGGCATTCAAACGCCTGACACAAAAACGATGCATCACAACAAGAAGACGCACCAAGCATGACTGCACAGAAGACGAAGACATCAAGAGTAATTGCAACAACCGTGATAATGCAAACAACCGCTAGCATCACCAGCAGCAGAAGCACCAAAACCGCCCACGACCACCACGATCGCCAACAACCACCATCAGAAACAGGGAGGTGACGGTAGTTAAGTTGTTAACGACTGCCGACCTGTGTATCCCGAGTTCGAGTCCAGTTGGTTCAAAAGAAACACTTTCACTTAGGGATTTTGGCTATCTACTATGCTACATTTCTCTATACTAAATTGAATATCATCATCATCAGCAGCATCATCATCATCATCATCATCAGCAGCAGCATCATCATCAGCATCAATTACATGACCATTGTAACTATCATAGTTGAACTCATAACATTCCAGTGTTAGAATTCCTTGATAAATAATGTAGATAGGTTCATAAGTAGCTAGTGACAACAATACTAATATATCTGTACTTTACTGAAGTGGCACTCACATCTAGGCGGGTTGAACCAGCTTCCTACGAAGGAGGAAGTTTCATGGGAGTATGAAATTTACAAACGATCCCCAGTCGCATGTATATCCCCGTCGGGGGGAAATGAAGACGTTTTGTTTTTACACGTCTTGCAGGAAGGTGTCGACGTCCTCCTACATACAGCGCCTGGAATTCCTAAATGGTCACCCATCTGGTACTGACTGGGCTCAAGATTGCTTAACTTCGGTGATCTAACAAGAACCGTTGTGCCAACGTGATTATGCCGTATATATACTAATATATGAATCATCATTATCATCATCATCATAAGTTTTTTAATTAAAGTGGTTAGAGGAATTCCCTGGTTATTATTAGAATGTGGGTTGTTAAAAGAAGAAACGTGGTTTGATATTCTTTTCTTAATTAATGTTGAAGTAGCGCCGATATATGTACTTTATTAAAAGCTCGAGGTCTGATATTAATATTAATTTGCTGATCTGTATTAGTTAAATCTTTTATATGTAATCAGATTTTTAAAATAGTCAGCCATATAAGAGTCTATTCGTAACCAGGCACACACACACACACACACACACACACACACACACACACACACATACACACACACACACACACACACACACACACACACACACAGAGAAACATTCAGCTTTATTTAAAAAAAAAATTTTTTTTACACAGTGATCACCACTTATCAAGGCCCGGAAGCCACTCATGGATAAGGGTTATTGCAAGTACATTACGTTAGTGTGGAGATTTGATGAAGTGTTTAATTAAGGGGGCGGTTTATTAGGAATTTGTTGACATTGGACTTGAAGAAATCCAAATTGTAGTCCGGAGGGAAGCAGGCAGACGGAACAGAGTTCCACAGGCGTGCAGTTCTAAGAAAGAAGCTTTGTTCATGGAATCCGCGTTTTGATTTAGGCACAGATATAGAGTGGGGGAAATTTTTCACATTGGATTCAGCTAGACGGGTGTTTTTCGTGAAAGATTGGCGAGGGGGGGGACCAGAGATTGGAGTTCAGACGAGCTCCTGCCATGGAAATAACGATAAAACAAGGAAAGGCTCGCAACGTCTCTTCTTTATATTATATATATATATATATATATATATAATGTTTATTCATACAAATATTATTGGCTACGTATGTGCATATATGATTCTGAAGTGCCTCTTTTCAGAGAGACTACCTAATCAATCCGAATATTATTTTCAAGACCAAATTATAGACTTGTTATTTTTATATCGAACGTTTTAACCAACTATTACTAAAGAAAAAAAAGCTTATCTTCTCTTTTGTAATAACTGATTAAAATGTACGACTGATTTAATATCATCGAAAATAATTTGATCATCAAACCTTGCCCCGTCTTACATATTCACCTGATCTGGCTCCCTCGGATTATCACTTACTTCAAAGATTACATAAATATTTAGATAGCCTTAGGTTAACATAACAACGGGGTATTGAACGTGAGTTAGATTCTGATTTCACCTCTAAACTCAGAGAATTTTACAAGCGAGGCATTTATAAGCTCTTGGTATACGAAATCGAGTTATAAAAAGCAAATGGCGTTATCGTTAAGAATAAAGATTTTCAAAACAGTTTTTCATTTTCAAGCTGAAATTTTAAATCGGCCAAAACTTTTACACCGGCCTGATACATGGGACTCGGTATAGTGGGTGAATGGTATTTGGGTATACTACACATACTCGGCAATGCTATTTTTTTTTCGCAAAACTCATGGTTTTATTTGTGGCGCAACTATTCTAGAAAAGATCCGATCGACTTACAGGCAGACTCTCTTACTAAGGCGCCTGGACGCATAAAAATATAATGAGTCCATTCAATCTGAGCGCATAGTGAAATAAAGGCAATATTAAAACTTGAGATTTGACAGACCCTTCCGTCAGGACCTGATATCTTTCTAGAAAGAGTTCTAACTAGAAAGAAGTCGGAGAAATGGATGCCAACACTAGAATCGTCTAATTTATTTCGAATGAATCAATGTTGCTAAACCATGGCGACCATCAGCAACAACAAAACGAACAATAAGAATGCACGGTCGGTTTGAAAGTGAATGGGATTGGTTGTGCTGCGTGCGCCAACTTCCGGCTGACTGACAGACAGAGAACCTTGTAGAATTGCGATGACGCAAATAGAAATTGATGGCAAATAGCGGCAAATGTGAATCAATTGGGAAAGAAATGTCACGCTGATTAAAAAGAAAATGGCGGAGCAAAAGCGATTAATCAGACAGGAGTGTGATGACGGTTTAATTAATTGTTAGAATGGAAGATAAGAAAGCGAAAAAGATTTGCATCTTGCGAAACAGACGATCCTATTCGAAATATAAAGACCTTGAATTATTCCCATCTTTAAATTAGGTTTGTAGAAGAGAAACATTTGCGACTCAATTTTATAAGTATTATTATTTTTTTTTTATATTTGACAAGATTTCTAGCGTTACAACTGCCTCCCATCAAATACCACCAGTCATGGAATATCTATTTAAAAAAAAAAAAAAAATATTCAATTTTCACCCCAAACAAGGCACAGTGCCACTTTGAAGTAGGGGGATACCATCGGGGACATAATTTGCGGGGGCATTATTAAGGGAGATGAGTTGCAAGATGTTTGTTCACATTACGCTTGAACTTCTGCATATCAGTACAGGTGGGAAAGCAGAATTCCGGAAGAGAGTTCCAAAGTCTTGCAGTTCTGGGGAAGAAACTATTGGAGTAAAAGGCTTTCTAACACCTAGGGATCTCTACTGTAAAGGGGTGGAACTTAGTTGCTTATCGGGTTTGTCGGGGGTAGTCACGTCGAGGAGGTACAAGTGCTTGCAGTTCGTGAGAGAATTCACCATTAAAGTATTTGTAAAACAGGCAGAGGGATGCAACATTTCGTCGATGGGACAGAGGCTGGCTTAAATGACAGTTCAGGACCTATCAGGTTGGCGACTCTCTTTTGAACCCTGTCCAGGAATGAGAGACAAGCAGAAGATGTTATTATATAAAAGGAACTTTGTTTGTATGTCTGTGAGTACATTCCCTGTGGACTCCAAAACGTCGGGACCTATATTATGAAATTTCACACGAAAGTAGTATATGTACCTGGCAGTTTTCTTAGATAGGTTTTGGCTCGGAATGTCTTTGATAAGCATCGATAATCGATAATCGAAATAACCCGATGAAAGAAGGAACACGCGATTTTGACGAAACTTAACACCTTACACAACCTAATATCACAAGTGTATTTGAGAGGTTTTATTACCACACAAGCAGAAAGGCTCGACATATAAAACCAACAGTAGGTTTTTTGATATGATAGGGGCCAGTTCGCAATGTTTCTGTTTAGAGCACAATTGCACCATGATACTTGACTTTTTCATTTTAAGCTATTATCTAAACTATTATATATATATATATATATATATATATATATATATATATATATATATAGTAAGTTATAAAATATATATGGCGATTAAGCTACACTGAATATTCCGCGTTTCATCCACTCTAGGACTCTTCAGGCTTATGCGCGAAATATTCAGTGTAGCTTAATCGCCATATATATTTTATAACTTACTAACTAGCTCTACCTACGTATTAAGCACTTTTGAAGTAAATAGTTAAAGTTTACGCATAAATTTATACTTCCGTATATTAATTTTATGTGAGTAAATTAAGTAGTTTTATATATATATAAAATTATAAAATATACCATTGTGCAATATAGACTACAATGTATTGTGGATTAAGTCACTATGGGGAGTCACGTGAAGCTCTCTTTCGGTGCACCGCGATGGGACTCCAACAAGCGAAAGCAAGCAATCGATTTGATTGAAAAATGGGCGATTGAGCAGATTTCAATGACAATAAAAATATAGGAGTGTGAAACAAGTTGATAAAATTCATAATCTTTTCTGTAGTCCAAACCTATTTAGTAGAAATAGACGCTAGTCCATCCCTGACTTGTCCACCAAGTTTCAGCAATTAATGTCGAACAGTTTTTGTTTTATCATGTAAGACACACTTGGATACGCGCCAAATTGTCATTAACGCTTACACATTCCTCATTTGGGTGCAATAAATAAAAAAATGGAAGATATTGATTTTGATACATCCGTCATATTTTAAATACTAGGGCAGACTGTTCTCAATCCTTATAGCATTTTATTTCAATTATGTAGCATCATTTATTTTTGTCTTGATTTCCTTTACTAGAGATTGAGCCGACAACATTGTTCTCACTCAGATTCCAGGGAACATCACCTGCTGTTGCTAGTAGGAGATCACTAAAAACGTGCAGTGTGAGAAATCTTTTTGAGTAAATAATTGATGAAAACAACTGAAATACAAAGGAAAATCATTAAGCGCAGAAACCAACCTGCCATGCCTTGTGACACCGAATAATCACAGAATAGCAGAATAGTACTTGGTAAACAAAGCTAGAACTAAAGAAAAACGGTTAGATATGATAAGAAAAATACTTATAATCCGACTTACTTAGGAAGTATCTGCGCCCTGTGACTCATAAGGCAGTAAAAATGCACCATCGTGTTTGGTCTGAATCTAGATTCACAGTGTCATTTCAGCTTCTTTCAGTTGCAATCAAATCTCTTTCGATTGTTTGTTTTTAGTTCAATGTTGCTATTCCTTCCCTCCTTTTTCCATCAGCGACCCATTGGAACACTTATTTGACAATTCTCTTTGGGGCCCAATCTTAGTACATGTCCGTGTCAGCCTAAACGTTGTTTGCAGATAATTGACGGTACTACCTGCTGGTTATTGCGGTCTCTAACTCATTGCTTGGTAGTTCAATGGTTCGATTATACCCCAGAATTCTTCTTGGAATCAAACACATCTATTTTCTTCTCTTAGCTGATTTGGAGATGCTATGTGGACAAACCGCTGTTATAAAATTTCAATTTAGATCAGAAGGTGAATTTTTCTTTATCCAAATCTTGCAAAGATGATTAAATGATGCTGAGATATTTCGTATCCTGCACTTCAACTGTTTTCTTTATTTATGGCGCTTCCTTAGTAGACGACGTTGTCAACTATAACTCTTTCTTTTTTGGTTAACAAAAACGTATGCAGTTTACTGATGTATCCGAGATGTTTTGAGTTTTATTAGCATTGATATAGAGACTAATGCTCCCGGCTTCAGCTTTGACCTTGTTGGCAATGCCTTGTAGGTCAGTGGTATAAACGGATCCCAACCCCAAAGGCATGGTGGGACAAGTATCGGTTGATGCTACAGAAAAATACTCATGAAGAACTAAGGATAATAGAAATTACTCATGCCAGAGAGTATCCTATATCTTTACAAAGTCACAATTCGCCCACATATAGAGCGTTGTTTCCATGTCTGGGCTGATACGTTTACCACTAGTCTCTTACTCTTAAGCAGAGATCACAAAATCTAATAGATCCCACACCATCGACCAAGCACCAAACTCTGTCCCATCACTGCGATGTTTGATCTTCGCCTGTTTAAAAGTACTTTAATGAAATGTGCTCTGATGAAGTCATAGCACTTGTGCATCCTCGACGTACATACTTCCTACTAACCTGACAAGCAGCAAAGTCACACCACTTCACTGCTGAGATTCCTAGACGCCAGAAAAGCAGTCTGCTGTAATAATTTCTGCACTCATACTACTAAACTGTGGAATCCCCTCTGTATTTTTCTTTCCTGATAGTATTAACCTATAGAAGTTTAAATGTACTGTAAATAAGCATCTTGCTACACAACTTCTGATAGTCACCTGCTGGACACGATCTTAAATAGTAGACTCATATGTCTAATTGACAATACCCCTTGTTTCAGATGAAAAAGAGGATAAATAAAAAACCGAGAAAGAAAATGGCGACATCTCACAAGAAGAGCACCGAGATTAATAGAATTCTGAATTGGTTTATTGTCACTCAGCTTCTTTTCTTGTCTTTTTTTTTTTTAGATAGCCAATGCCCGTTTTCAGTGAGAATGCTGATCGATTTGCAACGCTGACGGAAAGAAGCGCGGTTACTAGATTTCTGAGGAGGCTTGTTATCAGTTAAATACTCGAGTGGATTACATTTGTTATTGCCAGTGAGCTATCAATGACAATGGCTTGTGTGAGTACTATTTAGTGAGATATAACATCGCATGCTCATATAATAATAATAATAATAAGAAGAAGAAGAAGAAGAAGAAGAAGAAGAAGAAAAAGAAGAAGAAGAAGACGAAGAAAAAAAAAGAAGATGAAAGGGGGAATATCGTATGCTTGTATAGTTGAGAGACGAAGATAAATATGTTAAGCACTGGGGGTAAAATGCACACATGCACATTTAAAAGATAATTATTATTCTGCAATCATAATTTCATAAATAGATCTTATTTAGGCAGCTTCGAAAACAAGTATGCATAACATAATAATAATAATAATAATAATAATAATAATAATAATTTTTTTTTTTTTTTTACACAGTGATCACCACTTATCAAGGCCCGGAAGCCACTCAGGGATAAGGGTTATTGCAAGTACATTAAGTTAGTGAGGAGATTTGCTGAAGTGTTTACTTAAGGGGGCGGTTCATTAGGAATTTGTTAACATTGGACTTGAAGACATCCAAATTGTAGTCCGGAGGGAAGCAGGCAAACGGAACAGAGTTCCACAGGCGTGCAGTTCTAAGAAAGAAGCTTTGTTCATGGAATCCGCGTTTTGATTTAGGCACAGATATAGAGTGGGGGAAATTTTTCACATTGGATTCAGCTAGACGGGTGTTTCTCGTGGAAACTAGGAAACTCACAACTATGCACAATGGACTACACCCAAAGAATGATACTGACCGACTTTACGTGAAAGAGAAAGACGGAGGAAGTGGGTTAGTCTGTATAGAAGACTGTGTAATTGACACAAAAAAAAAGAATTTTTAAAAATACATAAATGCAGAACATCATAAGAATAATTATTGGAGTAAAAGCCACTCTGAAAAAACAAACAAGAAAGAAATAAAAGAAACGGGGGATAAGACGAGAAAAGCAAAATATGAAAATAAAGAACTACATGGACAATTCATAAGGATGACAAAAGATTAGTAACAAAAACACTTGGACATGGCTACAAAAAGGACACCTAAAAAGAGAAACCGAATCCCAAATAACAGCCACACAAGATAATGCGATTAGAACCAACCACAAGCAAGTATTGACAAAGCATAAGAAAACAGCAGATACAGATTTCGTGGACAAAGAGACGAAACAATAAACCACATAATGAGCGAATGCAGAAAACTTGCACAGAAAGGATATAAGAATAGACACGACCAAGCGAGGAAGGCAGTAAACAGAGAATTATGAAGACAACTGTATCTTGAACACTCAACAAATGGTACAAGCAGAAACCGGCAGCACTTGAAAGTGAAAGTCACAAAATCCTATGGGACAAGAATATACAAACGAATAAACCCATCTAAGCAAGGAGATCAGATTTCATACTAGCTAACAAGAAAGAAAAGGCCTTTCACATTTTAATTTTGCCGTTCCAGCAGTTCACAGAGTGAAGATCAAGGAGACGATGGATCAGAGGAAATACACTAAGCTGGCCAGAGAGCCCAAAGGGTGTGGAAGATGAAAAAAAGTAAAGATATCACAAGTAACACTAGGAACGCTAGGAAAAATATCGAAAGACTTTGAAAAAAAGGATGGAAGAAATTGGAATTAGAGGTATAGCTCTGAATATAAAACGGATAACAATAATGAACACGGCTGAAATATTAAGGAAAACATCTTGAATGCGGAGATGAACTCATATGAGCTACAGGCACAAACTGAAAATGGTCCAGATGTAAATTATAAAGGAGTATCACATGGAATCATGAAAACTAAAACTGTATAATTGTAAGTCACCCCGCCTTCGCTCCTACATTAACCCCTTCATTTTGTGTGTGTGCGTGTGTATGTGTGGGTGTGTATGTGTGTGTGTATGTGTGTGTATGTATGTGTGTGTATGTGTGTGTATGTGTGTGTACGCGTGTGTGTGTATGTATGTTTGTGTATGTGTGTGTGTATGTGTGTATGTGTGTATGTGTGTGTGTATGTGTGTGTATGTGTGTGTATGTGTGTGTGTATGTATGTGTGTGTATGTGTGTGTGTGTGTATGTCACTAAAATTGACGCTACACCAAATAAGCGAGGAGGTTCAACATATATTGACGATGTGGGACTCTAAGAAAGCAACCGCTGTCATGGACATGCATCAGAAGCAGTGATGCGTCATTGAATTGCTTCATACAGAACAAAGCAGACCGATCGACATTCACCGGCGCCTGTTAAACGTTCAGGAACCCGGTGCAGTTGATATCAGCACATTCAGGAGAGAGGGTCATCGATTTCAGAGTGGCGAAAGAGATGTGAGTGACAAAGTGCACCTCGGATTTTTACAACCGAGGCAATCGCTCATCGCTTACAATAAATGCATGCAGAATGGTGGATGTCGGAAACATAAATTCTGGAGCAGAGTCTTTTTTTATGGTACTACTCTCGTCTCTATAGCACTTCAACGTGTTATTTTTTTAGTTAAAAATAGGAGGCCTTACCTTTAGAAGGACGCACGTATGAATGGATAAGCATATCTGGTCTGTTGGCTAGAATTAGATAATCCGTTTATATTCCAATGCGCTACAGGATTTAATGTAATTTAATACTTTCTGACAAGATGCAATATTGTAGTCATTTTTTTTTTCTAGACTTAATCACTTGCACATTTCCCAACAAATTACTTTTCTGTCCGACTCAAATCTATTTTCAAACATATTCTGCTGAACTTTACGTACTCTTTGCTTTTTCCTATTCGAGTAGACCGGAATTGTTGCCCCCGCCCTCCTCCTGATGTTTATAAGCACATGCTTCAATGTAATTTGTTAAAATAGTGTTTTTGAACAACTACAGAATTATTACTCTCTTGGAGTTTTCGCACCAGACATTATCAGCGAATATCGGATATCGATGGAATTTGAGATACAGTACATCTATACAAACTTCGCCTAATATTTCCAGGCAACACGAAAATAGAATATATACGTTGATATTACCAAGTCTGCTGCAAAGAATGTAGACACCAGCTACAGAGCTAAAACTTTAGATTGAGTAAGATATGGCAAATATATTTAAAGTAATAACGATATATATATATATATATATATATATATATATATATATATATATATATATATATATATATATATATATATATATATATATATATATATATATATATATATATATATATATATATATATATATATATATACCTAATTTAAACATTCCGAACTTCCGTTCATGTCATGGAGTAGCGGTAAGACGTAAGATTTTTTTTCACTTCTTTTGCGTCACGGGTTCGAGCCTGCTTACCTAATACCACTTTGTTTTTTGTTTTTGCTCAACACACACCTCAAAACACCCGCGCAACGCCGGGCACCCAGGCTAGTCTTTAATAAAGAAAAGCTATCAAGATAATAAAACTTCTAGACGGTTAGGAGGAGTTCACTTTTGATACGTCTTCAGATCGATTACCAACATACAAAATTCTCTTAAGGATTATTTGCATTGATGTTCGCTTTCAAGGCGTTTTGTATTGGACTACTTTCATCTTACCAGAATTACCATTCCAAGAACTTCATTTTGACTATCTATAAATCCTTGGAATTTTTGCCTTTGACTTCTACTAAAATTCATTTTTTCGTTATCTTTTTTCTTACATATATTTTTCATTATTTTTTTCTCTTTCTTAAATGTTTTTCTCCCTTTTCTGCTAAAACTTCTCCCCATCACCATTTTCAATATTTCGTAATCATTTTTAGTCGCCATTATTTAATCCCCTGCGTTATTTTTTATTTCTAATCAAAATATTCTTAACTTTTTTTAATGTATATACACTTATTTTTGTATAATGCCGACTATTCTACTCTTCTGGTGAAAAGCATTAAACTTCGAAATGCCATGGCCTAAATATGTTCCTTTCCATTTTCTTCTTACTTTTGTATTTATTAATTTGATGATATAATAAAGTTCTTTGCAACTTTTATTGCCCATCTTTTGAATTTAATATATATATATATATATATATATATATATATATATATTTGCAAGGATGCGACTGAAATAAAATAGTTTCCCTTGTTTTCTTTTCCTTATAAGAGAAATGTTTTTCCATAATGTTTTATTGTCAAAGTGTTTTTTATTCAACAAGTCTGTAGAAAGGCTGTTCTTGTGTAAATTTTCAAACGACATAATGTTTGAATTTGTCCAAATGGTCTTGAAGCAATTGTAACTAACAATGAAATACACTTTATATATATATATATATATATATATATATATATATATATATATATATATATATATATATATATATATATATATATATACTAACAGGCCGCGCGGCGTTGCTCAGTCGTAAAATACGCATAACTATTATATTTAATTCATACGAAAACTAAGACATTTTGAACTGGGCAAAGTGTGCGGTGTCTACAGTTGCATTTATCTTGTTCGTTATTAGTATTTTTATTTATAGTATGGTTGTTCTTGTCCGGGGTTGGTTTATTATTATTATTATTATTATTATTATTATTATTATTATTATTATTATTATTATTATTATTATTATTATTATTATTATTATTATTTCTGCTAGTGTTAGTTTTATTTTTGCCATGGTGTCTACTTTTTTATTGTTTATTTTGTTGTTGTTTACATTGTTTTTATTTAATATTTTGTTAATATGTGCTTTAATTATCATCTCTACATTTTCGCAACAACTGTAGGATAACTTTAAGGTATTTTTATTGAAAATTTTGTGTAAGGGGTTGGTTGCGGGAGAGTTTTTTTCAATAAGATCTAGAAATTTCTTGCCAAGTTTTGTTTTTAACATTTGATTGTATGGGGCCGTATCCCAAATTATAGTATATAATATATAGTATATATTATATAAATAAAAATACTAATAACGAACAAGATAAATGCAACTGTAGACACCGCACACTTTGCCCACTTCAAAATAAATGTCTAACCAAAAGCGAAAGAAACCCCACAGAACAGGATATATTACGTAGGTATGACTTCCTTAGATTTTAAAACTCGATATTATGACCACAAAAGTACATTAAAAAAAAAACACCGTATGAAAACAACACTAGCGAATAAATACTGGGAACTCAAGGAAAGCGGACATTCGCCGGTAGTCAAATGGAAAATAGTAAGACAAGCTACCACGTGTAGGGATCTAGACGACCCATGTAGATTATGCCTTCATGAAAAATTTGCTATCATGTACTTTAAAGAACCCCAACATCTATTAAACTGCAGAAGAGAAATAGCAAACAACTGTGTTCACAAAATAAAATTTACTCTAGGATAGCGATACAAAATAAGTTTAAAACTAACAAAAACAATCGAAAATAAACAAATAAATAAATTAAATAAACATGAACATACATAAAAGATCACACATATATGTATATATATATATATGTATATATATGTGCATATATGTATGTACACATATATATATTTATATATAAACTAACATAAAAAAAACTCTAACCTAGATTTAAAACAGATCAAGAAACTAAATACTCAGGCTAAATAGAGCACACACAAAGGAACAGGTCAACCAGAGGTCAAATAGGCCTTTGTCCGATAAGTGCATGCCCATTGGGTGATAGGAAGGGCGCGGTGGATACTAGAAAGCTGATTGGCTAACTAAAATCTCAATAGAAGATGCGCATATAAAAACGACAAACAACCACAGAATTCGCGCATAAGCCTGAAGAGTCCTAGAGTGGATGAAACGCGGAATATTCAGTGTAGCTTAATCGCCATATACATTTTATAACTTACTATATATATATATATATATATATATATATATATATATATATATATATATATATATATATATATATATATTTTAAATAATGTTACTAAGTTCTTTTATTTGAATTTTAAGCCGAGAAGAAAATATCCAATTTCTTGTTTACTTTATTCATTTTCTGTGTAAAAGAAAATTTAATGTAAAAAAAAATAAACAAAAGAGAGAAAGAAAGAGAGAACATGTTAAAGACGGAGAGGAGAGAAAAAGGTATGATCTATTAACAGGAGAAAAGGGAGTGAAATAAGAGAGCGAACCTATTAACGGCAAATAAGAGCGAGGGGAAAAGAGAGAGAGAGAGAGAGAGAGAGAGAGAGAGAGAGAGAGAGAGAGAGAGAGAGAGTGGGAGTTGACAGAGAAACAGCGGCATTAGCAGCTAAGTCATAGAAGGGATAGTAGCAGAGATTAGCAGGAAGTCGAAACGACAGGTTAAGCAAACGGATTTGTTGTAGCGTGGCACGCGCGTAGGACCGACGGAAAATATGACCCGTCGAGCTATTAAGAAAAACAAAAAGTCGAAGAAAATGGCGACAGAACAAATCTATTAGTGTTGAAAAGAATTGAAAAATGAATCAAGTAAAGAAACTATACAAATGTTTTTCGACAAATAACGTGGAACTAAACTTTAACAGATAAAGAAGGAATTCTATATCTCGATGTCGAAGAAGACGACAATTTGAAATGAATACATTGAAACGAGAATTCTGCATCGCAAATCATCGGGAAATACAAGAATGAAACAAATTATCAACCCAAGAGACCTGTAAGTAAACAGGACATCTGGAGAGACTAAAGAACGCAGGAGAATTGTATTCTTTAACTTTATTTTTAACTAGCGGGTGTTTGGAGGTGTGTTTTTTGGTAAATCAAAACAAAAATCGTTGCCCGGGTGTTTGTTTAAAAAAAAAACAGTTTTGGTAGATATGTAGGAAGTATAGAACCCGAAGCTTTGACGCGTAGTTGGAAAATAATAAAGTGTGAAAAAAAAGAAAAACGTGCGACGTTTAACGGAAACATGTTTGAATTTATTTAAGTAAGATTAAGAATTGGCAGGTGCCCGTACTTTACGACTTAATCAGGTCAACTTTCAGTGCGGTGCAGTATTTTATTTACTGCGGGTCTGTTCACTTCTTTTTTTATGCGAAAAAGTCGAATCCACATGCAGCGATCGAAAAATGTTGAATATTTAACTTTTGAAAGTCGGGCAAATTAAATAGACATGCGACCCTCGTTGTTAACTCGTAGATATTATGATTTCGACGTGATATAAAATATTTTAAGAAGTTGTGAGCCGACTGATCGCTTCTCGGGAAAAAGCCTTTCTCGGACATACACGAAAACGCACACACACACACACACACACACACACACACACACACACACACATTTTCACTGTTATATATATAGATAATATAATCAATTAATTTTTCCGGATAACCGTTTAGAATGAAAATATTCTTGGCGGTCTTCAATTCGCGTTCTAGCTTACCAGAAGAACAAATTCTAAGGAGCCTATACACTAATGTCTGAATAAGTCCAATCTTCCTGAAAAATAGGCACAAATGAACGCCAGTTCATATATAGGCCGGTAAATGTCAGCTTTCGGTAGACTATTGTAAAAAAAGAACTCTTACTGCGTTCAACTAAAACGTCCAAGATAGGCAAGCAACCATCATTCTCGTTCCCCATATTAAGTAATAACGTTGTATGGAGGGAATTGAGTTTGTTGAAAAATGTTTTCGCCTCATTTTCAGAGACAAAAGCTGCAAACATGTCGTCGACGTATCTGAAATATATTGATGGCTTCGATACATCATTAAACAATAACGATTCGTGAAATCCCACAAAATTATCAGCTAGTGCAGGGCCAACGGGACTCCTCATCTGAACCCCATCGATCTGAGTATGCATAACGTTGTTGAAGCTAAGTTCTACTGCTTTAATACAGATAATCATGAGTTCAACAAATATGCCCCTGATAAAAGGTGGAGAGGTGAAATTACTATTGTAAAGAGATTCGGCACAAACACTAATAGTTTCATGTAATGGAACATTTGTAAATAAACTAGACACGTCGAATGAGCACATACAGATATTTTTAACACCACGTTGCAGCTCACGTAAATGTTCAACAAACCTAAATGAGTCAGGAATTCAATTTTTATTGTACAGAGCCTGGACCGGTTCTATAATTGTCAATAGCCATTTGGCTAGAGAGTGTTTGGCAGGCCCTATAATGGACAAGATAGGTCTAAGCGGTATACCTTCCTTATGTGTTTTTACGAAGGCCATAGAGTCTAGGTTTCAGTGAACCAGAAGGTCTTATTTTATGATATATCTCTTTAGAAAAATAACATTTCTTATAAAAGTATAAAAGGCGCTTTTGGATCCTGACTTCATTTTTATAATTATTATCGCAAGTTTTAACATGACCAATACGACTAATCAGGATTGTTTAAAATAATCAACATTTTCTGGACATAATCCGCACGATTCAGGATAACGACGCCAGCATCCTCGTCCTGTTTGCAGATATAAACATCTTTATTGGATTTCAATAACTTGATAGTTTTAAAATGTGTTCTGGAGCAAACAAAGTCACCCGAATCAATAGTTGAATTAGAGTAACGAAAAGCCAGATCTTTCAGGCTGGCTTTTACAGTCGTTACATGTTCAGGTGAAAGAGGATCGTGATGCTTAAGTTGAGAAAGTAAAACCTCAAAAGCTGCAAGTTTTTCTTCTTTATCAATACAAGTCGGTGGAACACAAAAATTCAACCTCTTAGACAACATTGCAGTCTCGACTTTTGAAAGAGAAAGATTGGAGCAATAAAAAAAATATTCTCGCTTCAGCACGGGAATCACGCCCGAATCTAAAAAAGCAAATCAAGTTGCTTATTTCATTTATGAGAAATTTGTTGTCCAGAGAATGTCTCCCGGTTTGCCAAATACTTAGAAAACCGACAGAAATTTAAAAAAAAAGGCCATAAAGTCTTTTATTCACAAAAGTGAGACTGATTGTAAATATAAGAATCAAACTGCCTTCGTAATTTATTTATTTCATCTTGGATAAACGCCCGTTCGATCTTAAGACTTGTTGTAACTTTCGCTGGAAAGATGGTGGGATCCTTCTACCGCTCCAGAAGATATCTCACTACTGATGCAATTCTCTATCTATATAAAAGCCAAGTACGTCCAAGGATGGAATACTGTTGCTATATCTGAACAGGAACTGCTAAAAACAGCATATCCTGCCTTGACAGAGTACAAAATAGACTTCGTGACTTAGTGGGGGATGCCCTTTTCTCTACCCTGCAACCTCTCTCCCACAGAAGAGACGTTGCGAGCCTATCCTTGTTTTATCGTTTTTTCCATGGCAGGTGCTCGTCTGAACTCCAATCTCTGGTCCCCCCTCGCCAATCTTTCACGAAAAACACCCGTCTAGCTGAATCCACTGTGAAAAATTTCCCCACTCTATAGCTGTGCCTAAATCAAAACGCGGATTCCATGAACAAAGCTTCTTTCTTAGAACTGCACGCCTGTGGAACTCTGTTCCGTCTGCCTGCTTCCCACCGGACTACAACTTGGATGTCTTCAAGTCCAATGTTAACAAATTCCTAATGGACCGCCCCCTTAATTAAACACTTCATCAAATCTCCACACTAACGTAATGTACTTGCAATAACCCTTAACCCTGAGTGGCTTCCGGGCCTTGATAAGTGGTGATCACTGTGTAAAAAACAAAAGAAAAACAGGAAGAGATAATTCTTTTACTAATATAAAACGGAGCGACGCTTTCTTCAAGGCATGAACGAAGAAATGAAAAACAGTGTTATGGATCATATTTTGCTCTTAAAACGAGAAAGTTTATTAATTCCTTTAATTTGGTCGTAATTGTACTGATGCCAAAAGCATTTAAATAGCTGTTTGACGGCACAAAACATAGATTCTTTTGAAGAAAATAGCCGGCAAAACCTGAGGAGATCCTTTCATTAACAGACTCATCAGGAATTAATCGTTGATCCACAAAAAAAAAAAAAAAAAAAAAAAAAAAAAAAAAAAAAAAAACAAAATTGGGGAGCGGTCAGTGTTTAGGTAGATGAATCATTAAATCTGTGTCAAATTGCTTCCCGTCCGTTGTTCTACTTTGGTCTTTGGTGTAAAGTCTGCATTCCCCCTAGTTGTTAAGGATGGTTTACCTTACATCACAAAAAGTAATGTAGTTTATGAATTTAATTGTCAGTGCGCTGCTGACTATGTGGAACGAGCCTCCTTAAATTTGCAGAGTCGAATCAACCAACATGTTCCAGCAAAAATAAGGTTGGGCATGCTTTATCGCTCTTACCCCTTTTCTTCCACCTTGGAATCTGCCATTGGTCAACATCTCCATGTAATCCAGCGTGTGCCAATGTGTATAAAATGGGGTATTTTAGAATTTTACACCGGGCTGACTCTCAGAATCACTTGCAGACTTTGGAGTCGGTCTCCATTCTCTTACGCAGACCTTCTCTTTATCGATAGAAAGATTCGTTAGGTCATTAGACTTATTTGGGGATGTATTTTAACTCTTCCTTTTGCTTCTATAACTTGAGTTCCTTCAGTTATAATCGAAACCGAAATCAAAAATTCTTGATAAAATTATTTATAAAAAAATAGATGATTTGAGTGCGAAGATCTATAATCGAAATCGAAACTAAAACTTGAATTTTTTTGGTAAAATTATTTATTACCAGAAATGGAAGGTCATAACTAGAGCTATGACAAGAGAATATTCTTTTCATTATTTTGACTCTCGAGTATATATCATTTGATATCTTATATGTTTTTAGATGGAGTGATGTGCTTCTTGATTGATTAACTGTATCTAATTCAGTTGGAGAGTCAAAACAATGAAAAGAATATTCTTGTGCCATAGCCTTAGTCATAACAATTGAAGAACAGTCACACGGAATAAAAAAATATTTAAGCGTGACACACAGAAGAACATACACGCTATCGTATTAATATATAGATGACTGTCGGGGGGGGGGGGGAGCTTTGCCCGGGCGAAAAGTATGCTAACATATATTTTGATTTGTCCATATTTTGTATAAATTATTATAGAATCATGATTTCAAAAGAAAAAAAAACGTGTTTAGGTGCCATCAGCTAGAATCGAAACTGTAGCATTCAAAGCTGGTGACGTTACCACTGCATCAACGTGACACGCATATAAACTGATTAAAAATTAAAAATTAAAAAATAAACCAAGATGAATGTACAAAATGTTTAACAATTTTTAAAAAATCTTGATCCATTTTTGATTCGTTAAAAATAATTTTAACCGGTTAAAGACTCATAAAAGAACGGCCCGTAGGAAATCTAATCATTTGCGGCCCATAGAGTTTCGGAGGAGATACAGTTTGAAAATATGAAGACAGACTGACAGACAGACCTACATATAAACGTTTATATATTAGATTTCTTGCAGATAAATTGATTCCCGCTACAAACATTGTCTTATGTGAGACAGACGCAGATTGGGAACTGTGTGTACTAATTTTTTTTTATGAATCCGATAAATTATCCCCAAATTTATATGCTAGCTTGGCACTTCAGTTTTATGAAGATGTTGGAGCGAACATTGTAGCCATGTTTGACAAGACATTGTTCAGGTCAAAATAAATCCTACGATCAATCTATCGACCAATCAGGAGTCGTTATCTTCCAGCGAAAATATCGGTCCTACTTCCGGCGCGCGTTTCCCATTGCCAACCGACTGCGAACGTTATCCTCTCTTCACTTCGCTTCAAGTCATGCTTTTCTGCCTTTTCCGATTGAGTTGTCACGAAAGCCTAACAGCTGAACTGCTTTCGTATTTTAGTTTCATAGCAACCTCGAGCTATTAATGATATCTTGAGGACCCAAACGCCATCTTACCTTTCGTTACGTTAAGCGATTTTAAAATATTGGCGAAAAAAAAAAAAAACGGTATCCAAATACCGTCGACAAATTTTGTACTTTCCTCGATCAGGCAAATAGTTAGTGTTGTTTCTTAGCCAGACTGAATTATTTTCGCCTTTAACAAACACCTAGGTAGCGACCTCCATGTACTGGAAAACTTTCCACACTAACGGCTTCATTTCTCGCGCTGCTTGTGTAATATAGCCGTAGGTTTAAAACATCGGTAGATATATTTGGGTTTATGTGTTCACAGAACTATATATATTAATATATTGATCTCTAATGGTTATGTCAGTGTGTGTATAACATTTAAGATTGCAAAAGAGGACAGTATCTTCTCGTTTGATAGGTTTCATTCAGCCGGTTCTTGGTTCATCTGTTTGACCCATCGGACCTGGAATAAAAATCTTCAACTTCTGCGAAGAAAAAAGACCAGCAAAGAAATCATCGATAAAATACTATTTACACTTCTTTATTCCGGTAGTCCTTTTCTTCTCGAAGCTGCAAGAACCGTTCTTATTCATGTTTCCAACCTGTTGGATTCGACCTCCTGATCGTTGGGAGAAACCCAATTTCTCTTGTCAGCTCCAAAAAGTCAATTCTTCTAACTCACTCAATCTCCGCATTTCATTCATTAAAACGTCACGTCATCTTAAGTGACCTATACGTCAGACTGCGTCAGATTGCTAGAGGTCAGATCTATTTTTAAATTATTGTTAATTTAATCGTTCTAAAACTAATTTTGTTTATACTATTTTTCTAAGCATTATCTTTCTAGTTTGTATTTACATAAACTTTTATTTCAACTAAAATTTCAAACAGCCATGGTTATCTGGCATCGTCCGGCATTGCTTGTGCTACACTTGTCTTTGGAATTCCCTCGCTGATCTCTGTTTCCCCGACTGTACTTACACGTAGAAATTTAAATGCAATGTGAAACAAACATCTTGCTGCACAACTACACAGCAGTTTCTTTTTACTAATCGAGGGTTAGCGCTTATCGAGGCTCAAAATCCAATCGAGCATAAGGGTGCTTGATCATTCGACACAATGATGATTGGTAATAAAGGAACTTTAATATGGTTGAATTATTTAAGGGGACGGTCCAACAAGGATCTATTTACCTTAATCTTGAAAACGACTAAGTTATAGAGAGCTGGGAAGCAATCCCGCGATATTGTGTTTTACGGACGGGTAAGTATTTTAAGTATTTCTACAAAAGAAACTTTGCTTATTAGAAATGTTTATTCAGTTTTAGGTACAGATAGAAATTAAGGAAAATTATTGACAGTTGTTGTAGCTAAACGACTGTTTGTTGCGAAAAACACTCGTCTAGCTGAAACCACTATCAATAATTTTCCCCACTCTTTATTTGTGCCTAAACCGAAACGTAGATTCCATGAACAAAGCTTTTTTTTCTTAGAACTGCACACATGCGGAACTCTCTTCCATTTGCCTATTTTCCAGCTGACTACAATATGGTCGTCCTCAAGTCCAATGTAAACAAGTTCTTGATGAGCTGTTGCCATGAGGAAATCCAATTTACCTAATTTCCACCACCAACGATTACTATGATATTTTCTCCATGACTACCGTACACTCATTAACCTTTATCCTCGAGTGGTCTCTGTTGTGTAGTACATCAACCGGGGCGCATATTGGAGACATAATGGTTTCAGTAATACAGACTATAACGATAGTGATGATTAGGGGAAGAAGACAGTTTTTGGATGCTTGGGACTTCATATATATACTGAATGGAGATGTATACAAGTTCTTAACACAGAGGAGAGGAGACATCTATAGACATTACTTGTGATTTTTTAAAATTACATTTTCACCTCAAACAAGGCATATTGCCACTTTGTTGTAGGGGGCTACTATCAGGGACATGGGCATCAGGGGTACTGTGTAGGGAGTTGGGCAGCAAGATGTCAGTTCACGTTGCACTTGAACTTCTGCATGTCAGTACAGTTGGGGAAGCAGTGACCCGGCAGGGAATTCCAAAGTTTAGCTGTCCTGGGGAAGAAACTACTGGAGTAGAAGGCTCTCTTACATCTAGGGATCTCTACTGTGAGGAGGTGGAATTTAGCTGCTTGTCGGATTTGTCGGGAGTATTTACGTCGAGGGGGCACAAGTGTTTGCAGTTCGTCAGAGCATTCACCGTTAAAGTACTTGTAGAAAAGACAGAGGGATGCAACATTTCGTCGATAGGACAGGGGCTGAAGTTTAGATGACAGTTCAGGACCTATCAGATTGGCGACTCTCTTTTGAACCTTGTCTAGGAGTGAGAGACTGGTGGTAGATGCACCAGCCCAAATATGACAACAATACTCCATACATGGGCGAATGGTGGCCTTATAGAGGTATAGGATACTTTCGGGCGTTAGTATCTTTCTAGCACGGTAGAGAGAACCTACCTTCTTCGCAGCGATCCTGGCGATACTCTCAATGTAATTGTTCCAACTCATGTTTCCTGAGAGCGTTAGGCCTAGGAGTTTAAAGAATGTACTTTTAGATAAAGAATCATTGGCCATTGCTATTGGTGGTAGAGAAGGTTTCTTTTAATTATTGAAGGAAACGAGTTTAGTCTTGGCAGCATTGAATGTGACCATCCATTTATGTCCCCATTCCACTACAGATCAGAGGTCATCCTCTAGTGCTTCTGCCATTTCTTTAGATATATGTTCATTTGTTTTCCTGTCGTGTCTGTTATAGAGTGTGGTGGCGTCAGCATATATACCCATCTCACAGGCAATTTTGTCAGGGAGGTCATTTATGAATATTAGGAATAACAGAGGTCCCAGGGTAGACCTCTGAGGCACTCCTGCATTTATATCGTATTGTTTAGATGTACGACCGTCGAGGACAACCTGGATTTTTTTGTTATCTAAGAAGGATTTAATTATGCCATGTATTCTTCCAGTGATGCCATATGATCTGATTTTCCTGAGAAGACCTTCATGGCATACCCTTGCAAAAGCCTTAGATGGAGGAGATGGGATACATAACTTGGAAGGGTTCACAAAGTTCATTTTAAGATGATAAACACAATTGCCTTTCGTTCGTGATGAAGGATGACACAAGACAACAGTTACAACATAATACTGACTTCTTTATTCATCTGATTGGCCGGTCGATTGACGTCAGGAATTCAAATTTGGATCTACATAGTCTAAATTTCCCCTTCGCTTCCGAGGGATTAACTCCAACTGACTGGCTCTCTTGCTGACTGACTTGCCCTCTTGCTCTGACTAAAATCCGAACCCATAATATGGAAAAATGTCCTTTGTCCATGACGTCAGAAGTGTGTTTTTCAAACGTGACCAATTTCACGTGGCTTTACATATGTTTGTCCAACACACTTTTGACAAACAAAAGAATCCTCAATTCTATCTTACCTATTTTAAACAATACAATTTAATTTGCATCGTTCATTCTTTTAGCTGACATTTTTAATATTCCGATTTCTAAAAGAATTAACAATCACCTCTTTTTTCCGATATAAACAACATTTAACTATTCTGATAGAATTTAACAATAAACTAAATTTCTAACATTCCATTTCTAAACTTTGCCTACAGGGTTCGATTCTAGGCTTATCCTAATCTCATTTTCACTTATCTAATATTCTTCTTATATACATGGAAAGGGGACAGACCTTTTCCATGTAACAGTCTCTATGCCTTGATAAGTGGTGATTCCTTTGTAAAAAAAATAAATAAATGCTGTACGGGTGGGGAGGGGGAACCATAGATAATAAGCACAATCGAGCACTTGCTATGAAAATAACGATAGCGAAAAGATAGACACGTACCGCCATTTCTGTGAGAAATAAAGCGTAGGAATGAGAAAAGGTCGTCTCCCACTAAATTTCGAAGCCGGTTTTGTACCTTATCAGGGTAGGAAAGGGTACTTTTAGTAGCCCATCCCCAGCTGTGGCAACAATTCTCAATCTAAGAGCGTAATCGGCTTTTGTACATCTAGAGGATTGCGTCGGGATTGAGATGCCTTCTGGAGTTGTAAGATGATCTGACCATTTTCTAGCGACCTCGACAAAGGATCTGGTGTAAGTATCCCATTTGAGGTCAGAAATGAAGGTCAATCTCAGAAATTTGTCGAAGCGAGGTGCTTCCTCAAGGTGAGAGCTATTCATTGCAATTGGGGCCAAATGGGGATCAGCGTGTTCGTGGTGAACGGATAGACGTTTGGTTTTTGACGCGTTAAAAGTTACTAGCTATATTTTACTCTATTGTACCACGCGTTCAAGATCAGAAATCTGGTCTAATCGCAGTAATCCTAAACATCACAGTGTGATATAGTTTATTCGGTGCGAAATAAAGTAAATAATAAAAAATATTTGGGGCGAACAAATGTAAAAACAACGGAAGTTCCCGATCATTTGGATTTTTTAAGTAGTAGGGACTCTACGCCATAAGTAGCAATTACATTAGCTAGTATCAATTTTAATAGGAGTCGCATTAATAAATGATAATTTACCTTTGGACTGGATTGTATCTACAGACTGGTGACGCAAGGAAACGGGGCTCAAGAGGTCAAACACTCTAAACAAACGATATGACATGAATAACATTTTTGAGCAAAGGAAAACAAAGAGTTTCGTTTCAGTCTATCTGTTGGAAGTTAATCCGGCACGCAAAAGACGTAGCAATAATCTAAGTTGAATGTTACCGAAGTCTGTCTGTCTGCGCATCAACAATTTTATTAGACAGAAAGTAATTTTAAGAAGTTAAGCATTAGTCTCTCTCTCCATAAGCAAATTCTCCCCAATAAAACCTTCAACAACTCAGTAACGTTTCTTTGTAATTTTATCCTTTTATGAGTAGCTTATTCGGTTAGCGGGTTTGTTTTACTATACACATAGATTCGAAAAAGTTGTCATAAAACAAATATATAACAAATAAATGTTATCAAAGGCAAGATAAGTTACTTTTCTACCTAACTGGATAATTTTTTTAGTGTTTTTATTAAATGTAACGTGTTTATTCAGCTCGAAAAACATACAGTGTTTACCGATGTATTTGAAAAATGCAAATGGCGGGTTACTCGCTGTTGAAACCGGTAAGTTTGGGAAAATGATTTTAAACAAAAAGCTATACAAGATACTGTTAGAAACTCACTCAATATATGTTACCGTGACATAGGCTGACATATATTCAGTTGGTTTCCAACAGTATTTTGTATAATCTGTTAATTTGAACCCATTTTCCCAAACTCACCGTGTTCAACAACGAGCATGCCGCCATTTTTCTTTTAAAAATATCGATAAACATTGTATGATTTTCGAACCACTTACACCTTTTAAAGTGAGTAAAACCACTACAAACTTTTCCGGATAGGTAGAAGAGTAACTTATCTTGCCTTTGATAACATTTATTTGGTATATATTTGTTTTTTGACAACTTTTTTCGAATCTATGTGTATAGTAACCCCTGTTTGCTAAACTAATGATACGACCGACAACAATAGAAGACACGACCATACATAAAACGGCGATCATGGAATGATGATAAGAAAAAAGCGACTTTAGAAAGACCCTGTATAAACACCCCATGCATGTATGTATATAAAAAATAACTTGATCTGAGTTGTTGATTGCCCATGGCTGTAAACCTGGCATACGAACTATCACGTGTAAGAACGTTTCTGAATTTTTGAGATGACGATTGGTTATTCGTATTATTTGGATTCATCGAACTACTGTTCTCATCTTGATGGTACTGGATATGACCTTAAACTATATCCGATGGTGAGGCCCCGGCTTGCAGGCTTTGGCGAGTGTGGAGCCACCCTTTAATTGCCATTGCTCCCAGGTTCACTCTGATCCGGAGTGGTAGTACCTGTTAGGGCCCCAACTATGGGTTAAATAGAAACCGACTTAAAAAAAAAACCCAAAAAACAAATATGCTTTATCAAAAAAATTTTCTTCAAAATCACTGGATTCGGCATTACATAAACTGAAAAGGGTTGATATGCCGTAAAACAAAAACGAACAAACAATCTTATGTTGATTGTCATTTTCACAACGTTGTGAGAAGAGGGGGAGGGCTAGTAAATAATACGAAGTATTACTTAGATTTAAAACGAGGTAAAAAAATAAGAAAACAGCATAAAAAAGAAAGAAAAAAAAAGAAAACAGGGAATATCTTTTAAATAAAGAAATAATTTTCATACAAGAATCTGCAAAAACAAAAAGTCAATTTAAAAACAATTTCACGTTGATTTTTCATATTATTTGAATTCTTCGAACGACTGTTCTAATTTTGTGCCATTTCGACATTTTGACAACGTTTCGGTCGATGCAACCTCCGACCTTCTTCAGGTTTATCTTGTCGAACCCGGGAATATTTATGTGGAAGTCGAGAATCTGGACAGATTTTCGAACGGAACCCTTCATTTACTTCACGGCGGTAGTATGCTCTTGTTCTGTCAGCCATGACTGCATAGACGTCCTAAGTAATTCAGCATCGTATTTTTCGGTCGCCCACACTTAGAACTGCACCTTCAACCTTCAGGAGAATATTACTTTTACAACTGATCTTTTCGAAGCAATCTAACCACTGCACCACGGGCCAAGTTTGACAAGATACATCTGAAGAAGGGAAACGTTGTGAAACTGGTACTCAAGATGAAAACAATAGTCCGAAGAATCCAAATCTATATAATTATAAAACTCAAATGACCTTGTAACGGGTGTTGTAACCTAGCATCCGGTTTACGACTTCTGGTTGCGCATACGTACATAAACAAATAATCAACGCGACAATAAAACGTATTGTTTTACTATGTACATTTTCAGCGTCCCAATTGTTTTTTTCGCGTTTAAATTATTCAAATAAACAATTATTAATACTTTCTGCATTTTTTTGACATTGTTCATTTCCGTGTGACGTTTAAGCTATTTTAACGCAATTTTCTTACAAATAAATCTACTTTAACCTGCTGACAACCATAAGAGCATTTTATAACGGTGATTTACCCACCGTCTTAATTTTTTTGAAAATTTATTATCCATTTTTTAATACATCTTTCTTAAAATACATTCATAAATTTTCTTCTACACAACCAACATAAATAAATAACCCCGAAAATAGTTTTTTTTTAATTTGCGTTACAAATAAATAATCAACGCGACAATAAAACGTATTGTTTTACTGTGTACATTTTCAGCGTCCCAATTGTGTTTTTTTTTCGCGTTTAAATGAAAAGATATATCAAAATTTGAATTTAACTTTAAGTATTATGGTATCTGTTCAGTGGAAATTTACCTATAAGTATGGCAAACCACTTATAATTCAATGGCTGTAACTTTTTTTTCAAAAATAAACAATTATAATAAACAGAACGACCCATAGAAATCTATCTATGTTCTTTTTTCATTTTAATATACTTTTATAGAAATGTTTCTGCTATGTCACAAAAAACTATTTTCTTTACGTCACAAGTGTCACGCTCATACATTAATTCGGTAGCTAATATAACATACTGTAGTCTAGTAATACATACTAACTTGAATTTTTGCATCAAATATTGTTTTCTTTCAATTTGTTTTCACAATCTAATAATTATTACTATTGCTCTATCGTTTTTTTTTTAAATGAAATCATCACGCAACTGGTCCTGCTTTCCGTTGATGTGGTTGAAGAGTTCGACTGCCGAACGCGATAAACACCTTTTTCAAAATTACCGAATTATCACTACAAAAAGTGTTGCTTTACAACACTCGACTACACTTCAACGCCATATTCTAACAAAGCCGCTGGGCTAACAGTAGCAGCCACATGCAAATGACTGAGCTAGTGTGCGATGTGACGTCACAGCAGAGATAAACGGAACACACGTGTTTGAAGAAGCAGTTCTCAGAGGAGTGGTGTTCGAGACGTGGCCGGTGTTCTGAGAAGCACGTATTCGATATGTAGAGGATTCGAAACGTGTTCGAATCACGAGAGAGCAAAAATGAACGTGTTCAAGACACGAGAGAGCGGAAAAGGTCGTTTTCGAGACATGAAGTAGGATTCGACACGTGTTCGAGACGCTTGGGTGGCGCTAGAGCAGAAACGAAAAGTCGCGTTAGGTCGGAAAAGGAGAAATGAACTGTTTAAATGTGGGGTGCACACAACATATGTTCTTTACAAACATACCTCAATCCAAAAATCAAGGAATATTTTAACATGCATTTTTTGTGATTGAAATATACAATAAAATAAAACTTACGGTGACACTGGGTTAGCAGCAACAGCCATATGCAAATAAGCAAGCTGTCACGTGATTTTGACGTCACAACATTGATGAAAAAGACACGCGTGGTGAGAATCGAGTAAGAGGAGCACTGGGTGTTCGGAATAGTGGTGCTCGAAGCATGATCGGTGTTCGGAAAAGCATGTATTCAAGACACGTGTATGACATCACAGCAGGGACAAAAAGTCACAAAAAAGCCAGCCAGAAAAGGAGAAATGAATTGCTTAACTATTTAGAAAAAATCCGTTGTTGGAAATACCAGATATAAAGGTTTTTGTTTATAAAAGAAAGTGAATCGAGTTTTTTCCTTTATTCTGTTCAGTACAATGTAGTTTAGAACGTGTTGGGTCCGTTAATATATCCGTTAATATAATACATTATGTCAACTAGCGTGATTTCTATTAAGTGTATGTCAGGACAATCTGGCGACGAACGAAAATGAACCTAGTGTACCTAGCAAGTGAGGCGATAGGGCTTCAGATGTTAGCTCCCAGGACAAAATACTTTTGAAAGCGTGGGTCTGTTTGTTAGAAGAAAATTATATTACTTGTCGACACAGAGTTTCGGATCTCGGTTTTTAACTATATCATACGTTTGCAATTGTATTTTTAAACCGCAAACTGTAGTGGCTTTAATGATCCAGCGGTTGCACTTAGCGTTTATTTTCTCGCTCTATGATTAATTATTTCTTATATAAAAGTCACTTTTTTGTGTGAGAGTTCCTTCCTCATAGACTCCGAAACGGATGTGCCTATCCTTTGCGAATTTCACACAAAGCTATATTTTCAAATATAATTTGCAAATTTCACACAAAGCTAGAAAAGTACTTACGCCTCAAAGTATCTTGTACGTCTATACGGTCACCATTCGCCCATGTATGGAGTACTGTTGTCACATTTTTGCTGATGCATCTGCTGCTTGTCTCTCATTCCTGGAGACAAGGTTCAAAAGAAAGTCGCCAACCTGATATGTCCTGAACTGTCATCTAGGCTTCAGCCTCTGTCCCATCGACGAAATGTTGCATCCCTCTGCCTGTTTTACAAATACTTTAATGGTGAATTCTCTCACGAACTGCAAGCACTTGTACCTCCTCGACGTGACTACCCCCGACAAACCCGATAAGCAACTAAGTTCCACCCCTTTACAGTAGAGATCCCTCGGTGTTAGAAAGCCTTTTACTCCAATAGTTTCTTCCCCAGAACTGCAAGACTTTGGAACTCTCTTCCGGAATTACGTTAGTGGTGAATGCTCTGACGAACTACAAGCACTTGTACCTCCTCGACGTGACTACCCCCGACAAACACGACAAGCAACTAAGTCTCACCCCTTTACAGTAGAGATCCCTAGGTGCAAGAAAGCTTTTTACTCCAATAGTTTCTTCCATAGAACTGCAAGACTTTGGAAATTCCTTCCGGGATTCTGC
>NC_136519.1:27373876-27388876 GCF_053919585.1 Euprymna scolopes | reverse complement strand
TTACGTCGTTCGCACATATACACTAAGAGCACAGATTCTTTCCATTTTTATTAACCATAGATTAAATCATTTCCATTTTATTTCGTTTCATTCCCTCAGATTTTTCTTTTTTTCTGTTTACATTGTTTTCAATCTTTCTGGAAAGTTTGACATTGTTATTTTTTTTTCATTTTTTCTTATTTTTATACCATTTACTAATTCATTTCCGTTTTATTTCGTTTCGTTTCGTTCGATTTTTCTTTTCTCTGTTTACATTTTTCCGAGCGTTATGGAAAGTTTGACATCGTTCTTTTCTTTTTTTTTTTTAGAGGGGGGCAAAGTTTCCAAGTTTAACATTGGTATTTGGGGGGGGCACAGTTAAACATTTATTTTCCGGTCAAAATAATTATACCATCGTGATTATCGCATTTAAGAAATGTCAAATATCAAATTTTCACGAACATCGATTTGGAACAAATCAAACTATGACGGATGTCATATATTTACTGACGAAGATCATAATTACTCGATTTCAAAATGTAAACAATGCATACGAAATGTGAACGGATTTGCTGACTTTCTCTTGCTAATATAAGGAGGCTGTGCTGAAATAAAAACATTCGAAAACATTGTTCCTATTTACAATGCCTCCCCACGGAACACCAGGGTCGTTTTTTAATGTGGAGAAAAGGAACAAAAACAAAAAGTGTCTCAGTCGTGAAGGATTTCTCCTCCACTGACAGAGAACAAGAAATTGAAGTGCAGCATCTGAAGAACAGATACTACACTTTAATCTTTTTATTTATTTGCTTCCCCACTGAGCAAATTAGGCACAAGGCCGTTTTTTAATGTGGAGAGAGAGAGAGAGGGGGGGGGAAAGGGGGATCCTGCTCCCGAGAGGTGGGAAATGGGAGCTGGATAGTAACTGTGGTCGTAGGGTGATCCCTACCTTGACCAAGTTCAGATATGTTGGGTTACCCCCACATATGGTCTTTGCTAGTCATAGCTGGTCTTTGCTTGCAGCATCTGTCGGAACAGATGGTATTTATTTGCTCCCCCACCGAGCAAATTAGGCACAAGGCCAATTTTTAATGTGAGGAGTGAAGGGAGGGGGAAGGGAAAAGGGGACCAGCTCCCGAGAGGTGGGAAATGGAAGCTGGTTAAAGGTCAGGCACGTGGGGTTGCCCCCACATCTGGTCTTTGCTAGTCATAGCTAGTCATAGCTAGTCATAGCTTGTAGCATCTGTCGGAACAGATACTACAGTTTGATCTTGTCCCGCCACTAGTAATGTTGGCAATTCTAGAATTTGTTATTTACAATGCTACTCTTAGTAACTACTTAATGCTCAAAATAGCAACTACTTAATGCTCGAAATACTAAATACTACATAGCCATTAACAATTCCTCTCTACTAACAAATAGATTCAAAATCCAATTTGATTTTCTCATTGTTTATACGATCCCGAGCAACACCGGGTAGACCCGCTAGTGGTTAAATATTGGATTACTATCACACCATCGCGATTTATTTTCTTCTTTTTTTTACGTGATCCATTTGTAATTAAAAAAATAATAATAACTAGTGTTTGTCTTCGTCTCTTCTTACTTACCCCCGTCCTTTCCGTATGATATTTTTTATGTACTTTCACAAACATTATACTAGATCCGCAGCCCCCAAAATCAAGATTCCTGGATTGATCCGGTCCATGTTGAAACACACCGAATATATGTCAACCTATGTCACGGTAACATATATTTAGTGAGTTTTTAATAGTATTTTGTCTAGTTTTTTTATTTATAACACCTTTTCCACAACTTAGCGTGTTAAAGAGAGAGTCAGGCGCCATCTTGAATTTTCCAATACACCGGTAAAACACTATGATTTACGAGATGAATAAACATGTTACATTGAATAAAAACACGAAAAATATATCCAGTTTGGTAGAAAAGTAACTTATCTTGCCTTTGATAACATTTATTTGTTATATATTTATTTTTTGACAACTTTTTCGAATCTATGTGTACAGTAATACAAACCCTATTTTTTTTGCACAAAATATAACAATACATTATGAAGAAATTATGCACAAGGCCATTCAAAAATGTGAGGATAATGGTTATTGTTGGTCATCCTTGGTTTCAAATACTTAAAATTGTCTATCCTACACTTAACAAAAATATCTCACACTCACTCAATAGGTTGTCCTTCTTAAACTAAACCCAAATTTGAAAAAAATTATTGAATTATTTACAGTAATAAAATTTCATTGGTAAAGGAATATGGCATAAACCAGAAACAACAAAAAATGGTTAATAAAACCCTCCCACACTCTTTCTAAATTATAGACCACCAACTGTTTTTCGCTTTGCCGAAAGTAAGCAGATCAATCTCTAAGTGGGAGTGGGATCTAAGTGTGGGTGAAAAGAAAGTGGAGGAGTTAAGGGAGTGGGTATAGTCTTTCCAATATGTGTTCACATTGGGGATAAAGGCCAAGAAATAAAATGAAGATTGGGAATCTTGAAGGCTTTCTATTACCAGGTAGGAGAGATCATTCACTCTAATAGTTAAGAGTTTAGAAGCTTAAAAAACTTATCCAAAGTGTTGGGGTCCGATAGGACACTTAACTGCGCCATGCTTAGGTGGGAAACGCATACTAGTACTTGACTTCTCTTCTGACACACAAGCTTGTGATATGCAATCTATCCCGGATTACGCCAGTATGCTAAAAATTGTGAATTTTGCTGTGAAGCTTGGTTAGTACAAAGATAATTCAAGGAGTAAGGCTGACGTATGTCATACTTTGTAGTTAAGGCCGACGATAGCACTTGAAATATGTCATTCGGTTCGTGTGAAAGAAATGTGAAAAGAAAGAAAGAAAGAAAGAAAGAGGGAGAGCATAAAAGAAAGATATCTTTTCTCTCGCATCCAAGTTCAGTATGATTTCTGATTTCTGTTTTTTTGGCAAAAAATGCGTCGGAAAAAAAAAAACGCAAGAAAGCTTGAGTCAACAATGCGAAGGGTCCTCCCAGTTCACTCGGAGACGAAATAAAGTGATCTTTGCCAGAAAATCGGCGTCGTGTTTTTGTATTGGATGTTCTTTACAGATCATCGACCAGTGACGGGAAGAATTGCATCCCAGAGAAGACCAAAATAACAGAAAAAAGATGCGAACTTTATTGCGTATATATATATGCAGACACACTAGACGTATCACTATTAGAGAGACAAAGCGACACATAATGAAATATACATGCAAATCCTCCATCTGCTACACTACATTTGCGGCGGGAGTTTAGTTCAAGATCCACCCTTCTACGCCTTGCATTCTCTCTTTTAGAAGAGGAATGCCGACGGGGGTGCCCAGACATTTTGCAGGTCAGAGTGCCTCCCCTCGAGGTGCTAATTTCTAAATCCCATTTTCCGACCCTGGCATCTAATTTTTTGCAGTGGGAAAGAACTAAAAGCCTAATGTAATGCCTCCTATTTTTTATTTTACACATATCGATCAGAGGGATTGAAGACTGCATTGTTATCATGACGTAAACATATACATTTTTAAAGCGAGAGTCACTATTTATCAATACCCGAAGGCCACTCGAGGATAAGGATTAATGAGTGTAAGGTGGTAGTGTAGTAATCGTTAATGGTGTAAATTTGTTATAATTTGATTATTTAAGGAGACGGTTCAGCAAGAACTTGTTTACATTGGACTTGAAGTCGTCCATATTGTAACCAACTGGGAAGCACATCAGCAGAACAGTGTTCCACAGGCGGGCAGTTCTAAGAAACAAGTTTTGTTCATGGGATCTGAGTTTATATTTAGACACAGATAGAGAGTGGAGGAAACGTATGACCTGAAATTTTCATATCTCTGTCGTAGATATTGACGGTGTGAGACTCTAAGAGAATTATAAACTATTATAGTTGAAATATCCGGAGGCTTTACTTTTGGATCTACCTTCGTACTACCACACTTAATAGATAAATGTGTCTTAGTTGACATTGTTTACGCTTAATCTCCCTACCTTTGGGTATAAACGTTTTGTTTTATTTATTTGCCACTTTTTGTTCTCATCAAACAATGCATATCACCATTTGGACCTCAATGGCTATTATTTGGGACCATGTTTACAGGGGATTATGTAAAGAGACGTATTTATACACGGCATAACACACGTTGACACACCAGTTCTCATCAGGTTACCGAAGTTAAGCAACTTTGAGCCTGGCTAATATCAGACGGGTGACCATTTAGCAATTCTAGGTGCTGTATGTGCATTCCACAAATCTTGACATTGTTTCCAGCCGTCCTGAACCTCCACTTGCCACTAGTATTTAACAACGCCGACAACGGAGAGGTGTGATTGGCGATTGTGCAATTCTTGCCGCAAAAATGTTATGTGCAGGCACAAGTGATGGGACGATTCCAATATTCTTCCCGATTCCGATACTATTACCGATTCCGTGCTAAATTCCCGATTCCCATACAATTACCGATTCCGATTCTTTATAAATCATTAATTATTTAACTATAAGATTGTTATTTCCTCCGATTTTCGTAAAAACACATGTTAAATGTGCAGATATTTTCCTAAACGTAAAATTACACTTGTGGGTGATGATATATCGACTTTAGCTTCACTGGTGGTTTAAAAATCAATACATATTTATTATTTTATCATTATTACCAGCAATGTTAGATTTTGGTTTAGGCAATATCAAATGACAATTAAAAGAATCGTTTTGTCATCGAAAAACAGCCATCAATTTTTCCGATTCCGATACCTATTCTGATACCCTCAAATCTTCTGATTTTTCCGATTCCCGATTCGGATTAATCGTCCCAACACTAGCAGGCACCCTTACAGTGGGTATCCATAGTCCGTAAAAACTGAAAGAATCTATCATGTTAGGAAATTATCGAGATGTTTATTCACATTATATTTAAACTTCTGCGTGTTAGCATATTTAGGAAGCAAGAAAAAAGGAAGGAATTTCAAAGTCTAGCGGTCTAGGGGAAGAAGTTGTTAGAGTAGAAGGTTTTCAGGCACATTTATCACTTTATCCTTAGTACCAGCACTGGAAAATTAAGTTAAAAAAGAAAAGAAACCAATGAAAAGAATCGTTTTTATCATCGGAAAAAATGGCATTTTTCCGGTGTTACGTTTTTTGAGATGAGGATTGGTTATTTGTATTATTTGTAATCTTCGGACTATTGTTCTCATCTTGAGTGTTATTTTCACAACGTTTCGGTCCATGTAACCTCCGACCTTCTTCAGGTTTATCTTGTGGAACCATTTATTTACTTCACAAGGAGCAGCATGTTCCTGTTCAGTAACTTAAGACCTGATAGAGGTCCTAAGTAATTCGCAGTCGTATTTTTCGGTCACCCACACTGAGGATTGAACCTTCGCCCTTCAGGAGAATGCCACTTTACAATTGATTTTTTCCAGTTGTTCTGGAAATTATTCCGTGTATATACAAAACCAAAGTAATGTTCGACAATATTCAACAAGATACACCTGAAGAAGGTCGGAAGTTACATGGACCGGAAACTTGTGAAAATATCATGCAAGATGAGAACAGTAGTTCGAAGTTTACAAATAATATACAATTTTTTCCGGTTTCAATACTGATTTTGATATCCAAGAACGTTCCAAATTTTCTGATTCCCAATTCCGATTAATCGTCTGAACACCACTTAAAACCTCATTTACATGTCACAATGGATCAGCTGATATGTTAGCTAAGGGGCTAATTGTAACACAGTGTCTATGAGTGCGTGTGAAATTATCAGCAGCAGCGAGGAATGGCTGGCTTATGAAGAGATTAGCAGCAGCAGTAGCCGAAAAAGGCTGATATGCGAATTAGGAAGTGTGCGCGAGAAGAAAAAAGAAAAGAAAACGAAGAGAAAAACACACCACGTGCTCAGGACAGAAACAAAGTCGATGTCAAAAAAAATGGACGTGTAAATACGCAGGTGAGAAATGGCTGGCTATGGCCGGCGTAAGATCAGAGAACAAAAGTGCGATGTAAAAAAAAAAAAAATGGACGTTTAAAGTCGAGGACGAGAATGGGCCGGCTGTGACCGGCATGCGGTTCGAGGTAGGAGATACGTGTGACTGGGAAAATGAACATGTGGTAGCGAGAGACTTTTTTTTAAATGGTGTCCATAATAAAAACATTTGTTGATAAGAAAAAAGCCGACCTGAATCTTTATTTATTTATTTGTCCATTTGTGAAGTAACAGCTACGTTACATAATAGCGTTGCATTACAATGTTGTGCTAAAGACAACATCTTAATTGTTCTAATTTATAGTAATTTGAAATTTAACCGCTAAATCACCCAAGTGTCACTATGTTTGTTACTCTGACCCTCCCTCATCCTGCGTTTTTTGATCACCCATTCTTATTTCATACAATTTGTATCACACGCTAGCAATTCTTAAAATCAACAATGCACAAAATCTGAAACTAGTCTCCCGATTCGCTTTCTCGCTTTCCCTATCTATTCTTCCCCAGAATCGCTAGACTCTGGAATTTCATTCCAGGTTCCTGCTTCCCTAACTGTACTGACATGCAGAAGTTCAAGTGTAACGTGAACCGACATCTTGCTGTCCAAATCCCAACATAGTGCCCCAGTAGTTGCTGATAGTAGCCCCCTACACTTGTTTGGGGTGAAAATGTAATAATTAAAAAAATCCCTTGCCTTTTTCCGTTCAGGAATATAAAGAATATTGGAAACTATTATTGAATTAACTTGGAATTGATTTATTTTTTTAACTGTAAACATTTCTTATCAGGAACTAACAGGGAGACCCGAGGTTACCCGGGATAAAGTGAAGATCAACTAATATTTCACACACCCATATTTTATTGTCAACGAGATCTGTGAAACCGATCATTTTGCAAGCAAATAGATAAATTGCCTTGTTTAGTTGGGGACCTGCCGCGGTGCACCTGAAAAAAGCTTCACATGTCCTCCCGCAGTAACTTAGTTCACACGACATTGTAGTTTACATTGCACGATCAAGTATCGTGCTTCAATTGTGCTCTAAAGAGAAACATTCATTTTGAACGCGTCCGTTTTATATCAAAGAACCTACTGTTGATATTATATACCGGGCCTTTCGTACGGTAATAAAACTTCTCAAATGCACTTGTGATGCTAAACTATATAAGGTGGTTACTTTAGTCAAAATTGTTTTTTCCTTCTTTCATCGGATTTTTTTTCGGTTATCAAATATTTTTACTTATCGAAGACATTTCGAGACAAAACCTATCTAGGAACACTGTCAGGCATATAAAGTACGTTTGTGTATTTTTTTTTATAATCGGATCGGTCGAATCGGAGTCCATAGGGAACGAACTCACACACATACGCACACAGAAAGTTCGTTTTATATCATATATATATATATATATATATATATATATATATATATATATATATATATATATATATATGAGAGATAGATAGATAGATCATATATATATATATATATATATATATATATATATATATATATATATATATATATATAATAAATTCCACAGCCAAAGAACGTCGCAGCCCACAAGAGCCATGACAGTCAAAGAACCGGAGTCCAAGACTCGAGTTTCGCCCTCTAACAGTTAGACTAACTGATGAGCCCAAATGAGGGCGAAACTCGAGTTTTGGACTTCCGGTTCTTTGACTGTCATGGCTCTTGTGGGCTGCGACGTTGTTTGGCTGTGGAATTTATTATATACAATCTCTCACATTCTGAAAATCATATATATATATATATATATATATATATATATATATATATATGAGAGATAGATAGATAGATAGACAGAGAGACATAGAGTATAACCTAGCCACGCCTATTAATAGCTAGAAAAAGAGGGGTGACGAACTTAAACTTGACAACTCTTTAGCGATCCCCTATAAAGGGACTGACACCTGA
This sequence comes from Euprymna scolopes, assembly GCF_053919585.1. NCBI lineage: Eukaryota > Metazoa > Mollusca > Cephalopoda > Sepiida > Sepiolidae > Euprymna > Euprymna scolopes. The sequence goes on along the minus strand of NC_136519.1, from coordinate 27,380,942 downwards.
GTAGCGTTTGCAAATTGTGCAAATTTATTTTATTTACATTTGATAAACGAATAATTTACATTTGAGAGGGAGAGAGAGAGAGAGAGAGAGAGAGAGAGAATGAGAGAGAGAGAATGAGAGAGAGAGAGAGAGAGGGTGGAGGGATATATTTTAAAATACGAGTAAGTCTACACTCTTACTAGTTAACGCACGCTAAACAAAACTCACATATAATCTAGGAACACTGTCAGGCACATAAAGTACGTTTGTGTAATTCTTTTTTTTTCTAATCGGCCCGGTCGAATCGGAGTCCATAGGGAACGAACTCACACACTCACGCACAGAGAAAGTTCGTTTTATATCATAGATAGATAGATAGAGCATATATATATATATATACATATATATATATATATATATATATATATATATATGTATATATATATATATATATATATTATTTTTGAAATATAATTTTTAAAATGTAATTATCCACTATCCAATAATAAATGATATATATATACCGCTCCCCATGTGAGGGTACTAAATTGGTTAAAGGGAAAATTATTCCCAACTCGCATTTAGGTAAAAATGCACTTTCTTAAATAACTGAATTCATTCAAAACATATCGCTAAAACCAAAACAACCAACATATATATATATATATATATATATATATATATATATATATATATATATATATATATATATATATATATATATATACTTATATATATATATACTTATATATATATATATATACTTATATATATATATATACTTGTATATATATATATATATATATATATATATATATATATATATATATATATATATATATATATAGAAGAGATAGATAGATAGATAGATAGATAGACAGACAGACAGACAGACAGAGAGTATAACCTAACCACGCCTATTAATAGCTGGAAAAAGTGGGGCGGCGAACTTTAACTTAACAACTCTTCAGCGATTCACTATGAAGACACTGAATGGAGACTGAATGGCCTTTTGGTCACGATCAAAGTGTAGTATCTGTTCCGGCAGATGCTGCAAGCTATGACTAGCTAGGACTAGCTATGACTAGCAAAGACCAGATGTGGGGGCAACCCCACATGCCTGACCTTTAACCAGCTCCCATTTCCCACCTCTCGGGAGCTGGTCCCCTTCTTCCCTTCCCTACCCTTCACTCCTCACATTAAAAATTGGCCTTGTGCCTAATTTGCTCGGTGTGGGAGCAAATAAATACCATCTGTTCCGGCAGATGCTGCACTTAAGATAATTTTTACCAGTCAATGGAGGGAGAACCCTCTATACTGGGACAATTATTATTTTTGGTAACCAGAGTGCCCCCTTTTTGCCTACTTTTAGGGGAGCTGGTTTTTACCTCACATTAAAAACGGCCTTGTGCCTAATTTGCTCAGTGGGGGAGCAAATAAATACCATCTGTTCCGGCAGATGCTGCAAGCTATGACTAGCTATGACTAGCTATGACTAGCAAAGACCAGATGTGGGGGCAACCCCACATGCCTGACCTTTAACCAGCTCCCATTTCCCACCTCTCGGGAGCTGGTCCCCTTTTTCCCTTCCCCCTCCCTTCACTCCTCACATTAAAAATTGGCCTTGTGCCTAATTTGCTCGGTGGGGGAGCAAATAAATACCATCTGTTCCGGCAGATGCTGCAAGCTATGACTAGCAAAGACCAGCTATGACTAGCAAAGACAAGATGTGGGGGCAACCCCACATGCCTGACCTTTAACCAGCTCCCATTTCCCACCTCTCGGAAGCTGGTCCCCCTTTTCCCTTCCCCCTCCCTTCACTCCTCACATTAAAAATCGGCCTTGTGCCTAATTTGCTCGGTGGGGGAGCAAATAAACACCATCTGTTCCGGCAGATATTGAAAGCTATGACTAGCAAAGACCAGATGTGGGGGCAACCCCACATGCCTGACCTTTAACCAGCTCCCATTTCCCACCTCTCGGGAGTTGGTCCCCTTTTTTCCTTCCCCCTCCCTTCACTCCTCACATTAAAAATCGGCCTTGTGCCTAATTTGCTCGGTGGGGGAGCAAATAAACACCATCTGTTCCGGCAGATACTGCAAGCTATGACTAGCTATGACTAGCTATGACTAGCAAAGACCAGATGTGGGGGCAACCCCACATGCCTGACCTTTAACCAGCTCCCATTTCCCACCTCTCGGGAGCTGGTCCCCTTTTTCCCTTCCCCCTCCCTTCACTCCTCACATTAAAAATCGGCCTTGTGCCAAATTGGCTTAGTGGGGGAGCAAATAAATACCATCTGTTCCGGCAGATACTGCAAGCAAAGACCATATGTGGGGGCAACTCCACATATAAGACCTTGGTCAATGTAGGGGCAACCCTTCATACCAATTGTCACTATCCAGCTCCCCTACTCCCCGGGGAGTTGGTCCCCATTTTCCCTTCACTCCTCACTTAAAAATCGGCCTTGTGCCTAATTTGCTCGGGGGGGGGAGCAAATAAATACCATCTGTTCCGGCAGATGCTGCAAGCTATGACTAGCAAAGACCAGATGTTGGGGCAACCCCACATGCCTGACCATTAACCAGCTCCCATTTCCCACCTCTCGGGAGCTGGTCCCCTTTTCCCCTTCCCCCTCCCTTCACTCCTCACATTAAAAATCGGCCTTGTGCCGTATTTGCTTAGTGGGGGAGCAAATAAATACGATCTGTTCCGGCAGATACTGCAAGCTATGACTAGCTATGACTAGCAAAGACCAGATGTGGGGGCAACCCCACATGCCTGACCTTTAACCAGCTCCCATTTCCCACCTCTCGGGAGCTGGTCCCCTTTTCCCCTTCCCCCTCCCTTCACTCCTCACATTAAAAATCGGCCTTGTGCCTAATTTGCTTAGTGGGGGAGCAAATAAATACCATCTGTTCCGGCAGATACTGCAAGCTATGACTAGCTATGACTAGCAAAGACCAGATGTGGGGGCAACATCACATGCCTGACCATTAACCAGCTCCCATTTCCCACCTCTCGGGAGCTGGTCCCCTTTTCCCCTTCTCCCTCCCTTCACTCCTCACATTAAAAATCGGCCTTGTGCCTAATTTGCTTAGTGGGGGAGCAAATAAATACCATCTGTCCCGGCAGATACTGCAAGCTATGACTAGCTATGACTAGCAAAGACCAGATGTGGGGGCAACCCCACATGCCTGACCATTAACCAGCTCCCATTTCCCACCTCTCGGGAGCTGGTCCCCTTTTCCCCTTCCCCCTCCCTTCACTCCTCACATTAAAAATCGGCCTTGTGCCTAATTTGCTTAGTGGGGGAGCAAATAAATACCATCTGTTCCGGCAGATACTGCAAGCTATGACTAGATATGACTAGCAAAGACCAGATGTGGGGGCAACCCCACATGCCTGACCATTAACCAGCTCCCATTTCCCACCTCTCGGGAGCTGGTCCCCTTTTCCCCTTCCCCCTCCCTTCACTCCTCACATTAAAACTCGGCCTTGTGCCTAATTTGCTTAGTGGGGGAGCAAATAAATACCATCTGTTTGGCAGATACTGCAAGCTATAACTAGCTATGACTAGCAAAGACCAGATGTGGGGTCAACCCCACATGCCTGACCATTAACCAGCTCCAATTTCCCCCCTCTCGGGAGCTGGTCCCCTTTTCCCCTTCCCCCTCCTTTCACTCCTCACATTAAAAATCGGCCTTGTGCCTAATTTGCTCGGTGGGGGAGCAAATAAATACCATCTGTTCCGGCAGATACTGCAAGCTATGACTAGCTATGACTAGCAAAGACCAGATGTGGGGGCAACCCCACATGCCTGACCATTAACCAGCTCTCATTTCCCACCTCTCGGGAGATGGTCCCCTTTTCCCCTTCCCCCTCCCTTCACTCCTCACATTAAAAATCGGCCTTGTGCCTAATTTGCTCGGTGGGGGAGCAAATAAATACCATCTGTTCCGGCAGATACTGCAAGCCATGACTAGCAAAGACCAGATGTGGGGGCAACCCAACATGCCTGACCATTAACCAGCTCCCATTTCCCACCTCTCGGGAGCTGGTCCCCTTTTTCCCTTCACCCTCCCTTCACTGCTCACATTAAAAATCGGCCTTGTGCCTAATTTGCTTAGTGGGGGAGCAAATAAATACCATCTGTTCCGGCAGATACTGCAAGCTATGACTAGCTATGACTAGCAAAGACCAGGTGTGGGGGCAACCCCACATGCCTGACCATTAACCAGCTCCCATTTCCCACCTCTCAGGAGCTGGTCCCCTTTTCCCCTTCCCCCTCCCTTCACTCCTCACATTAAAAATCGGCCTTGTGCCGTATTTTCTTAGTGGGGGAGCAAATAAATACCATCTGTTCCGGCAGATACTGCAAGCTATGACTAGCTATGACTAGCAAAGACCAGGTGTGGGGGCAACCCCACATGCCTGACCATTAACCAGCTCCCATTTCCCACCTCTCGTGAGCTGGTCCCCTTTTCCCCTTCCTCCTCCCTTCACTCCTAACATTAAAAATCGGCCTTGTGCCTAATTTGCTCGGTGGGGGAGCAAATAAATACCATCTGTCCCGGCAGATGCTGCAAGCTATGACTAGCAAAGACCAGATGTGGGGGCAACCCCACATGCCTGACCTTTAACCAGCTCCCATTTCTCACCTCTCGGGAGCTGGTCCCCTTTTTCCCTTCCCCCTCCCTTCACTCCTCACATTAAAAATTGGCCTTGTGCCTAATTTGCTCGGTGGGGGAGCAAATAAATACCATCTGTCCCGGCAGATGCTGCAAGCTATGACTAGCAAAGACCAGATGTGGGGGCAACCCCACATGCCTGACCTTTAACCAGCTCCTATTTCCCACTTCTCGGGAGCTGGTCCCCTTTTTCCCTTCCCCCTCCCTTCACTCCTCACATTAAAAATTGGCCTTGTGCCTAATTTGCTCGGTGGGGGAGCAAATAAATACCATCTGTCCCGGCAGATGCTGCAAGCTATGACTAGCAAAGACCAGATGTGGGGGCAACCCCACATGCCTGACCTTTAACCAGCTCCCATTTCCCACCTCTCGGGAGCTGGTCCCCTTTTTCCCTTCCCCCTCCCTTCACTCCTCACATTAAAAATTGGCCTTGTGCCTAATTTGCTCGGTGGGGGAGCAAATAAATACCATCTGTCCCGGCAGATGCTGCAAGCTATGACTAGCAAAGACCAGATGTGGGGGCAACCCCACATGCCTGACCTTTAACCAGCTCCCATTTCCCACCTCTCGGGAGCTGGTCCCCTTTTTCCCTTCCCCCTCCCTTCACTCCTCACATTAAAAATTGGCCTTGTGCCTAATTTGCTCGGTGGGGGAGCAAATAAATACCATCTGTCCCGGCAGATGCTGCAAGCTATGACTAGCAAAGACCAGATGTGGGGGCAACCCCACATGCCTGACCTTTAACCAGCTCCCATTTCCCACTTCTCGGGAGCTGGTCCCCTTTTTTCCCTTCCCCCTCCCTTCACTCCTCACATTAAAAATTGGCCTTGTGCCTAATTTGCTCGGTGGGGGAGCAAATAAATACCATCTGTCCCGGCAGATGCTGCAAGCTATGACTAGCAAAGACCAGATGTGGGGGCAACCCCACATGCCTGACCTTTAACCAGCTCCCATTTCCCACCTCTCGGGAGCTGGTCCCCTTTTTCCCTTCCCCCTCCCTTCACTCCTCACATTAAAAATTGGCCTTGTGCCTAATTTGCTCGGTGGGGGAGCAAATAAATACCATCTGTCCCGGCAGATGCTGCAAGCTATGACTAGCAAAGACCAGATGTGGGGGCAACCCCACATGCCTGACGTTTAACCAGCTCCCATTTCCCACCTCTCGGGAGTTGGTCCCCTTTTTCCCTTCCCCCTCCCTTCACTCCTCACATTAAAAATTGGCCTTGTGCCTAATTTGCTCGGTGGGGGAGCAAATAAATACCATCTGTTCCGGCAGAGGCTGCAAGCTATGACTAGCAAAGACCAGATGTGGGGGCAACCCCACATGCCTGACCTTTAACCAGCTCCCATTTCCCACCTCTCGGGAGCTGGTCCCCTTTTCCCCTTCCCCCTCCCTTCACTCCTCACATTAAAAATCGGCCTTGTGCCTAATTTGCTTAGTGGGGGAGCAAATATATACCATCTGTTCCGGCAGATACTGCAAGCTATGAGTAGCTATGACTAGCAAAGACCAGATGTGGGGGCAACCCTACATGCCTGACCATTAACCAGCTTCCATTTCCCACCTCTCGGGAGCTGGTCCCCTTTTCCCCTTCATCCTCCCTTCACTCCTCACATTAAAAATCGGCCTTGTGCCTGATTTGCTCGGTGGGGGAGCAAATAAATACCATCTGTCCCGGCAGATGCTGCAAGCTATGACTAGCAAAGACCAGATGTGGGGGCCACCCCACATGCCTGACCTTTAACCAGCTCCCATTTCCCACCTCTCGGGAGCTGGTCCCCTTTTTCCCTTCCCCCTCCCTTCACTCCTCACATTAAAAATTGGCCTTGTGCCTAATTTGCTTAGTGGGGGAGCAAATAAATACCATCTGTCCCGGCAGATGCTGCAAGCTATGACTAGCAAAGACCAGATGTGGGGGCAACCCCACATGCCTGACCTTTAACCAGCTCCCATTTCCCACCTCTCGGGAGCTGGTCCCCTTTTTCCCTTCCCCCTCCCTTCACTCCTCACATTAAAAATCGGCCTTGTGCCTAATTTGCTCGGTTGGGGAGCAAATAAATACCATCTGTTCTTCAGATGCTGCACTTCCATTCCTCGTTCTCTTTCAGTGTAGGAGAAATCCTTTACGACTGATACAATTTTTATTTTTGTACCTTTTCTCCACGCTAAAAAACGACCCTGGTGTCTAACTCTGTCCCGTGGGGAGGCATACTTACACCTGAGTAGCGTTTGCAAATTGTGCAAATTTATTTTATTTACATTTGATAAACGAATAATTTACATTTGAGAGAGAGAGAGAGAGAGAGAGAGAGAGAGAGAGAGAGAGAGAGAGAGAGAGAGAGAGAGATAGAGAGAGGGGTGGAGGGATAGATTTTTAAATACGAGTAAGTCTACA
>NC_136519.1:27361376-27368876 GCF_053919585.1 Euprymna scolopes | reverse complement strand
AACAATAACATCATCAAGAACAACAATAACATCATCAACAACAACAATAACATCAACAACAGCAACAAAAATAACGTCATCAACAACAATAATAACATCAACAACAAAAATATCATCAACAACAACAATAACACCAGCAACAACAATAACATCAACAGCAACAAAAATAAAATCATGAACAACAACAATAACATGATCTAAAACAACAATAACATCATCAACAACAACAACAATAACATCATCAACAACAATATAATGAACATCAACAATAATATCATCAACAACAACAATAAAATTCACAAACACAATAATAACATCATCAACAGCAACAAAACCATCATCGACAAGAGCAATACTATCAACAACAACATCAATAATAGCAACAACAAGTATAACATCAACAATAACAACAACAATAATAACATCATCAACAACAATAACATCAACAAAAAATAACATCTACAATAACAACAATAATATCAACACCAACAATAGCCTCATCAACAACAACAATAACATCAACAACAACCATAACATCATCAACAACAACAACACCATCATCAACAACAACAATAACATCATTAACAACAACAATAACATCATCAACAACAACAATAACATCACCAACAACAACAATAATATAACAACAACAACAATAACAATAGCATCATCATCAACAACAATATAATCAACAACAACAATAACATCTACAATAACAACAATAACATCAACAACAACAATAACAATAACATCATCATCAACAACAATATAATCAACAACAACAATAACATCTGCAATAACAACAATAAAACCAACAACAATAACATCATCAACAACAACAATAACATCAACAACAACAACAATAACATCAACAACCACAATAACATCATCAACAACAATAAAATCATCAACAACAATAATATCATCAAAAACAATAACATCATCAACAACAACAACAATAACATCATAAACAACAACAACAATAACATCAGCAACAACAACAACATCATTAAAAACAACAATAACATCATCATCAACAACAACAATAACATTAACAAAAACAACAACAACAACAATAACATCATCAACAACAACAATATCATCAACAACAACAATAACACCACCAACAACAACAACAATAACATCAACAACAACAACAATAAAATCATCAACAACAACAATAACATCATCAACAACAGCAATAATATCATTAACAACAACAATAATATCATCAACAACAACAATAACATCCAGAACAACAATAACATCATCAAGAACAACAATAATATCATCAACAACAATAATAACATCAACAACAATAACATCATCAACAACAATAACATCATCAACAACAATAATAACATCAACAACAACAATAACATCATCAAGAACAACAATAATAATATCAACAACAACAATAACATCATCAACAACAATAATAACATCAACAACAACAATAACAGTATCAACAAAAACAATAACATCAACAACAACAATAATAACATCAACAACAACAATAACCTCATCAATAACAACAACAATATCATCAACAACAACAATAACATTATCAACAAAAACAATAACATAAACAACAACAATAACATCAGCGACAACAACAAAAACATCAACAACAACAATAAAAGCAACAACAACTATAACATCACCGACAACAACAATAACATCATCAACAACAACAATAACATCATCAACAAAAACAATATCATCAACAACAACATTAACATCATCAACAACAACAATAACATCATCAAGAGCAACAATAACATCAACAACAACAATATCATCAACAACAACAATAACATCATCAACAAAAACAATATCATCAACAACAACAATAACATCATCAACAACAACAATAACATCATCAAGAGCAACAATAACATCAACAACAACAATATCATCAACAACAACAATAACATCATCAACAACAACAATAACGTCACCAACAACAAACATTACATCATCAACAACAATAATAAAATCATCAACAACAATAACATCATCAACAACAACAATAAAGTCATCAACAACAACAATAACACCATCAACAACAATAATAAAATCATCAACAACAATAACACCATCAACAACAACAATAATATCAACAACAACAATAACATCATCAACAACAACAATATCATCAACAACAACAACAATAACATCAACAACAACAATAACATCATCAACAACAACAATAACAACATCAAAAACAATAACATCATCAACAACAACAATAACATATTAACAACAACAATAACATCAACAACAATAATAACATCAACAACAACAATATAATCAACAACAACAACAATAACATCATCAACAACAATAATAACATACTCAACAACAACAAAAACATACTCAACAACAACAATAACATCATCAAAAACAATAACATCATCAACAACAACAATAACATACTCAACAACAACAATATCATCAACAACAACAATAACATCATGTACAACAATAACATCAACAACAACAACAATAACATCATCAAGAACTACAATAATATCATCAACAACAATAACATAATCAACAACAACAATATCATCAACAACAACAATAACATCATGTACAACAATAACATCAACAACAACAACAATAACATCATCAAGAACTACAATAATATCATCAACAACAATAACATCATCAACAACAACATTAACATCATCAACAACAACATTAACATCATCAACAACAACAACAATAAAATAATCAACAGCAACAATAAAATCAATAACAAAAACAATAAAATCATCAACAACAATAATAACACCAACAACAACAACAATAACATCATCAACAACAACAATAACATCAACAACAACAATAATATCATCATCAACAACAACAATAACACCATCAACAACAACAATAATATCAACAACAACAATAACATCATCAACAACAACAATAACATCAACAACAACAATAATATCATCAACAATAACAATAACATCACCAACAACAACAATAATATCAACAACAACAATAACATCATCATCAAAAACAACAATAACATCAACAACAACAATAACATCATCATCAACAACAATAATAACATCAACAACAACAATAACATCATCAAGAACAACAATAACATCAACAAAAACAATAACATCAACAACAACAACAGTATCATCAAAAACAACAATAACATCATCAACAACAACAATAACATCAACAACAACAATAATAACATCAACAACAACAATAACATCAACAACAACAATAACATCAACAATAACATCAACAACAACAATAACATCACCGACAACAATAACATCATCAACAACAACAATAACATCATCAACAACAACAATAACATCATCAACAACAATAACATCATCAACAACAATAATAACATCAACAACAAACATAACATCATCAACAACAACAATAACATCATCAACAACAACAATAACATCATCAACAACAATAACATCATCAACAACAATAACATCATCAACAACAACAATAAAGTCATCAACAACAATAATAAAGTCAACAACAACAATAACATCATCAAAAAAAATAACATCATCAACAACAACAATAACATCAACAACAACAATAACATCATAAAGAACAATAATAATATCATCAACAACAACAATAACATCATCAACAACAACAGCAACAATAACATCATCAAAAACAACAATAACATCAACAACAACAATAAAATCATCAACGACAACAATAAAATCATCAACAACAACAATAATATCATCATCAACAACAATAACATCATCAACAACAACAACAATATCATCAACAACAACAATAACATTAACAACAACATTAACATCAACAACAACAACGACAATAATATCATCAACAACAACAATAACATCAACAACAACAATAATAACATCAACAACAACAATTACATCATCAACAACAACAATAACATCAACAACAACAATAATATCATCAACAACAACAATAATATCATCAACAACAACAATAATATCATCAACAACAACAATTACATCATCAACAACAATAATAACATCAACAACAACAATTACATCATCAACAACAACAATAACATCAACAACAACAATAATATCATCAACAACAACAATAATATCATCAACAACAACAACATCAACAACAATAACATCATCAACAACAACAACAATAACATCAACACCAACAACAACAATAACAGCCACATGAACAGAGAGCAACGAAGAATGGAGAGAGAGAGGTGGGGAGATGGGATTTAAACAGAAGAAATAAAAACGGCGAAAGGGTAAATTAAGAAAACAGAGAAAGAAAGAGGTTAACAGAGAAATATAAATTAAGAATGAAAAATTATCAGAGATTCAGAAAGAAGAAGATGAGGATGATGAAGAAGAAAGAGAACAAGAAAAAAATCGGCGGAAATTAAAAACGAAGAAGAAAAAGAATGAATTGGCGGTTTTTTTAATGAGAGCAATTTAATTGGAAAAGAAAGAGTAACACATTTTTTTTTAACTGAAAGGAATGCTTCTCATCCTACTTCTCCCATTCCTATTATTCCAATCGATTAATATTTATCTCATAGCATTTCTAAATAAACGTATATATATATATATATATATATATATATATATATATATATATATATATATATATATATATATATATTAACTTTATTTTATCATATAATATGTATATATATATGTGTGTGTGTGTGTATGTGTGTGTGTGTTTGTGTGTGTGTACTTTAAATAATTACTGTTCGTAAAATTCTAATTATCGTTTTGATATTAATCTATTCGCTATTTTAATAACATTTCTAATACAAAGCCAACAGGTGGTTTCTCCTCGAATAAAAGTGACAACAAGTCAGTTAACGTTTTTATACTTTTCTCTCTGTTTCAATGTGTGTGTGTGTGTGTGTGTGTGTGTGTGTGTGTATGCTGTTGATATTGTTGTTGTATGCTTTCATTCGCAAGATGCTAGAAGTATTCACTATCATCATCATCATCATCATCATCATCATCATCATCATCATCATCAGAAAATAATGTTTTGAGGAGCATAATATGGGGACCACCTCCAATTTGAAAAAAAAAAATTAATCAGAATTTTTATTAAACTTGATACTTAGGCACAAGACATCAGTTAAGCAAGAATTCCCTAATTTCAACTTCGACTTAGTACTGAGTCTTCTTTAGAAAGAATCAAATCCAAATTTAAATCCAGTTGAAAATAATTAGTCTGGATGGAAAATTTTCAACGCAGCTGAAATTATAGGAATTATTTTTGAGGATAGTGTAGTAGTAGTCCAAAAATAGGTTGATCCCCACTTGAGTGGATTCGAGAAATAAGATGGACAAAAACTCAACATGTCATTTCCCATCCCTTGTTTATTTGGTTGGAATTAAAATATCTATATATAAATAATTGATATTTATATTAGATTGAAGTTTACTATTGCTTATATTAGGTAAACACTGCATCTTTTTTTATTTTACCATTTTTACATGTATATATATATATATATATATATATATATGTATATATATATATATACATATATATATATATAAAATGTTTACATGTTTATACATATATACGTATATATATATATAACTACTTAATTTACTCACATAAAATTAATATACGAAAGTATAGATTTATGCGTAAACTTAAGTATTCGTAATGCGTAAACTTAAGTATTCACTTCAAAAGTGCTCAATACGTAGGTAGAGCTAGTTAGTAATTTATAAAATATATTTGGCGATTAAGCTACACTGAATATTCCGCGTTTCATCCACTCTAGGACTCCTCGGGCTTATGCGCGAATTCTGTGGTTGTTTATCGTTTTTATCTGCTCATCTTCTATTTATCTAGCGATACAAAATAGTTTTAAAACTAACAAAACAATACAAAATAAACAAATAAATTAATTAAATAAACATGAATATACATAAACGATCACACATATATGTATGTATATATATGTATATATATGTGCATATATGTATGTACACATATAAATATTTATATATAAATTAAAAAAAAAAAAAAAACATTAACCTAGTTTTAAAACAGATCCTTTGTCCGATAAATGCATGCCCATTGGCTGATAGGAAGGGCGCGGTGGATACTAGAAAGCTGATTGGCTAACTAAAATCTCAATAGAAGAGGAGCATATAAAAACGATAAACAACCACAGAATTCCCGCATAAGCCTGAAGAGTCCTAGAGTGGATGAAACGCGGAATATTCAGTGTAGCTTAATCGCCATACATATTTTATAAATTAGTATATATATATATATATATATATATATATATATATATATATATATATATATATATAAATCTTTTTTATCAAGGTAGTTTTTTCTTTCTTTTTTGTATCCGTGTTAGAAGCGTTGACTGAAATTTGTAATTTTAAAATAAAATACGTATGGAATACGTTTGAAGCCAAATCCTTTAGAGGGACCATATCAACCTTGACTTAACATCAACAACAAAATGAAGAAAAAAAAACAAGAAAAACTGCAAAGTCTTCTTTAATGATTATGGTGGATTCGACTGAAAGTCTCAAGAAAAAATGATGTTTTCATTTTATAAATGATTACTCGGTTTTTTAAAGTTTTAAAATTTAACCTTACGAACCTATGGCTTCAAATGATGTAATTAACTTCTATCCAATTTTCGCGCTAACCACGTGATACACAGCAACTAGATTTGACTTTCTTACAACCGTACACCGAAATTGAACTACAATTTTCTCTTAGGTCGGTCATCACTCCTGGACTTAACTAAAATGAGGACAATAGGAAAAAAATTATAAAGTCTTCTATGATTTAGGAAGAATACTACTAAAAGTCTCAGATTTTTTTTTTATTTAATAAATAATTATATATATATATATATATATATATACTAGCAGTTCAGCCCGGCTTTGCTCGGGCCCTATACAATGTTCATAACTTTTATGTATATATCTATATTAAAAAGTTTGATTCATATCCAGTTAACCTACAGCTAAAATTTCAAGTATTTAGACTCAAAATTGGCGGAGAAGTTTGGTAGAGTCTGCACAGGTCAACCCTTTCAACTTTGATCAGCCAAATTTCCGCCCAAAAATCGATTAAAAAGTTTGCTGCATGTTTGAATACACTTTATGAAAAATTTCAAATGTTTAGACTCAATATTGGCTGAATAGATTACTAGAGAGCGCAAAAATCAAATCTTTTGAACTTTGACCCCGTGGCAGCCTAATTGTCGGCTAAAAACCGATTAAAAAGCTCGCCTTATATCTGAATACACTTTATGTAAAATTTCAAATGTTTAGATCAAATATTGGCTGAAGTCAATTTTTTTTAATTTGACTCCAATTTTAGCCCTTTAATATTTATCATTTAAAGCTCAAATCTAATTATCAAGTTTGATCCATGTTCAAATGACCTAAATCTAAAATTTCAAGAGGTTAGACCCAAAATTGGCGGAGGAGTTTGGTAGAGTTT
>NC_136519.1:27346376-27356376 GCF_053919585.1 Euprymna scolopes | reverse complement strand
TATCTTTCTTTCCCTTTATTTTTTCTTTCTTTATTTTTTCTACCCACGTATATATACATATATATACAGATCATATACACATACATGCATACACCCAAACCTATCAACATGCATACATTATTACAAGGTTCACCTAAACAATCTATTACTCGTTTGGTTCAAATATACATTCATACAGGTATTTATTTAGGTTAGTAATATTATAACTGCAGTAGAAAGTAGACTATTAAACGACTTATGTAACCCATACGGGTATGATCATAGTTACAATCTCACTTATCCTCTTTGGGGGTTATTGGATGGGGGATAGTTGTACTCATAGTTGTTCTGATTTTATAATTTAGAGTTCTTTAAGTGCATGTATTCTGAAATGTTTGCAGGATATAGCAGTTTCTTGTTTAATATTTAGCAGTTTATCCCTATCTTTAAACCTAGTTATCTCAAGTTTTTCTGATAAGCATAATGGACATGGTGAGTTTAATGAATGGCAAATATTGGCCCCTCTAATAATCTTCCATTCTATTCTAGGTGTTTAATTTTCTCTAACTAATTTCCAGTAGTATAACGATAAGGAAGTGTCCTTTTCTTACGTTTGATTATTCATCGAACGTGTATGCCCATATAATCTATTTTTGAGAGTAATTTGGGTACTACCTATGTAGAATCTTTCATCCCTTGGGTTCTCTACTGGAAATATCAAGGCCTGGTATACCACTGATGAGGTTAGACATTCATTTTTATTGGGCATTCCTCAGGCTTTTGTGCATTTATTCACAGCCGTGCTATCACTAGTATTTAGAATTTCTCTATTAGTCATCCTTAAGATTCTTCCATTATGCTTTTTATTTATAATTCTTTCCAAGTAATCACCACAGCTATAAATTAATTTTAATGTATTTTTATTAAATATTTTATGTAATATATTATTTGGTGGGAAATCATTGTTAATAAGTTGTAAAAGTTTTGTACCAAGTTTTGTTTTCAAAATAATATTAAAGGGGGTGTGTGAACCAAATCACCTTCCTATTACGATCCCTCGACCTATTTGTGCTAGTATTAGTTACTTTATATTTCATATCTATGTCCTTATACCCACTATTTTCAAGTGCTGTATTATAAATAGCTTTGCAATCATCGAAGGTTACTTCATCAGATGAATTGTTACTTATTCTACTTTCAATAGATAACGGTATATGTTTCATAATGGATGATGGATGGTTAGACTGTGGGTGTAGCCATCAATGTTTGTATAAATAAATTTCATATACCTGCTC
Source organism: Euprymna scolopes (assembly GCF_053919585.1). Classification (NCBI taxonomy): domain Eukaryota; kingdom Metazoa; phylum Mollusca; class Cephalopoda; order Sepiida; family Sepiolidae; genus Euprymna; species Euprymna scolopes. The sequence goes on along the minus strand of NC_136519.1, from coordinate 27,355,102 downwards.
TGTTTACTCATTGAGCACTCTTCGGAAGACACATCTTGCTTCATTGGATATACTTCTAGGAAACTAAACTCTACTGGCTATATATATATATATATATATATATATATATATATATATATATACGTACATTATTTTATTACTTTTACATACAAACCTGGTATTTTTCTTCAAACATACCTGATAAGATGTAACTATAAAAATTTATAAATAACTAGCAAAAGTACCCGTCGTTGACTGGGTTCCAAAACAGCCTACAGAAAATGGACTCTGATTTATGAAAGTATGATAGGTTATGAAAGGAAGGGTTGTAAAAAGATACTTGCGAATTTGAGGGTATCAAAACCAAAGCAAAATATGATGAAAGTAAAAATAAAATAGATAAATTCCATAATTTATTATACCATACCTGTTCACACTGAAACACTTATCACAATGTTCGGTGGATCTATATTAAACCACCTTGTTAAAGTTTGTGACATATTTCCATTCTATGGAGGTCAGGCGCAAACGAACACCCCAAAATTTTATTATACCATATTTCTTCAAACTGAAACATAGTTATCAAGTATACTTACGCAGATAGATATGAATAGTCTTTAATAAAGTTTGTGCCTATTACCATTCTATGGAGGCCAGGCGCGAACGCAGACCCCACAATTTTATTATACCATCCCTATTTAAGTTAAAACATACTTATCAAAGTAATCTTATGTACATCTACATCAAAAACACCTGTAAACTTTTATTTTTATTTTTAAATTTATTTCCATACTTTGTGAACCAGGTGCGAACGCAGACCCCACAATTTTAATGAACTACCGTTCTGCCAGATCAAACATATCCATTCATGTGTCTCCATACATCATCTATCATTATATGTAACCAGTTTTTTTAAAATAGTCAACCATATATGAGCCTATTTGTGACCACACACACACACGCACACGCACACGCACACACACACACACACACACACACACACACACACACACACACACACACACACACACACACATTAAGCTTTACCTTATAGATATAAAATTTAAAATTGTCTGATTTATGTCGAAACATTTGTAATATCGGGAAAAATACAAATTTGAAGTTATTCCTTCTTGTTGTTTTTTGTTGTTTTTTTTTCTTTGCCAGTATATATATATATATATATATATATATATATATATATATATATATATATATATATATATATATATATATATGAGCAAACAGTTAATAAAATATGTTAAAAAACAATTTGAAATGAGTTAAAAACATATTTAATCTGAAAAGGAAACACTAGATAAATGGATAGTCCTTAATCCGCGGAGTTTCGAAGAAATACTCTCCTTCTCATCAGAGGGTAGGAATAAGCAAAATGCGGGATCGGATTTTGCATGCAGAAGTATTTGATGAAACAACAAGTAAGTCAAAGATCTTACTTGAAAACAAAATAAGTTAAGCAGAGGGAATATGGTAAAGAAAAAGGTGATTACACATGAATGGATAGTCTGGTGGAAGATAAAAAATCCAGTGACGGTAAAATCCAAATGTAAAACTTCAAGAAAGTTAAAAGAATTTCCATTTGTACAAGTAAAATCCAAGGAAATCCCGTAATTGGAAGAAGATGGTCCATAATAATAAAAAGGCAGAAATCCATGGAATAATTCACAAACATGTGTACAAGGAAAAAAAAATAATATTAATAAAATAAAAATAAGATGTGCTTTTCACTCTACTTCCGATATATATATATATATATATATATATATATATATATATATATATATATATATATATATATATTGAAGGAAGGTAAAAGACAGAGAGAAGATTAGAGAGAGAGAGAGAGAGAGCAAAAGAGAAAGACACACATAGACAGAGAAACAGCGAAGGAGAGAGGCAGAGGAGGAGCCAGACAGAGAGAAACACACACGCACACGCACACACACACATACACACCTATATATATATATATATATATATATATGCATATATATATATATATATATATATATATATATATATATAAAGAGAGAGAGCGTAAAAAGGAAAAAGAGAGGCCGAAAGACAGACAAGAACAGAGGAGCACAGATATATATATATATATATATATATATATATATATATATATATATATATATATATATATATATACATATACATATATATATATATATATATATATATATATATATATATATATATATATATATAGAGAGAGAGAGAGAGAGAGAGAGAGAGAGAGAGAGAGAGAGAGCGGGGGTTTATAGAAATCACTGCTTTTTTTTAAAGAAAACAATGACCATTTTTAGAGTTTTCCAAGGGAGTGAATAAACAAACAGAAATAAACAAGCAAGTTCCGACGCCATTTTCTAACAACCCGGATGTAAGGAAGACATAACTCGTTTGAACCATTGTGAGTAAAAGCAACGTGAAGACATTAACAATCAAACGAATAAACAGGAATATAAAAACCAAATAAAAAGATTAATACGGAAGTAAAGGCAAAATATAATAAACAAATGAGAGAACGAGAAAACCTCAATCAACAAACAATATTTTATTTACTCTCCCAAGCTGCCATCAACACAGAGTATGAGCTTATAACAATAAATCTGAAAATCATACGCTCACCACAATACCACATTTACTGTAGAGGATCTCTCAGAAATTAATGGAATGTATTCATTTGAAATTTTATATGCACTTTTTCTATGAAAAATTGCAAGAAATTAAGTGTGATATCATCCGTGCGATATATAGTTAAGGATTTGTGTGGATTAATGCGAATTGGTGTTTAATGCAAAAAAATGAGCACAATGTTTATCATACTCAACCTTCAATTTGGCATAAAGCACATATACTAAGTCAACGGCTATAACTTTTACTGTTTTAACAGGCTTAAAAATTTAGTATTATTTACAGAATTTTTATATGAGAAAAGTCATCGGATATGGATATCTAAAACGGTCGCCGATTATCAGGTTTAAAACCGACGGTACTGATAACTTATATAAACTTTCTGTAAATCAAAAAATATATAAATAATTCGCTCTTGTCTTCGAAATTGATTATATAATGTTATGAATAAAATTTTAAAGGAAAATTCTAAATGCTGCAATATTTTAAGTTATAAATTTATTATATTTTTTACTAGAATATCTTGTCCTTTTCTTTTCCATGTATAAGCTTAACCATATTACTTTTTATACTCGCATTTTTCTATTGTAATCCGTGATTTTTCGAGGCTTCCAATAAATTCACTTGTTTTTTTTTTAATTTCAGTTTATTTTTTGCCCCCATAAACACATATGTAATAACAATGGACAGCACTCGTCTGCTTCAATAAAATTCCCCCCAATTATCTCCCTTTCATTCATTCATTCTCTCTGTTTCACGTGTTACTTCTCTTTTCGTGGCAGGAGTGAATTGGTAGCAACAGTAGTCGTTGAAGCGACGTGGTTGTTATGCAAACCAGATATAAAAAAGTTGCTCACCTCCTTACGTTTTTTTACGATTTTGAACACCAGAAAATTTATCATAACTTTTGTTTTACTGAACGAAAATTGAAAAAATTTTTTCACACAATATAGCTGAGAAGATGATCTATAAATTGTAATAATTGTTTGAAATTTGGTCAAAAAATGAGTGAGCGGTGAAGCTTTAAAGCAGTTCTAAATGAATAAAACTGTCACTTAACCATATATTCGTGGTTGAATGATATATATATATATATATATATATATATTTCTGTGGAAAAAATATATACGTATATATATACATATATATATATATATATAACTACTTAATTTACTCACATAAAATTAATATACGAAAGTATAAATTTATGTGTAAACTTTAAGTGTTTACTTCAAAAGTGCTCAATACGCAGGTAGAGCTAGTTAGTAAGTTATAAAATATATATGGCGACTAAGCTACACTGAATATTCCGCGTTTCATCCACTCTAGGACTCTTCAGGAGTCCTAGAGTGGATGAAACGCGGAATATTCAGTGTAGCTTAATCGCCATATATATCTTATAACTTACTATATATATATATATATATATATATATATATATATATATATATATATATATATATATATATATATATATATTTCTGTTGAAATATGATTTTTACAATTATATTTCACGTTTATATACAAATTTTTAATTCATGAAACTCAATGTGATTACAGACATATAACAAATGAATGACAAACGTCTTTATTCCAAATTTCATGATGTTGACCATCTTGCAATATATTTCTTTAATTACATTGACATTTACAATATTGAGAATAACTGTTTCGTAGGGCAAAAATCATTCATTTAATTATTATATCAATTCAAGAATCTATTTTTCCCTTAACTCATCAGAAGAAGTAGCAACTATCAACCCACCAAAAGGAAATAAAATGCATTTGGACATTAATATAAAATCTGAGAATTGGAAGAGAAGTTGAAATTAACTTATTATTAGCTTACATTACGCCATTTTGAACTTAGAAATAAAGTCACTAACACTTCAGTTTATTTATTTATTGAAATATATGTGTGTATGTACATATATATATATATATATATATATATATATATATATATATATATATATATATAGATCACTGTCTGACTGATGTAAAGAACATTTAATATTAAAATGTTTAAATTCAACGTTATTTCACGCGGTTAATGGTAGCCGAATGGATACGGTCTTTGCTAATCGAACCAGAGTTTCAGCGCAAAGCAAGACTTTTTTTTAGTTTTATAGTATAATTGATTACAATCGTTTAAAATGGTCTTTACTACAAAGCGGCAAACATTTTTGAATCGACCTAGTACGATTTTCTATTGTGTTTACAAAATACTCTTTATTTCAACCTACTTGTGGTTGGTCAAGGCCACCTGGCTATTTGGATCAGTTTCAGCATTGGCGGATTTTTCTTCTTGATTTATTCCAAAATATGAAAATGAGGCCATATCATAGCGAGAGTTGATTTTTTATAACGATTTCCAAGCAATAAAGGTTGTCCCTTTCTTTTGTCATTTGTTGTCTCCAGGGAATGTAGTGAATTTGGGCACCAATAATGAACATAATACAGGACAGAGAAGGAGAGAGAAAGAGAGAGAGAGAGAGGGAGAGAGAGGGAGAGAGAGAGGGGGATAGGATGGGGAACAAGGTAATAACATTCTTTCTGTTTTGTATCGATTGATCCCTAGCAACGAGGAAACTTTTTATATCCCTGATGACGTTTGTGCGTGTGTTTGGTAGCGTCAAAATCATACAGATTCTACAGGATAAGTTTGAAGTTCTTTGATTTTTATAAAGCATGCGTGATTTTATAACGTTCGGGAAAATGTTTTCATTAAATAGTGTTATATATATATATATATATATATATATATATATATATATATATGTATATATATATATATATATGTATATATATATATATATATATATATGTATATATATATATATACAGTCATGAGCAAAAAATATGGGTCAAGAGTGAAAGAAGGAAAAAATCGATTTTTCAATATTTTTCCATGATTTTTTGTTAATTTTTACTTACAATTTTTATTTTGCAGATCATTATCACTATAGCATATAACAATAAGGGGAAAAAATTAATCCTAAATTAAGACCACATCGTGGCGAGGATATAAAATCCGAATTGCAGGATTAAAGCAGTCCAAAATGATTACAAGCAGATTTTTGATATTTTAAGAAAAGAAAATGTGAAAATATTACTTTCTGCAGTGAAGCGAATTGGTCAAAAGTTCACCAAATGCTCGGTAAAAAAGAAAATCTAGATCGAGTCGCCCTAGAGCATCCACTTTGAAGGACTACCACAGGCTCTAATTAACTGATTGAAAGAAAACTTATGTTGACCATAGCAAAGAATTCAAAACAGGGGCTGGAAATTCCCTTTCTAGATATACAATAGGCGAGTGAAAGAAACGGGATTTTTTCTAAAAGGTGTGCAAAGAAGCCATTTTTATCTCAGAAAAACATCAATGATAGAAAGAGATTTTTCCCGTGTTATGGCAAGAAAGATACAGACTGATTCAAGAATGTTTTGTGGTCAGATGAATGAAGATATCTTGTTAGTAATGCTCCCGAACGGTGCAATCGTAGAACTGGAGAAAGATTTTCGCCAAGTTGCATGAAACACGGAAATGGAGGGATAATGGTATACGGAACTTTTACTGCAGCAAGAGTTGGGAAACTTATTAGATGTTAGAAGTCAATCAATGCAAAGGAATACATCCGAATATTAGAAACAGGACTGTTACCAAATATCCAGAAGCTGGGAATATCCCACAACATTATTTTTCAACATGATACTTCCCCTGCTCACACTGCTAAAGTCACAAAAAATGGTTTTCTGATAATTCAATTGATGTGATATTTTGGCCAGGTCAAAGCCCCGATTTAAATCCAATCGGAAATATTTGGTCCATAATATCATTGGCTGGAAGAACTTTTGAGAACAATGACAAACTGTGGGAAGCTGAGCAAAGCGAATGCAATAGCATCTTCTCTTTACAGTGTTCCACTTTGGTTGAGAGCATGTCTAAAAGGATTGATCTTTTAAAGAAATCAAAAGGGAATGCCATTCCATCCTAAGTATTTATTTAAGTAAATGTCTTGTTCTGGATTATTAGTCTTGTTTAAGTTTCCTTGTTCAATTGTTCTTTCTTCAGTATAGATTTTAGCGCAATAAAATGCATAAAATTTGTTTTGCCCATTTTTGTTTGCTAACGTGTATATATATATATATATATATATATATATATATATATATGCTTTCCTAACTTGTATATATATATATGCTTTCCTAACTTGTATATATATATATATATATATATATATATATATATGCTTTCCTAACTTGTATATATATATATACTTTCCTAACTTGTATATATATATATATATATATATATATATATATATATATATATATATATATATACATATATATATATATATATATATATATATATATATATATATATATGCAAGTTAAGAAAGCATTTCATCCAAGGCAATATATATATATATATATATATATATATATATATATATATATATATATATATATATATATAATTATTTTTTAACTATAATAATTAAATACCTACAGACACTAGTGTTTCATCCTTTCGGGATTCTTCAGTGCAGGGTGTCACGATTACTACCAGTCGAACGATTCGAACCCCGCGACACGAGACATCTCTGGCTCGATTAGCGGAGGCCGTATCCAATTCGGCTACCATTAACCGTGTGAAATAGCGTTGAATTTTAAACATATTAATTTAAATGTTCATTACGTCAGAGAGGCAGTGATCAAATCGTTATACGATGATCTACGCATAATAGCTAAATTGACCGACTTTTTAATTCAACTCAAAGTGCTCAACGATAAGAAACGAATTTCTTAAAGGGGCTGTCATAATTATTTTTTTACTATAATAATTAAATATCTACAGACACTAGTGTTTCATCCTTTCGGGATTCTTCAGTGCAGGGTGTCACGATTACTACCAGTCGAACGATTCGAACCCCGCGACACGAGACATCTCTGGCTCGATTAGCGGAGGCCGTATCCAATTCGGCTACCATTAACCGTGTGAAATAGCGTTGAATTTTAAACATTTTAATTTAAATGTTCATTACGTCAGACAGACAGTGATCAAATCGTTATACGATGATCTACGCATATATATATATATATATATATATATATATATATATATATATATATATATATATATATATATATATATATATATACTTAGTTATTTTGAGGGGAAAAAGATTCCAGCAGAGTGCTCTATTTTAAGGAAAACAATCTAAAAATAAGAGCGTGGTATTTATATTTTTATTTTCAAAAACTTTAGATGAGATAACTCGTCAGTACCGTCGGTTTTAAACCTGATATTAAAGAACCGTTTTAGATCCCCAATATAAAGCTCTCTTCAGCCGATACATATCTTTTTATATGTATGTGCATGTTTCCATTTCTCGTTATAAACAGATGAGTATCGGCTAAAGGGAGCTTGATATGGTTCCCTTTTATCAGGTTTGAAACGACGGTACCGAGGACTTATCTAAAATTTCTGAATATATATATATATATATATATATATATATATATATATATATATATATATATATTTCTATATATATATACATGGAAAATTGTCTGATTTATGTCGAAATAATTGTAATATCCGAAAAATACGAATATGATGTTATTTACTCTTGTTTTTGGTTTTGCCATTATATATATATATATATATATATATATATATATATATATATATATATATATATATATATATATGTATAATGTTATAATGGAATAATTCCAGGAGGAAATCCGGGTATGAGAGCTCAATGTGGTAAACAGAGCAATAGCATAAAAATATAACACGGAAATTACATAATTGTCGATGCAATAATTTATTTCAACCTTATGGTATTTTCAAGCATCTAAACTAGACAATTACATTTTTGATACTGAAATAAATAAAGAAAAAAGAATCGGGTCCCGACCGTCAAAAACCAGAGGGGGTGGTAGTAGCAATCCACTTAATACATTTTATAGAGCGGGTGGGAATTAAGTTAGTAGTGGAGGGATTTTTTTAAAAAAACAAGAACATTATGACACTTAACGACTGTCCGGTAACCCGACGTAACAACACACACACACAC